>NW_006408690.1:3441623-3493236 GCF_000296735.1 Chrysochloris asiatica
CATCCATATGAGGTTAGAGTAAGGTTATCCATATAGTTAATTTATAAATACAAAAGCCAAGCAGCTACTTGTATTATATTAGAAAGATTTCAGTAACAAGCTTAAAATAGGAATTATCAGTTGTTTAAAATGCTGAATTATAAATTTGAGCAATCTACTTATGTAAATACACTACACTTCAATTTTCATTATATGGATAATAGTTTTGAAAAGACTTTCTGCAAATTAATGGTTTTGTATTCTATGGCAGGAAAAACTGCTCATAAAATAAACTGGCAATGCAATTGTCCAACATGACTTTTGTACAAACTTTAAATAACACAAAATTCTCACTTCCCTTCTTAATTTACATCTGGAGACCTGGTGTGGCACTATGGGTTAATGCACCAAACTGCAATGCCATTTGAACTGCAAGATTGGCGGTTCATGCTAACCAGCTGCTCCTTGGAAACATTACAAAGGGCCGCTTTGAGTTGGAATCAAATCAACAGCACTGAACAACATAAAACCTTTGATTTGATACTTGTAAGGAAATTCCTTCTGCTAATTCTTACACATCCTAGTTCCTATATGCTGATGATAAGCAGGAATGAAACTTCTTTTCCTTACTAGACAATACAGGGGGCACAAGATCTGTGCCAAGTGGGGAATAAGGAGCCTCCAATACTCCGGCATCCCCAGGAATGTTTGCAACTCTTTTACTTTGGTAGAGCAGGGGTATGCTTTAACTTTGTCAGTTATGGACTCGGGAACCACATTTGTCTATTCCCACGAATTTGACAGCTGATCCATACCCACGAATTTGACAGCTGATCCAAGGCCCTGCAGTCTGACATCACTGATGACCCACTCACTGAACTCAGGTATAAAACTGTCTGTGGATCTTCCCATAAGCAGCCGGAGGTAATCTCACAAAATGGTTCGCTACTCACTTGCCCCAGAAAACCAAAAAAAATCATGCAAATCCAGAGGTTCAAGTCTCTGGATCCATTTTAAGAACACCCGTGAGACTGCCCAGGCCATCAAGGGTATACATATCAGGAAAGCCACCAAATATCTTAAAGATGTCACTCTGCAGAAGCAATGTGTACCATCCTGGCGTTACAATGGTGGCATTGGTAGGTGTGCCCAGGCCAAACAGTGGGTTTAGACACAGGGTCGGTGGACCAAAAAGAGCACTGAATTTTTGATGCACATGCTTAAAAATGCAGAGTAATGCTGAACTTAAGGGTTTAGATGTGAATTCTCTGGTTATTGAGCACATCCAGGTCAACAAAGCTTCCAAGATGTGCCGCCGAACTTAACAGAGCTCATGGTCAGATCAACCTCTACATGTACTCCCCCTGCCACACTGAGATGATCCTCACTGAAAAGGAACAAAGTTTTCTTAAACAAGAAGAGGAGGTTGCACAGAAGAAAACGGTATCTCAGAAGAAACTGAAGAAACAAAAACTTATGGCTTGGGAGTAAATTAAGCTTAAAACAAAATGCAAATAAAAGTGGGGGGGGAGGAACTGTCTGTGGTTGAAACAAAGGCATAGAGACACTAAAATGGACAAAGTGCAAAGTGATAGGTACCTAACATTCTCCAATATTGTTGAGGAGATAAGCAATGACTGCTTCATGAAGCATGGACACCACTTTAAGTTCTCAGTATCCTATGGACATATGCCATGATCCGTCTGGCCTCCGCACAATCACACCAGGCTACTGAGTGGACTGTGAGTGGGCTTAATAATCCCCCCGCCCCCCGGATAGCTGTAATCTCCTCATGCCATCCAAGTGGGCAGTATTGCTTGATGTTAACCGCACAGTGGTTATAATACATGATTGTTGTTGTTAAGTGCCATCGTGTCGATTCGGACCCATAGCGACCCTGTATAGGTTTTCCAAGGAGCAGCTGGTGAGCTTGAACCATTCTCCTTGCAGTTCAAACGACTTTGCAGTATGACGCATTAGCCCACAGCGCACATCAGGACTCCATAATATATGATAGCATATATACCAGGCACTGTACTGTAAGTCCTATAAGAGTCCCTAGCTAAATAATTAATTTTGAAACAAATGTTTATCCATATACTAATTAAAATAATTTTATTTTAGGCAGTGATGAGAGAAAGTTTAGTTCCTCAATCCCCCCTCTTCATATATTCATTCAATATAGACTGCATTCTATATTGTTATACCTCGAATATAACTTATTACCTATACATCGATACTGTCAATGTGCTGGTTATGCAACATACTTGATGTAATTAGTCTCACTAAATTGTATTATTTAAAAAATGTTGAACAGGCAAATGTTGTGTTATCTGTATCTTTATAACTATTTTTTAAATGGGGGGAGGAGGGCAGGCAGAGATTACTTTTGTCAGTTAACTATAGTTAAAGCAAGGCCACTGATTAATGTGAATAAAAAGTGCTTGCCCACTCCAAATAATGGGTGAGAGAATTTACCTTAAATCATTTGATTGCTCACCCTTAATATTTTTAGGATAAAAAGAAAAGGTTTGCCACTGTTTTTAGTTCACATATCAGTCTTAAAAAAGCAAAAGTAAAGATAGAATGTCACTACTTTGCATAGTGGTTACGAATCAGGTTGCGAACCGCAAGGTCAGCAGTTTGAAACTACCAGCTGCTCCACGGGAGAAAGATGAGGCTTTCTGCTCCCGTAAAGATTTACAGGCTCGGAAACCCTATTCAGGGTCGCTGTGGGTCGGAACTGACTCGATGGCACTTAACAACAACTTTGTAATAGGCCTTTGTCAGGAAACTTGAGGACTTTTTCATATTTTCCTAATGATTTTAAGATGTTTTTACAATACTGTTTTTAAATATAATCATTTTAATCCGTAACTTGAAGATGACCAAAAAAAACCTCAAAGATTCATATAAAGGCATATCTCATTTACAGATATTTTGTCATAGTCGTTGTTGTTGTTGTTAAGTACCATAAGTCAATTCCGACCCATAGCAACCCTGTATAGGGTTTCCAAGGTGCAGCTGGTGAGCTTGCACCACCGACCTTGCAGTTCAAATGGCTTTGCAGTCTGGCACATTAACCCACAATGCCACACTGCTGTAAAAACAACTACAAACTTTGTAGACTAAAACAATAAAAATTCGTTTTCTTATGGTTCTGCAGGACAAAAACCCAAACTGAAGTCTATGAGGCTAAATCAAGGTTATCAACACTAATATAATATTCACAGAGTTCAAAGCTATGCCTGGCTTGATGCTAAACGCAGTCCCCAGGGCAGGAATTTGGTGTCTATATGCCACTGTTGCTGCACAATAACTTAACAACTAGCTACAAAACAATTGCTGAACCACTGGCTTCACTTTTCACATTTTTCATAAAAGTGAAAAAATTCTCTTCAGATTTCTATCATTTAGCAAAAACAGAAACTAATTAGGGTTCACAACAGCAAAACTGGGTAAAGCTAACTTTTTAAAAGAAGGGATATCCACTGATCCCCAACTGATCTTAAGATGAGAGAGAAAAGAGGAAGGCTTGGCTAATCTGAAGTTTAGAGATGTGTGAACTCACAAGTCCGCAGACACTGACCTAATCACAGGGGGCTAGGGCTGAGAGTGAAGCATCCAGCTGCTCTCAAGTGGGGGGAAGCATGAGTGAACTCCCAAACTTGCAGCTAGTACCCATCTGATCTAGCTTGAATGGCTAGCTGATCAGAACTCAAGCAGATGAAGATAAAGATGCTTGATATTGTGAACAAGAGTAAATTGGTACAATTTGATGTATTGGATCTTTGCTTATGGATGCAGTTGCTCAAAATTCCAAACAAAATGGAAGGATTCTTCATATAAAGGAATAAACTTGTTTCCTCAGTGCACTGGATTAACAGGGACAATCTAGACCTAAAGGCATGAAAGTGGCTGGTTTACAAGCTTTCACGAGTGGGCTTAGTTTCAGAAGGATGGGGGTAATGTAGAATCTCCACTGAAAAGTTTTCCTCTGCTCCAGATGGATCTGGTGAAAGAGGATGGAGGATGATGGTAATAGGATTTTATGATTCAACTGTAATTGTTAGCAGGATTAGTTGTATTGTCACAACTATAATTATAGAAAATGTGTAACTAAAGGGGGAGTAGTTAATCTTTCACTTCAAGAACACACAATCCCAGGACCATCAAGAAGGAAGAGCCTGAGTGGAGCATGAGATCCTATCTAGGAAAGCAGTGACAGCAGAGGCAGTGGCAAAGGCAATGGCATAGAGATAGAGCAGCTGCGGGCTCTAGGACCATGGACTGAGTAAAACTATGTCTTGCAGGCAGGAGTATGGCTTGCAGAATATGCCCTTAGGACATTTAAATGAATATGTATTTTTTATTTTGTATGTACCCATCAAATATTTTTGCTTTGTTCATTTGTGAAATATAAAATGTAAAAGGGAAAATATAATGTCTATCCTGGAGAATATTCCAGGTGCCTAATAGAACGTATTCTGTTGTTGAACAGAGTGTTCTATTGGTGTCATTAGGTCAAGTTGACAAGTGTTTTTCAAGTCTTTTATATTCTTCTGAAATTGTTTCCCATTTCTTTCATCCATTACGGAGAATGACATGTTAGTTTTTTATTGCTTCTCTAACAAATGACCACAGACTTCATTTCTTAAATCACACAAGTTTATTATTCTACAGTTTTACAGGGTACAAAAGGAACCCTGATGCTACTATGGGTCAGGCACTGAGTTGCTAACCACAAGATCAGGAGTTCAAACCCACCAGCCACTTCTCAAGAGAATGATGAGGCTGTTTGCTCCCATAGAGATTTAGTCTTGGAAACCCTATATAGGGTCACTGTAAGTCAGAATGGACTCGAAGGCAGGTTTTGCTTGTTTTTTAATAGGTCTGACACATGTTTCATTGGTCTAAAATCAAGGTGTTCCCAGGGCAGTGTAACTTCTGGAGGTTCTAGGAGATGATACATTTCCTTGTTTACTTGTTATTGCCTTAATCCAGTTCCTTGTGGATATGGAATGAAATTTCTGTTTCCTTGCTGGTGGTCACCAGAGGCTGTTCTCAACTTCTAGAGCCAACCTACATTTTTTGGATCATGGTTCCCTTTTCCATTTGGAAAGCCAATAGCAGTGGATGGAGTCCCTCTCACATCTGAACAGCTCTTCATTCTTCCATCGCATCTCTCTGACCAAGCTGGGGGAGGCGCTCTGCTTGTAAGCAATCATATAATAATATTGAACCTACCTAGACAATTCAAAATAATCTCCCCATCTCAAGGTTTATAACCTTTATGATATCTGCAAAGTACTTTTTGTTACATAAAGTAACATATTTACAGGTTTTAGGGATTAGGGCATGGGCATTTTGGGGGGACGTTATTCTAACGTCAGTATAGGTATTGAGAACTTCAATAATTTTGTTGAATTTCTCCCTTTCCCCTTTCATTCTGTCTTTTTATGGTTTATGTAGGAACTCTGCTGTTCAGAACTCTGTTGTTAAGAAAGTCAGACTTTCTTCATATACTTTAACCAAAACAAAAATTACACAAATTAAATGCAAAGCAATGAGAATCCAGCTATCTTGTATTAAATTGAACATTACAGAGGTTTACATAAATGTAAAACGGTGTCATTCTTTTCACAAAATTTGTTGTGAATAAGTTACTTTTCATTAAAAACATATTGATATTTGTTAATAGTTATTTGTACTAATAATTATATTGTTGAGTAAGTTTTTAATTCTTTTTAAATTTCTCAGTTTTAGTTTCTAAGAAGATAAATACTGGTAGATTTAGCCACATAAACAAAAGCCCTTTTAGATCATCAACAATTTCAGAATGTAAAGGAATCTTGAAATCAAATATCTGAGAATGCTGACTCATTGATTCAGTTAACACTTCCATTCAGGGAATCCACCCCACCTTCCCAGTACTTATAGTAACTAGATTTCCCTACAAAAAAAAAAAAAAAAAAAAGATACAGTCCCTAAGAGATGTAGTCACTTTGAGAGTTCATTATGTAAGGTTTCACTAGAGTACTCCAGGAGCAACCTGAACACAGGAGAATAAGATAAAGACATTCAATTCCTAGTTTTGTACACAAGAGGCATGATGGTACATCAGAGACAACAAATGATAATCTATGAGTCAAGTGAAGAGCTTTTGATTTCTAAGGTATCCTGGTAGGTGCTATCGAACCGGTACAACTCATAGTGACCCGAACAGAATAGGTACAACACAATCGGTACAACAGAATAAGATACTGCCCAGTCCTGCACCAACCTTACAGTTATTGCTATGCTTAAGAGCCCACTGCTGCTGCCACTGTGCCAATCTATCTCGTTGGGGGTCTTCCTTTTTTTCTCTGACCCTCCACTTTACTAATAAGCATGTCATTCTCCAGAGACTGATCCTTCCTGATAATCTGTCTGAAGTAAGAGTGATGAAATCAGACCATCTTGGCTTCTAACCAGATGAGGTTACTGAAAAATACCATGATTTGGGTCAGATACACCTTAGTCCTCAAACTGACATCTTTGCTCTTGAATACCTAAAAGAGGTCTTGTGCAGATTTGCCTAGTACAATGAGTCATTTGATTTCTTGACTGCTGCTTCCATAGTGTTGATGGTTGATCCAATCAAAATGAAGTCTTTGACAACCTCTCTCCATATATCTTGACGTTATTTATTAGTCCAGTTGTGAGGATTTGTTTTCTTTACGTTGAGGTGCAACCATACTGAAGGCTATGGTCTTTGATCTTCATCAGTATATATATATATATATATATTAAGTACTCTTTGCTTTCAGCAAGCACAATTTTATCAGTTGCATACTGCTAGTTGTTAATGAGTCTTCCTCCAATCTTGATGTCATTCTCCTTCATATAATCCAGCTTCTTGGATTATGTACTATGTACACTGATTAAGTATGGTAAAAGAATACAACCCTGGCACACACCTTTCCTAATTTCAAGCCATTCAGTGGTCCCTTGTTCTGTTTGAACAACTGCCTATGTACAGGTTCCTCATAAGCACAATTAATTGTTCAGGAATACTCATTATCTGCAATGTTATCTATAGCTTGTCATGATCCACAATAGAAAACCTTTGCATAGTCAATAGAGCGCAGGTTAAACATCTTTCTGGTATTGTCTGCTTTTAGCCAAGATCCCTCTGACATCAGCAGTGATATCCCTTGTTCCATGTTCTCATCTGAATCCGGCTTGAATTCCTGGCAGTTCTCCGTCAGTGTGCTGCTGCAATCGTTTTTGAATTGTCTTTAGTAAAATGTTACTTGCGTGGGGTATCAATGATTTCATCCAGTGATTTCCGCATTCTGTTGGGTCACCTCTCTTTGGAATGGGCAAGTTTGGGATCTCTTCCAGTCAGTTGGTTAAGTAGCTGTCTTCCAAATTTCTATAGCCAGAGAGCAAATATTTTTTGACTCATCCTTGTATGTAGATGATAGCTCAATAAAGTTATTTTTTTTTAAAAAAAAAGGGTAGGTTTACTGACTTCCATTCCAGACCAGATGCATTAATAAGGAAAGTATTTAACCTCCTGCCTAAAACAACTAAAATACATGAAGAAACAGCTTTTTATTGCATGACCATCATGCAATGAAGGAACATGATCCCTGTGGGAATGGAAACAAACGAGATGAGCACTACGATTGCTCAGGTGTAGCCTCGAAGACTGACTGACTGAAGAGTGAAGCTGAGAGTTCAGAGAAGCCAATGAGGCAAGAGTTACAGTGAAGAGTACCATAGTGGAGACATTTTCACAATAAGGGAGCTCTGAAGATCTTAAGAGGGTCCACCCTGGAATCATTAGCTGAATACTAATCAGTACACATATTCACTGAAACCTACCAGAGGCTAGAAAAAAACCTTCCAAAAGAAAAGGAGGAAACAATTCCCAGAATTCACACAGGGCCAAGAATAGTGTCTTGTTCCCCACATTTCAAGTGGGGGGAAGACCATTTATTCATGGGACAGACCCATAATAAGTGAAGCGATTAAATTCATAATAAAAAACTTTTCCACAGAGAAAAGCCCAGTACCAGATGGCTTAATTGATGAATTCTACCAAACATTTTAAAGAGAACAAATATTAAATCTATGATTAAATTGAAAAGAAGGGAATACTATATAATTTATTTTATGAAACAAGCATTATCATGACATCAAAAGCTGAAAAAGACATCACAAGAAATGTAAATTAAAGGTACCAGCCCTCGAAAATATACAAGCAAAAATTAGTATCAAAATTTTTGCAAAGGTAAAAACACCACGGTCAAGTGGGGTTTATTTCAGGAAAGCAAGTTTGGTTCTAAAAACATCAACATAATTTATATTATTAACTAAAACAAAAATATATAATTTCAACAAATATATTTGACAACATTCAACATCTATTCCTAACAAGAACTCTCAATAAGCTAGAAGTCAACTTTCTCAACCTCACAAAGTACATTTATGAAAAATCTGTAGACTATATATCATACTTAAATACTGAATGCTTTTTAATGGGAGGGGAATATGACAACCTTGCTTAGTATCACCACTCCTATTCAGCATTGTCCTGGACCCCCTAGCCAGCCAGTGCAATCAAGCAAAGAAAAATGCACAGTATAAGAAAGAAGAAAAGTAAAACTGTCTTAATTCAAAGATGACATGATCCTCTCTAGAGAGAAACACCAATCAAATATACAAATCAAATGACTTTAACTAGGAAACAAAATGAGTTTCATATCATACTATAAAACAAATCAGCTGTGCAGGCAATGAAACAAACAATTGGAATTGAAATTATAAAAAGTAACATTTACAATATTATCAAAAACATTAACCTAGCAGATTTCAAAAATTTGTGGAAGAAGGACTTTTTTCCATGAACTTTTTGAAGCCCACTGTATACTTCATATTAAAAAAATCTGAGAAAAGGCCAAGATTTAAAATACTGAAAACTAGAGAGGATGCCACAATACCATTAATCATCAGGAAAATGGGCACATGAAAATCTTTAAAACAGTGTACTTGTAGTGAAATCTGATAAAGTGCTTTTTAAGAAAGAGTAGGCTTATACTGGATTCAAAATGGAAGCTGAAAGTGATAATGACTGAAGTCCACTATGGTCAGCCTTTAAGTAGAAAGACAAGTAAAGAATCTATCTTTTCAGGTTTCACTAATGCTATCAGTTAATTAAATGTGAATTTAAAGTCTTCTACAAGCTGTTACCTGTGAGATATGATTGATGGAAGACTCCATTCTCCGAAGTTGAGAGGCTTGGATGTCCAGCAATTGGAGAACATTGTTGGCCAATGCATTTATTTGATAAGCAACACTAGCTAGGGATTGGGTTGTATAGGCTTTGGTTTCTTCTAAAGCTTTCCTCTTGTCTGTAGCCTGAAATAAGAACAAAGACAATCTATAGTTACTTAGGTTCATTCATTAAGCAGACATTCTATAGAAAGGCAGATATATTATACTTTTTAATAGAAAAAATAAATTCAGCTAAAAAACTTATTGGACTCATTTGGCCATAGTAACTGAAAAGGACTATAAGGACACTATCTGCCAGATGGAACCACTTACTCCTGATTAGCCAATCCAGTGATGGCCATTAAAAGGGTTACCAGGTGTCTGTCATCACAGTATCAGAGGCACACAGTAACAGTTGGCTTGAGTTGCTAACTTCCCTCAAGAATCAACTCACTGCATCACTATCTTTAGGACCTGTCTTTACCACATTCCTTATCTACTAATGATGATATGCACTAGATCCATTCCACCATACACACTCCTGTTTACTTTAATCACCATCAGAAATCCAACCTTCCTGTATCTCCATTATGATCAAGCCTCTCATTTCCACAAAAAAGACTACAAAATGTACCCAACCCCTTGCCCATCTCTTTTACCCAAACTTTTAAAACATAACTGGAGTCAGATACAAGAACTTCTCAAAAAGGAACAAAGTTGTTTTTTTTTTAAAGTGATAGACTGTGAGCAGGGGAACTCACAACTTATATCACAAAAAGGTTGTTGTTGTTAAGTGTCGTCGAGTCGGTTCTGACCCATACCGACCCTGTACAGGGTTTCCGAGGGTGTAAATCATTACGGGAGTAGAAAGCCTCATCTTTCTCCCAAGGAGCGGCTGGTAGTTTCGAACTGTTGACCTTAAGGTTCGCAGCCCAATTCGTAACCACTACGCTACCAGAGCTCCTAATATGTATTTTTGTTGTTAAGTGCTGGCAAGTCGACTCCAACCCTATATGATAAGGTTTCTGAGGAACAACTGGTGAGTCTGAACTGCTAATCTAGCAGTTCAAGCTGACCTTGAGGTTGAGTGCTTATCCTATGGTGCCATACAATGACTCCATCACTAATATAGAATCTGAAAAATACCAACAATCCATTAGTAGATATCCTAGGGATCTAACAGAAGTGACATGAGCAGACATATGCAAACCTGTTTATTGTACACTATTCACAATAGCAGAAAGATGGAAACGACTTAGGAGTCCATCAAAGAATGAATAGATAAATAATATGTGGTACATACAAACAATAGACTACTCTCAGTAATAAATAAAAATGACTTCACAAAATATCTTGGAACATGGATGAACCTAGAGGACATTATGTTGAACAAAATAAGTCAAACATACAAATTGTATTTTCTGTTTTATGAAATGACATGAACAAGTATACAGAAATTAATGTTCATTTTGGTTACCAGGGATGGGAAGGGAGTGGAATTCACTCTCTAGATAGTAAACACTTGTTATATTTGATGATGGAAAAGGTTATCCTGAATGAGGGTGAAGTGTACACAGCCTGATGTAGGTAAACAATGTCACTAAGATGTATTTAAGAAAAAAGGACATTTCGGTAACTACTATCACATATAAAATTCTGAAAAGCAGCAATAACCAAATATATGTGTCAGTATATATGGATGATAATTCAATCTCCAAAACAATGCAAATATGTTTGGAACAGTACATCAACACAGAACTATTTATTACAAATTCAAGCCAGCATTAAGAGGACATGTAACTAGGGATATCATTAAGAACATCAGATGGATCTTGGCTGAAAGCAGAGAATACCAGAAAGATGTCTATCTGTGCTTTACTGACCATACAAAGGCTTTTGACTGTATAGATCATCACATACTATGGATAACATTGAAAGAATGGGATATTCCAGAGCAATTTGTATTTATGAGGAATCTGTACATAGACCAAGAGGCAGTTGTGTTCAAACAGCACAAGGGAACACCGAATTGTTTAAAATCAGGAAAGGTGTGCATCAGGGTTGTATTCTTTCACCATACTTATTAATTTATGTGCTGAGTAAATAATCCAAGTATCTGGATTATATGAAAAACATGATATTAGGATTGGAAGAAAACTCATTCACAACTTGATACAACCTTGTTTGCTGAAAGTGAAGAGGGACTTAAAATACTAACTGATGAAGATCAAAGACCACAGCCTTCAGTATGGATTACATCTCAATGTATACAAAAAATCCTCACAACTGAACTAATAATTAACATCATGATAAATAGAGAAGAGATTGAAGTTGTCAAAGACTTCATTTTCCTCAGATCAACCATCAACACTCATGGAAGCAGCAATTAAGAAATAAAATAATGTATTGCATTAGGCAAATCTGCTGCACAAGACCTCTTTAAAGTGTTGAAGAGCAAAGATGTCAATTTGATGACTAAAGTGCGCCTAACCCAAATACTGGTATTTTCAATCACATTTTATGTATGTGAAAGTTGGACAGTGAAAAAGGAAGACCACAGAACTGATGCATCTGAGTTATGGTGTTGGAGGACAATATTAAAGGAACCATGGACTGCCAGAAGAACAAACAAATCTGTGCTGGAAGAAGTACAGCCAGAATGCTCCTTAGAAGCCAGGCTGGTAACACATTATCTCTCATACTTCACACGTTATCAGGAAGCAATCCATGGAGAAGGACATCATGTTTGGTAAAACAGAGGATCAGAGAAAAAGAGGAAGACCCCCAATGAGATGAACAGACATAATGTCAGCAGCAATGGGTCAAACATTAACAAGAACTGTGAGGATAGCTCAGGAACAGGCAATGCTTCATTCTGTTGTGCATAAGGTCACTATGAGTCAGAACCACCTAACAACATATGTATGTATGTAGGGGTATAGGTGTGTGTGCATATAAGTGTATGTATATGTAACAAGGGGCTTCAAAATTTTTGTGGAAAATAGAATTAAAAGATAGGGAATTTCCCACAGACTTTTTGTAGCCCTCACATAATGAACAAGCAATCCCCAGGATGCAAATGGATATCCATTCCTAACTGTTTTTATATCGTTGTTAGGTATCACTGAATTGGTTCTGACTCATGGGACCCCACTACTCAATCCTACACCATCCTCACAATTGTTACATTTGAGCCCAGCTGTTGCAGCCACTGTATCAATCTATCTTATTGGGGTTCTTAGTCTTTTCCGCAGATCCTCTACTTTACCAAGCATGATGTCATTCTCCAAAGATTGGTCCCTCCTGACATGTCCAGAACACATAAGATTAAGTTTTGCAATCTTCCCTTCTAAGGAACATTCTGATTGTACTTCTTTCTAAACTGATTTGTTTGTTCTTCTGGCAGTCCACGTTGTTGCTGTTGTTGTTAAGCGCTGTTGAAGTCAGTTCCAACCCATAGCAACCCTTTATAAGGGTTTCCAAGGAGCAGCTGGTGAGCTTGAACCACTAAGCTTGCTGTTCAAACTGACCTTGCAATCCAGCACATTAACCCATAGGTGCACACCAGGACTCCATGGTATTTTCAATATTCTTTGCTAACACCGTAATTCAAATGCTCAAATTTTCCTTATTAACTGTCCAACTTTTGCATGCATATGATATGATTAAAATACTAAGGCTTGAGTCAGGCACACCTTAGTCCTCCCTCCAGGTGACATCTTTGCTCTTTAACACCTAGCTTTTGTTGTTGCCATTGCTGCTAAGTGCCGTCAAGTCAGTTTTGACACATAGCGACCCTATATAGGGGTTCTATGGAGCAACAAGTGGATTTGAACTGCCAACCTTGTGGTGAGCAGTCCAGTGCTTATCCTACAGCATCACACCAGGACCCCAGCCTTACGTTAGTACAAGAAAAGGAGCCCTTGTGACACTGTGTGCTAGATAATGGGCTGCCAACCCACTCGCCACTCAGAGAGAAAAATGAGGCTGTCTGCTCATAAAGTTCTCAAAAACTATGTAGGCTCACTAGGGGTCCAAATCAACTTAACAGCAGTGGGTTTAGCGCAAGAAAAGGCTTGAAGCCTTTTCAATGATTTAAAAGCTTCACATGCAGCACGTGAAGGGATTTTGATGAAGAATCTGTTGCGAATAGTGGTTAGAGCAATCATTTATGTTAACATTAAAAGGAAAGTAGAAATTGTCCATAAATTGAACATTAGGAACCCAGGGATTATGTGTATATTTATATATATAAAATCAAGCACACGGGGGGGGGGGCACAGTTTCAGATACTTCCTAGACATAATCAAACACCTCGCAGGATTGACTTTCTAGGTTTGAAAGATTAGGACTATAGTCTCATGTGACATCCTCAGTCAATTGGCATAATGTAGTTAATAAAGTTATGTTATACATCTTAGTTTGGTAAGTAATGTCTGGGATCTTAAAAACTCGAAAGCAGCCGTCTAAGATACAACCAATTGGTCTCTACTCATCCAAAGCAAAGAGAAAAAAGGAACCTAGACTACAGGACTAAGAGTCAACAGAATGGCCTCATCTACCCTGAGATCAGAAGAACTAGATAGATGGTGTATGGCTACCACTACTACTGACCAATCTGAATCAGGACACCACTGTAAATGAATCCTGATAGAATAGGGGGGAAATGTGGGACCAAAATCTCAAATTATTCTTTAAAGTCAGACTTACTGGCCCAGTTCCCCACACTTACTGAGACAACCACCCTGAGATACTCTTTAAACCTTGAACTGAAAATGGCTTCTGAAATTACCTTTTTTAGCAAACTACGGGCTGGCTAACAAAATTAAGAATATTGCCAATGAGTACTGTGCTCCTTTAAAAAATAAAAATCAATGAGACCAAGCAACAATAACTTTAAAACAAAAAATATACATAAAATATAAGGGGAATAGGGAAATTCAATTAATGGACATGGAACAACCAGAATGGAAATAAGAAGAGTCATACGTTGTAAAGAATGTAGCCAATGCCACTGAACAATTTGTATACAAAAATTATTGAATGGGACAACTAAACTACTATGTAAACCATCACCAAAAACTCAATTAAAATGTTACTAAAAAAAGAGAGAGAGTTAAAGAAAACCCCCTATAGCACACTGAAAGCAACAGTTTGAACCCAAGTTGTATTTTATGATGCCATAGATCAATATCCTACCTCCTTCCCACTGAAAAAAACTAAAAATAATCAGTAGCTCCAATCATGCAGACTGTCTTGGTGTGGCACTGTAGGATAAAGCACTGGACTACTAACTGCAAGGTTGGTGGTTCAAACCTACCAGCCGCTTCTCAAAAACCCTATGTAGGGCCATTCTAAGTCGGAATCAACTCAAAGATACTAAACAACATCAGACAGAATGTTGTCTTTAATACTATTTTCCCTGAAGAAGAAACAACACTCTTTAGAAAATTAGCCAGTTGTAAGCCTAGACATAAAAACGTTTCAGGCCAACAGTAGAATCAATGTGTCCTTTTTAGTTGCTGTTGGGTCAATTCTGGATCATGGCGACCCAATGTATGTATAGATAATAACTGCTCCATAGGGTTTTCAGAGACCTTTTGGAATCAGATCACCAGGCCTGTCCTTGAAGGTATGTTGTGGTGGTTTTGAACTACCAACCCTTCACTAGTAGTCAAGTGTTTACCCAGTTGTACCACCCAGGGACTCTTAGAATCAAATGAAGTCCTACCAAAACAATTAAGTTAGCAGAAAAAGAAAATTTTTACATTGCTTCCATTTAAGAAATTTTAATTAAGTAAAAATTTTAAATTAATTTACTCAGGTATACTAGTAATTATTTCAAGGGCTCAGTATTTATATGTGGCTTGTGGCTAGCTTACTGGAGAGCACAGTTCTAATCATAGTTAATTTCCCCTGCATAATGAATTTAAAATTGCTGCTGTCACTTATTTTGGGTTTCTACATGTACTATTTAAAACTTTGCCTGCCAACCTTACATGCTTTTACCATATTACCACCAAGCAGCCTTGGTATGTTCCAAGGGCCATACAAAATGGATTATAAACTAGAAGACAAATAGCATTTCTCCAAGGAGCTAACATAAGACACAATCAAATCCACCATACCACAGTCTTCCGTACATTCTAAATTCCCTTCATGGAGTCCTGTTGTGGCGCTGTGGGTTAATGCGCCAGACTGCAAAGCCATTTGAACTGCAGGGTCGGCAGTTCATGCTCACCAGCCGCTCCTCGGAAACCCTATACAGGATCGCTATGGGTCGGAATTGACTCGACAGCACTTAACAACAATAAGGTCTCTAGGAGTTGACTCCTTGATATGAAAAGCACTTGCTATCCCTGACTCATGTCAATGTTTGCTTTGAAATAAACAGTTAATTATTTGAAAGACCTAAACTCAAAATAAACAATGGAGCCAAAAACTAAACAGGAAATTTCTCAGATAATTGACCCTTATGAGCATTCCATACATAAAACTCTCTCCCTTGCCTACCTACAGAAGCCAAGTTTTAGCAAATCAGGATCTGCAAGCTGAGGTTAAGAACATTTCCATACAGTAGCTACTTGTATGAATCTGTTTCTTGCCCTTCAAGGTGACTTCTTTTTCAGTGCTTAAAGTGTAAACTACTAGCTAGGAGCACTCTTTCTTACCTTTAGCCACCTTTCCTTCTCCCTTACCCACTCAACCTTCACCTATTAC
Organism: Chrysochloris asiatica; assembly: GCF_000296735.1. Classification (NCBI taxonomy): domain Eukaryota; kingdom Metazoa; phylum Chordata; class Mammalia; order Afrosoricida; family Chrysochloridae; genus Chrysochloris; species Chrysochloris asiatica. The sequence goes on from NW_006408690.1 coordinate 3,457,587, forward strand.
CACAGGAGGGGGAAATCTTTCTTTTTATCTCATTTAAGTACTCAAGAGAAAGAGCATAATTACCATGACTATGCTTAAAAAGTAATACCTTATGAAAGAAAATGAATATGCTTTTTCAATTTTTGCTCAATTCTGACTTTAAATATATTTATTACAGAACTGGAAATATAGCAAAGACATAAAGGCAAACAAACCAACAAAAAAACAGACCTTGTTAGCACTGTAGTGTACTTTCTTCAAGCATTTCCAGAACATGTGTGCCTGTTGTTGTTGTTAAGTGCCATCCAGTTGATTCCAACCCACAGCAACCCTGTATAGGGTTTCCAAGGAGCAGGTGGTGAGCTTGAACCACCAACCTTGCAGTTCAAACAACTTTGCAGTCTGACACATTAGCCCACGGAGCCACACCAGGACTCCCATGTGTTCCTACATGAATATAAAAATTGGCATAATCTGAGACTTTGCTTCAAGGAGTTCATGGAAAAATTCAATTATCTTTTAATTCCATTTCTCCACAAACTTTTTGAAGCCCTTTTATATAGTTATGTGTCCTGTTTTTCTCTATTTAATAACTAAAAGTATCTTCTACTGCTCCCTGATTTATTGTAGAGTCAAATATATATAAAAGTATAAAGAATAATTGATTACCTGTTATCTACTAGTCATTCTGCTTCAATAATTACCGTATTTAGTTTTATAAATTCACATTTATATTACATATAGTTTTACATCTGAAATATAATAAAAATGTTTTACTGATTTTTAATTCATTCAAAAGTTTTCTTTAAAAAAACTTAAGAGGTAACATATTTTGATATTTTATTAAATATCAAAACACCAATTCTACCTTAAATTTGCTTTTCTCAAACACTAGAACTATTGATTAAAGCTACTTATTTATTCAATTTACAAGTTTAATACATCTAACCATTTTCATCCAACTCCTCATGCTAATACTTAAGCTGCATAAATTCCTACTACCAACACCAAACAGTACCATTTCTAAGTTACAGTTGCTAAGTGCTGTCAAGTTGGTTCTGACCCATAGCAACCCTGTATAGGCTTTCCAATGAGCGGATGGTGGGTTTAAACAGCAGACCTTGTGGTTCAAACCAACCTTGTGGTCCAGCACATTATACTGCAGCACTACACCAGGACTCCATTTCTAAGTGAGAGCGTTATTATATTAAAAGCTGTCCTAGATAGAAAACAAAGCAAATACCTAGCACACAGCTAAGAGTCCTCATATGGTGCTGTAAGATAAGTACTAGACTGCTAACCAAATGGTTGGCAGTTCAAGTCAATCAGTCACTCCTAGGAAGCCCTATATGGGGTTTAAGTCTGAACTGACTCAATGACACTTAACAATGGCAGCACATTATCTACAGTACAGGCTTACATTCCTTAAAGTCTGTCCTAGGGCACTGTGCATTGGTCTGCTAACTGAAAGGGCAACGGTTCAAACCAACCAGCCACTCCACAAGAGAAAGATAAGGTTGCCTGCTCCAGTAAAGACTTAAAATCTCAGAAACCCTACATAGGGTTGCTATGAGTCAGAATTAACTCGATGGTAATGGGTTTGGTTTGGGGGTTGTTAGGGGACTTGAAAATAATTTGCTATTTAGGGAAATGGTAATTTCCCTCTGTCCTAACTGTAAGTAGTCTAATGACTTTGCTTAGGTCCATGTGCATTTTAAATGGGACTCTTAGCATACCAGTTACTGTTGAGAAACACTACTAAATAGTTTTCCTTTTGTTGAGATGGGTCTGGTGATGAGGGGGATAAGGTTTTTATGATTCAATTGTGAGTAACTAATGGCAATTGTTACAACTGTAAATGTAGAAGAGGTGCAACTGAAAGGGGGAGCAGTTAATCTGTCATTTCAGAAACAGAGGACCCTAGGACCATTAAGAGGGAAGAGCAAAAGAGGAGCAAGGGATCCTAACCAGAAAAGCAGCAACAACAAAGATGGTGGCAGAGGCGATGGCATAGAGAGACAGAGCAGCAGAGGACTATAGGCCCCTGAACTGAGAAAGGCAGTGGGCCTGCGGGCAGGAGACCAGCTTGCAAAATGTGCCCTTTGAAAATTTAACCGAATAATGTTTTCAATATGGTATAGTGTACATTAAAAAAAAAAGGAATAGAGGTAAATGCTGTTGGTTAAGGATGCATGGAAGGGATTCTCAATACAGGATCTGCCCTGAAAGCCTTCACTTAGTGAATAGACATTAAGAGCTTAAAAAAAAGCTAGTTAGAACATTTAGAAAGGAAAACCACCTTGTCAATTCAATATGTCACAACGATTTATCACAAAACATTACAGTCATTCAACTTTATAGGTCACTTACAGATACATTGTTGTTGTTAGGTGCCACTGAGTTGGTACCAACTCACAGTGACCCTATGCACAACAGAATGCAACACTGCCCAGTCCTGGACCAACCTCACAATTGTTGCCACACTTGAGCCTATTGATGCTGTCACCCTGCCAATCCATCTCACTGGGGGTCTTCCTGTTTTCTCTGACCCTCCACTTTACCAAACATGATATCCTTCTCCAGCAACTGGTCCCTCCTGACAATATGTCCAAAACATGCGAGACAAACTTTGGCCATCTTGGCCTCCAAGGAGCACTCCGGTTGCACTTCTTCTAACACAGATCTGTTGGTTCTTTTGGCAGCCCATGGCACCTTCAATATTCTCCTCCAACACCATAACTCAAAAGCATCAATTCTTCTATGGTCTTCCTTATTCACTGTCCAGTTTTCGCATGCATATAAGGTTACTGAAAATACTATGGCTTTTGTCAGGCGCATCTTCCTCAAGCTGACATCTGTGCTCTTAAGCACTTTAAAAAAGTCTTGTGCAACAGATTTGCCTGATGCAATACGTCGTTTGACTTCTTGGCTGCTGCTTCCATAAGTGTTGGTTGATCCAAGAAGAATGAAGGCCTTGACAACTTCAATCTTATACATATGAATCACTAAAACCCACTATCATTGAGTTGATTCCGACTAACAGAAACTTTATGTAGGAATTCCAAGGCTGTAAGTTTTTATGGAAACAAAGTCTCATCTTTTTCCACAGAGCAGCTGGTGGGTTTAAGTTTGTAGTTAGCAATCCAGTGCTTATACTGCAGCAGCACCAGGGCTCCTTATATAATAAGATGGTTGTTGTTAAGTGCCATTGAGTTGGCGATCCTGTATAGCGGGGCTGGAGAATATCCAGGGCTAGGGAATATCCATATAGCTGTATAGGCCGTATGTTGTTGCTGTTGTAGTTAAGTGCCGTCAAGTTGATTTCAACATATAGTGTTCCTGTATAGGGATTCTGAAGAGCAGCTGGTGAGCTTGAACCACCAACCTTGTGTTCAAGCTGACTTTGCAGTCCAACACATTAACCCACCATGGCCAACCAGGACTTCATAGGCCATACTATTGTTGTTGTGAAGTGCTGTCGAGTCAATTCCGATCCATAGTGACCCTGTATAGGGTTTCTGAGGAGCAGCTGGTAAGCCTGAACCGCCAATCTTGCAGTTCAAACAACTCTGCAGTCTGGAGCATTAACCCACAGTGCCACACCAGACTTCCATAGGCCATATAAGGTCCGCAGAATCATTTGATCCTGCAGTTCCAGACATCACATTATTGATGTTGTTGAGTGTCGCTGAGTTGGTTTGACTCATAGTGACCCTTTATAGGGTTTCCAAAGAGCAGCTGGTGGGTTTGAACAGCTGGCCTTGTAGTTTGCAGTCAAGTGCTGATCCTATAGCACTATACCAGTAGTCCAGCCATCATATTAGGAATGAGCTAATTAAAAGTCTGACCAAATATAGTAGGCTAATTTTTAAGTTGATAATTTTGTATGGCCCACAAATGATGTTTTAAATTTTGGCAGATAAAAGATTCCTCATCCTTGCTCTATAGGGCTTCCCAGGAGCAGCTGGTGGATTTAATCACCAACCATGAGGTTGGAAGCCCAGTGCTTATCCTATACTATCATACAAGAAGGAAAGAAGAGTGAAAATTGAAAAGGCATGGAAACAACTAGCCCAATGAATTGAAAGACCATACGATTATCAGTCGCCATGACCCTGAAACCAGAAAAACTAAATGGTGCCTGGCTACCACAATCAACTGCTCTGAAAAGGATCACATTAGAAAGTCCTGGATAGAGTGGAAGAAAAATATGGAAAAAATCATTAAAAAGACCAACCATATTGGTTAAATAGAAACTATGATGGCCTTTAGTCACCCTTCAGGTCTGAAAATGAACTAACCCCATAGCTCAATTCTCAGGCAAACAATAGACACATCTATGTTGCGGTTAAGTGCCATCGAGTCATTTGGAACTCATAGTGGCCCTGTATAGGGTCCCTGTATAGAGTCCTGGTATGGCGCTGTGGGTTAATGCGCCAGACTACAAAGCCGTTTGAACTGCAAGGTTGGCAGCAGTTCAAGTTCGCCAGCTGCTCCTTGGAAACCCTATACAGGGTCGCTATGGGTCGGAACCAACTCGATAACACTTAACAACAACAACATAATGTTTCCAAGGAGTGACTGGTGAATTTGAACCTTGCTAGTAAACTTGCAGTTATCAGTTCAGTGCTTACCCTACAGCATCACACCAGGACTATAAATGGAACAGCAACAATAGTGAGGTATGCACACCTTAAAATAATCAACCATTGGAGATCAAAAGGGAATAGTTGAAAGTAAATATGATGATCTACTCTGCAAACCTTTAACCAACTCACAAGAAAAATTTTTAAAAAACAAATAACATTTCATGGAAAAATTCCATCATCTTCTAATTCCATTTTTCTACTAACATTCTGAATCCCCCTCATATTACAAGTTTGTTAAAGACCCTAGTGAAGCAATGGCTAAGAGTTCAGCTGTTACTGAAAGGTCAGCAGTTTTAACCCACCAGTTACTCTGTGGAAGAAAAATGCAGTGGTCGCCAAGAAAACACATGGGACAGTTCTACTCTGTCACACAGGGTTAGTATGAGTTGGAATCAACTCAACAATAGTACACAACATTGTACAACATAGTTTGTCATATAAGCAAACCATGAGTTACACTCAATGGCAATTAATAACGAGTTTATATTCAAATTTCTCCAACTTCACATACACACACACAGTCTTTAGATCTGTTTGCTGTAGGTTCAGTACTGGTCTGCTAACCAAACGTGGTGGTTCAAACCCACCAGATGCTCCTTGGAAACCCTATGCAGGGTCGCTATGAGTCAGAACTGACCCCACAGAACTTAACAACAACAATCCAATGTCCAAAACGTGTTCACTGCAGCTGATATAATATGCATACTTAGTCTTCTTAAATCTAAAACACAGCCCCCAAGTCCCAATCATTTTTCTGTCTTCATAACATACTTTTTGTTTAGTTTTATTTTTTAATCCAGGCCAGTTTTCTTATAAAAATCCTATAACCTGGGTTTGTCTGACTGTCTCCTCAAAGTTAGATTCAGATTAAATACAGTGGCAAAAAAAAAAACTATGTACATGATACTGTGAACCTCCAGCTGCAAAAGTGATACAACATTTTTTCAAAGAACACTCCACCCAGGACTTTCTTCCAAGCTGCCAACAACACTTTTGCAAACTTTGATGCTGGCACTTCCTTAATCTTTCCAGAAAGTCAGTAAGCACTTTAAGACAAAAAAACAGAACTCTATCCTTTCCTCGTTCTTTAATTTGTAGGCCAAAAGGTTAAGACTACAGTTATCTGTGATATACAGATGATACAAATATGCTTACTGAAAATGAAGAGGATTGAAAATGCTTACTAATGAAAACCAAAGACCATAACCTTTAGTATGGACTGCACCTTAATGTAAAGAAAACAAAAATCCTCACAACTGGACAAATAAGTAACACCATGAAAAATGCAGAAAGGACTGAAGTTGTCAAAGACGTCATTTGCCTTGGATCCACTATCAGCACTCAAGGAAGCATCAGTCAAGAAATCAAACTACATACTGCATTAGGCCAATCTGCTGCACAAGGCCTACTTCTTTCTAAGTGTTCAAATGAAATGTATCAGTTTATGGACTAAGGTACTCCTAACCTAAGACATGGTATTTTCAATCATCCCATGCACATGTAAAGCTGGACAGTGTTTAAGGAAGGCTGTAGAAAAACTGATGCGTTTGAGTTATGGTGCTGGAGAAGAATATTAAAAACCATGGATTCCTCTAGAACTTGCACAGTGAAATAGGCTTACTACAGAGCCTTTGTATGTATAGGATCTTAGAAAGAACCCTGAGCACCATCCAGAACCTTCTGAGGTGGGCCATTCCCACCTGAAAAGACAAACAGGCCAGCCTGGAACAGCTAGAGAAACAGAAGATACTTTTCAAAAGAAGAAAAGCAGGAAAAATTTAAAAAATCAAAAATGACAGTCTGATTGGCTACTACAAAAACAAGCAAGCTGTTCACCTGGGCGCCATCAACACAAGCAATCAAGACTCTTCAGGATAAAACCCCTCCAAAGCTGAAACTCAAATGGAACACATGAGCAGGTATGTAAGGCTGCTGGCGACCACATTGGTCTGCTGGTGAATGGAAGACGGGGAAAAGGCAGCAATGAAGAAATGGGCTGAGTTCAACCACATTCCACAGACTCCCGCTGACCTGGAGATAAGAGAGAGAAGAAGAAGGGCTGGACAGTCTATATTTATGGATGCTGCTATTGTTGTTGTTAGATGCCATTGAGTTGGTACTGACTCATAGAGACCCTAAGCACAACAGAACGAAACATTACCCAGTCCTAAGCCAACCTCACAATTGCTGCCACACTTGAGCTCATTGATGCTGCCACTTTGCCAATCCATCTCACTGGGGGACTTTCTCTTTTTCTCTGACCCTCCACCTTACCAAGCATGATAGCCTTCTACATTGACCAGTCCCTCCTGACAATATGTCCAAAGTATGAGAGACAAAGTCTGACCATTCTGGCCTCCAAGGAGCACTCTGGCTGCACTTACTCCAACACAGATCTGTTGGTTCTTTTGACGACCCATTATACTTTCAATATTCTCCTCCAACACCATAACTCAAATGCATCAATTTTTCAACAGTCTTCCTTATTCACTGTCCAGCCTTTAGAGGCTACTGACAATACCATGGCTTGAGTAAGGCGCACCTTAGTCTTCAAACTGACAGCTTTGCTCTTCAAAACTTTAAAAAGGTCTTGTATAGCTGAGTTGCCTAATGCAATACGTCGTTTGATTTCTTGGCTGCTGCTTCCATGAGTGTTGATGGTTGATCCAAGAAAAATGAAGTCTTTGACAACTTCAATTTTTCCCCATTGATAAGAATGTTGTTTACTGATCTTGACCTATACTTATGGAGGTAGTAGCTCAAAATACCAACTGATATGATAGGGAAGAAGTCTTCACATCTAGTATCAATCCAATCTCCTCTGTATACAGGGCTGATACGGACAGGCAACTTATATATTACTACATAAAATGGGGGTCTATAAAGGCACGAAGTGACTAGCTTACAAGTTTTCAAGAGGGAGTTTAGTTTCAGAGCATGCAGGGGAAGGTAGAATCCCCACTGAATAGTTCTAATCTTGTCTAGATGGGTCTGGTGAAAGGAGATGGGGATAAGATTATGATTCAATAGTGCATAACTGTTACCATGATTAATTGGTAACTGTCACAACAATAAAGGTAGAAGTTTTCTAACAAAAAGGGGAGTAGGTAATCTTAAAGGCCAGAAACAGAAGACCCTAGGATTATCAAGGGAGAAGAGCACAAGCGGAATGTGGGACCCTATCCAGAGAAGCAGCGAAACTAGAGATGAAGGCAGAGATGAGGACATGGAGAGAGCGAGCAGCTGAGGACTCTTTCTTGACTCATGGAAAGAGAGTGACTGGGTGCTGGTTGCCAGGAGTAGACTTGCAGAATGTGCCCTTTGGTTGTTTAAATGATTATATATTGCTTAGTGTTTGGGTGTACACCCCCACCAAAAAAAAAGAGGGAATAAAAGCAAATATTGTTGAATGCATGGAGGAGATGATGCATGGAGGAGACTGTAGTAATTGCAATGAAATGATGAGTATAAAACCGATGTTCTCCCATGTAAACTGTCACTCAATTCACAATAAACACTTTAAAGAAAAAAAAGAGTAAGATGTAGCTCCAACGTGGCACAGTGGAATTATTATTATTATTATGTAATTTCCTCTAAGATGAACTACTCTATGTCCTTATTAACTAATTTATGGACCACATGATTTTTTTAATACTTTTTATTGTAAATTGGGTGAGTTTACATGGGAGAACTTCAGCTTTACATTTATCTCACCGTATTTCATTTCATTGCAATGATTACAATTCCCTCCATGCAACATCATTCAACAGCATTTGCTTCCATTCCCTCTGTTTTATTATTTTTTTGGATGTACACCGAAGCACTCAAAATATACAACCATTTAAACAACCAAAGGGCACACCCCGCAAGCCAATCCCTAGGCCATCAGCACACAGCCCCTTTCCCTCCCTGAGTCCAGATACCCCAGCCACTCCATTCGTCCACGTGACCATCTCTGCCTCTATCTCTAGCATCGCTACTTCTCTGGATAGGGTCCCACACTCAGCTTTTCTTACTTGATGGTACCAGGGTTCTCCACTCACACTGGACTGACTGCAAGATCAACCACTCCCCTCCTTTTGTTACAAAACATCTACCTTTACATTTGCAACACTCACAAAATCAGTCCTGATAGCAATTATTCACTATTGAACCATAAGAGTCTTATCCCCATCTCCTTTCACCAGCCCCATCCAGACAGTCTGGAAACCACTCAGTGGAAATTCTACCTTCCCCTGCACCCTCTGAAACTAGGCTACCTCTTGAAAGCTTGTAGGCTAGTCACTTCGAGCCTCTGTAGTCCATTTTGGGTAGCCAATGTCTAAGTTGCCCATCCCTGTCAACACTGCGTACTGAAGGGGTGGGAATGATCCTCACTGTAAAGATTTGTTCCCTCTTTTGAGCTACTACATCCGTTAAGTATAGGTCAAGTTCATCAAATTGTAGTGGATTGCTCTTTTTTTCCTCTTCTTTCTTTCTCTAGTCGAGTTCTGATCATCCAGTCATTGAAGCCAGGTTAAATGGGTGTTATCTGCAAGTATGGGTGTGTTCTTGTGCATCTCCCCTCACTTTGTTATCAGCTGGACACTTCACTCTGTGCTCTAGTCCTCTCTGGCCATGTCAGTGGGTCCAGCAGTCCCCAGGTCTCACCATGCTGCTGGCCAACCAGGTCTCAATCCAGAAGGACAGGAGTCTGTTGCACATGGTCAGACTTAGCTCACTACTTCATTGCTGTTTTTCCCCCACTTCCCATTATCGGTAAACCAACGTGGTCACCAACAAGGCCATATGCCTGCTCGTGTATTCCCCTTGAGTCTCAGTTTTGGAAGGGGGTTTGCCCTGAAGGGACCCAACCAATTGCCCTGATGGCTCCCAGGCAAACAACTTGCTTGTTCTTGTAGTAGTCAATCGGACTGCAATTATTTTTTTTTATTTTTCCTTCTGTGGACCACGTGAATTTTAACTTACTAGAAGGGAAGAGAGACTAGGGTGACGAAGTTAACTTTTTCAAGACTGTAAGAATACTTTTCATCTAGTTATCAATTTTCTATATAGAGGTTCTACAAATGGAAAAAACAAAAATTAAACATACAACACTTTTCAAAGTTATTACTTACTTAAGTAACTAATTCACATCTTTAATTCACACACAAATAAATGAGCCTTTGCTAGAAAATTACTTAAGCAATATAAAGCATCTTTTAACTAGTAGGTAGTGATCGTTAACACCCTTGCACCCTTGAGAAAAGCATAGTACTTCTGCTCTAAAAGAGAAAAACAAGGTTCAATAAATACCAACAAAAGTACCTTGTCCTACCACTGATTCTGCCTATTTCCTCAATTAGACCAACTTACAATACAGTCTCACAGACCCATCTTGGCTGTCTCAGCCCAGTGATGCAATCATCACATTTTCCAAAAAACAAAGATCAGGAGCCGTATGACTTTACCTGACAAATTACCTTTTCCCCAATTTCTCAATCTACTATATGCCTAAGCTTAAGAATTATAGATATATAAGAATCAATTTAACAAATCTTTATTGAAATTAATTGAATCTTCCAAGTTACAACAATTCCAAACTTTTTAAGATGTAGAATCATTCTTATTATTCTGAAATTTTTGAGATGCGAACAGAGGGATAGTCTGCTTACACAACCAAAAAAACCCACACACCACTGCCACTAAGTCAATTCTGACTCCTAGCAGCCTTCTTTAGGATTTCGGAAGCTGTAAGTCTTTACAGGAGCAGACAGCCTCATCTTTCTTCTGTGGAGCAGCTGCTGGGTTTGAATCCGTGGACTTGCTGTTAGCAGTCCAGTTCTTATCCTACAGTGCCACCAAGGCTCCTATGTGTTCACATAAATACGTAATAAAATAGAAGAGAAAGATACCAAAAGGGGAAACTATTTTATTACTAAATTATCACATATTGAATCCAAAGCAAATAGTTCAACCACTTAAAAATCCAATACAGTAAGGGGGTACACAATATTTAAAAAATCATTCCTTTCAGTATGTTAACTCAAGTATAGTTTGGTCCATCAGCAGTTACTACCATTGAGAGGTATTGGTGGTGGTGCTGCTGCTGGTGGTAGTGGTGTGCTGTGGAGTAGTTCCAACTCATAGCAACCCTAAATAGACTTTGTTATTGTTGTTAAGTGCTGTTGAGTCGATTCCGACCCATAGCAACCCTGTACAGGGTTTCCGAGGCTGTAAATCTTTACGGGAGCAGAAAGCCTCATGTTTCTTACAAGGTTGTAAATCTTTAAGGGCGCAGAAAGTTTCACCTTTCTCCCGTGGAACAGCTGGTTGTTTCAGACTGCTGACTTTGAGGTTAGCAGCCCAACTCATAACCACTATGCTACCAGAGCTCCTTTTTTAAGGTACTGTTGTTGTTGTTGTTGTTAAGTACCACTGAGTCAGTTTTGACCCACAGCCACCCTGTACAGGGTTTTCAAGGAGCGGGTGGTGAGCCTGAACCACCAACCTTGCAGTTCAAACAGACTTTGCAGTCTAGCACATTACCCCCTGCAGCACCACATCAGAACACCTTGAAAGGTATTAAGAGCATAGAAATTTAAAGTTCAGGCTCTCAAACAGGTTAATCAACAAACTACGAGCCTTGGGTCAAATACTGCCCCTGTATTTTTATGGTTTTCCTAAAACATAACCATATTCATTCATTTATATATTGTCTATGGCTTGTTTGCTACAATGGCAGATTCAAGTAGCTGTGACAGAGATCACATATGATCTAATCTCACAACCACAGTGCCACCTCCAACTCCTAACAATCCAAATATGGGGTTTCTGAGAATAAATCTACAAGAGCTGACAACCTCATCTTTCTCCCACAACCTTGCAGTCAGCAGTCTAATACTAACCCACACTGCCACCAGGCTCCTTATATATGGCCTAAAACCAGTGAAGAACCCACTGTCATCCAGTAGATTCTGACTCATAGCAACCCTATGTGGGGTTTCTGAGACTGCAAATCTTTGAAGAAGCATACTGCCTCATCTTTCTCCAGAGCCACTGGTAGTTTGAATCACCCACCTTGTGATCCAGTGCTTTAAGTACAGAGCCACCAGGAATCTTCACATATGGCTTACAAAGCCTAAAATATTTACAGGAAAATGTTTAGCTACTCTTTCCAGCCCTGGGTGAACATCAGCACTACCTGGGGTGAGCTTTTTAAAAAATTCCAAAGCTCCAGGTAAAACCAATTCTCCCTTTCCCGTAAAAAGGTTCTGATTTCATTAGTCTAGGATAGGGTCAAGGGCCCAGGTGGTGCAGTGGGGTAAGCATCAGACGGTGAACCATAGGTTGACGGTATGAACCCATCAGCCACTCTAAATGAGAAAGCTGAGGTAGTCTACTTCTATAAAGATTTGCCATCTTAGAAACCCTATGGAGCAGTTCTATTCTGTCATATAAAGTCACTGGATAGCAGTGAATTTTGGTTTTAGAGATTTTGTTGTTGTCAATTCTGACTCATAAGTGACCCTGTACAGGGTTTCTAAGGAGCAGCTGGTGGGTCTGAACCACCGACCTTGTGGTTCAAGTTGACTTGCGGTCCAGTGCATTATCCTTCAGCATCACACTAGGAGTCCTGGTTTTAGGGAAGGGTCATTATCAGACCAGTGAAAAATGTGGATAACAAAACAGGAAAACTATAAAAATCAGTACATACAATAATATAAAAGACAAAGGTACATGGTTTATACACAGACCACAAAAACCACAGAGTACTACATAATAGATTGGAGTCAAAAGTTTGGCTCTGATCTCCATGAAGTCAGAAAGACAAAGAGAAACAGGAGCATTATATAATTTATAGTATCCATCAGGCTAAAACATCTTGGTGAAAGAAAAATTTTCCCAAAGGATTTTTTATGACTGTAAAGGGATGTTTTATTACAGTTCTTCTCAGTGATGTAAATGTATCATATACACCTCCCACCTGACCCTAGTACAACACCCCATCCCCCAAAAATCAAGGAGGCAGAATTTTCCTTCTTTTTTTTTGGAAGGGACTAGGGGGAAGATGGCAGTACAAAATGGGGGAAATGGGAAAAATGGGCCTGAAAGTCTAATTATTCTGATACAAAGAAGGGGCAAAAGAAATGCACAAATGAAAATTGAAAATAAATGGCTTTATATACCATGAGATACTAACAAACACTAATAATAAATCCACAGATGCATTCAGGCCCCAAGTTACAACCTTAGTTCACACAAAAGTGATTCATCCAGGCCTATAATTAATTTCTCCTGCACATATACAGCCAAATGTGTCTAGACAAAGAAACAGAATATATGTCAGGACATAGCAAAAGCACAATTTCATCTTTGTTGTTGTTGTTAGGTGTCATTTCATCTTACCAGTGTTCAATTTCAAGCATAGTTTCTCTCTGTATTAAAATGTGGGAAACACTGAGCTACTTTTCTACAGCTTAGTGACAGCAGGTATACTTTTACTGGTACAACATCTTCTCATATCCTTAGACGCAAATAGCGAATCTGACACTGTCAAAAGCAAACTACTTGTAGCTTTTCCAAATATGCTTTGGTGTAGATCCCATTCCTACTATCTATATCCCTCATCTCCCAAACTCCCCTTCCCTTCAACTCTAAATTCATGATTATGCTAAACTCAGTCTTTTAAGGGATGCCTTTTCTAAGATGCCAAATACTATAACTACAATTTCTCAAAATTCTCTCTAAAAGTTCCTTCCAATGAGGGACAAAGTTTTCAACCAATATAAGCAATACATATTCTGAAATGATTTTTAAATGACTCTAGGAGTTCTGCTGTGGCACTGTAAGATCAGCACTGGACTACTAACCACAAGGTCGGTGGTTCAAATCTATCAGTTGCTCCTTGGAAACCGTATGCAGGGTCACTGTAAGTCAGAACCAATTCGAGGACACTTAACAACAAGTATATAGAAATGCCAACCATACAGAAGAGTGTAACAGACTAGCAAAATTAACAACAGTACAGGTAGAATCCATGGAGTCACTTTCTTCTCCTCCTCTCTCCCCTCCCTCCTCTTCTGCTCACATGGTGTTGTTGTGAAGTGCTGTTGAATCAGTTCAAACCCATGGCGACCCTGTATAGTCAGCTAATAATCAAGACTTATTCCTATCCTAGTCCTGGTGTGGCACTGTGGGCTAATGCGTTAAACTGCAAAGTTGTGCGAACTGTAAGGTCGGTGGTTCAAGTTCACCAGCTGCTCCTTAAAAACCGTATACAGGGTCGCTACAGGTCGGAATCAACTCAATGGCACTTAACAACATCATTCCTATTTTCCAACCCACTCCTCTACCAATCAACTCAATCTGGAGGCGTAAAAGCTGGAAAATATCAGGAACCAATTGTGTACTCTCTGCTGAAAAAGAGGTGATCAATAGGCACACTTCTGTGACTGCAAATTACCTTCTGTAGGCTTTATGCTGGAGGAGAATGGAAACAAGTACAATAAGTCCTTTCCCTCATCACCCATATCTTCTCCACCAAGCTTTCCTGTTTCTATTCCTTCCTTTTCAAGAAATAGTCTTCACATCTAGACCACTATAACGACCTTTCAACTGGCCAGTCTGCACCTAATCTCTTCCTTCTCCTGTTCATAGTACATCACTGTCAGATGAATCGTCCTAAAACACCTCATCCTTTGTACAAAAACGTTGTTGTTGTTAAGCGCCAAGGAGTTGGTTCTGACTCATCACACAATACCACACCCAGAAAACTACAATACAAAACAAACTTGAAAAGGAAATATAGAAAGGACAAGATAAGGGTTCTGTGTGGTACTATAGGATAAGCACTCAATCGCAAGGTCAGTTTGAACCAAAAGGCTACCAGTTCAAACTCACCAGCCATTCCTTGAAAATCCTATACAAAGTAGCTATGAGTCTGAATCAACTCCATGGCACTTAACAACAACAACAACAACAAACACTTACTTTAATTATTTACACAAATATCATTTACTTGCTGCAAACATATCCATGAATGTGGTGGAGGACCCCAGGCAGTTATGAAAACTTAGACAAAGCCAAACACTTTGAGGGAATGAGTCACTGGACCTGGGGGCCCAAGATCACAGTCTTGGAGGATACCATGGTCAACTGGCACAACCTAGCCACAAAGACAATGTTCCACATCCTACTGTAGTAAGCAGTGTCTGAGATCTTAACAGCTTATGAGCAGCCATCTAAAGTGATGCTCTCCTCCTGTGCAGAGAAAGGATAAATGATAAAAATGGATAAGCAACCTTATGGACCAAGGTTAGTATCAATCAGTCTCCACAAGGCTGAGCCAGAAGAACTAGAGGGTGCCCACACAGCTATCACTACCAATTGCTCTGAAAGGGATCACATTAGAAGGTCTGGATGAAGTGGGGAAAAAATAAGAAACAAAACTCAAAATCAAAAAAGACCAGGCTTACTGGTCAGATAAGTGACTGGTGGAACCCAGAGACTATGACCCTTGATCACCCTTCAGGTATGAAACTGAATTCACCCACATGGCTCAATTTTCAGCCACGCAATAGACAGGTATATAGGGGAGGCCTGGCACTGTAAGATAAGCACTAGGCTTATAACTAAAAGGATGGCAGTTCAAACCTACCAGTCGCTCCTCAGAAAACCTTTAAAAGGTTACTAGGAGTCAGAACTAACTCGATGGCACTTAACAACAACAACATAATGGAGACAACAACACTAGTGAGGTATGCACACGAAAGAATAGTCAACCTTCAAGATCAAAAGGACAGAATTTACCAAAGTATAAAATTCAGAAGGATAGGGAATGAAGGAGGAATAGAAACAAGAAGCACATAGAAGATAGAGGATAAACGAGATAAAATAAAATGTATGATTCACTGAATGTAAAACTGATAAATGCTACGTGACATGTTCTCTTTCCAAAAGTAAAATTCTACCCAAAGCAAAACGTAATCCCTTTCAGAAATAATTATTTTTCTTCTTTAATAAAACATTTCCTCACTTAAATACAAATGTTGTTGTTGTTGAGTATCATGGAATCAGTTCCGACTCATAGTGACCCTGCACAGGTTTCAAAGGCTACAAATCTTTACGGGAGCACAAAGTCTCATCTTTCTCCCGCGGAACATCCGGTAGTTTCGAAATGCTGACCTTGAGGTTAGCAGTCCAATTCATAACCACTACGCTATCAGAGCTGTTCTAGATTTATTGCTTTATAATATATCATCCAATAATCCCTACATAACTATTTTATGTGTAATATATAGACATCACAAAGAGCCCTTTGGCATAGTGGGTTATGCGCAAGGTCATCAGTTCAAACCCACCAACTGTTCCATGAGAGAAAGAAGAGGCTGCTTGCTCCTATAAAGATTTACAGTCTTAGAAACCCTTTATAGGGTCACTGTAAGTCTGAATCAACTTGATCAGGTTTGGTTGGGTTTATACAGACATCACAATACCACATGAATGGTACTTATCAGGGTCTTCCACAAAGTAGTCAATTAATAACTATTTGCTGAATTAATTTACCTTAGACTCCCCCCAATCTCATCTTGAATTCCTTCCAATTTCTTCTCCACTCTGTAACAACAGCAGTCTTTTTAAAAGTATAAATGATAATGTCATCAGATAGCTTACAACCTTTTTTTACATCTTCTCAGCAGCCTCAGAAAAACAACAAAAATTCTCAGCATAGTCTATAAAGCCTAGCTTTCAACTAACCCCTCTCTCCTCTTCTCGGATCAACTTTCCCTATTTGTTCTCTACACCCTAAACTGCACAGGTCCACAACAAATTGAACACCACTTTGCTTTTATTCACCTTGGGGCCTGCACACATGCTGTAACCTCTTGTAGAACACTGTTTTCCCTTCTCCCATAGTTACAGGATTAATATACAAGTATATTCACTCTGCAGACCTCAATTCCAATGTTACTTCTTTTACATGCCAACCTGGGTTTGCTGCTGCTGCTAAGTGCCCTTGAGTCGGTTCCGACCCATAACAACCCATAGGGTTTCCGAGGAACAAATGGTGAGCTTGAACCACCAACCTTGTGATTCAAACCAACTTTGCAGCCCAGCACATTAGCCTATAGCACCTCACCAGGACTCCAACCTAGGTTGGCGTACCTGATATACAAGAGGGCTTCAAAAAGTTTATGGAAAAATAAAATGAAAAAATAGTGGAATTTTTCCATGAACTTTCTGAAATCCCCTCGTATACTGAAGTCTAAAACTATTGTAACTAGGGCTCCAGTTCATAGAAGCACAGGTTTACGCCACATAAAAATGTGTTCAAATTGTAACCGTGGCAATGATATACGATAGAATGAATGTAAAACTAATGTTCTCCCAATCAAACTATCACATAATTCACAATAAAATATTTATTTAAAAAAATGTGTTCAAGTATGTCTCTACAATCAGTGGACAGTTGTGGACAACTTCTCTCAGTAAAACATTTGTCTCATTAGAGTACCTTCAAAAAAAGGTCTAAACAAAACAGTGGCTTCCTATGGGATTTGCCGGGCCAGTTAAATTCAAGGCAGAGAAGGCAGCTCTAAAATCTATGGTGATGGTTCCTTTGGAATTACAAAGGGGCGATACTGATAGATTTTCTCAAAGACAAAGAACAATCATGAGGGTTTATTATGAAGATATTTTATAAGAAAATGGAAACCTGCATTGGTGAGAAAAATGCCAGGAAAGTTGTACTAAGGAATTTTTTTTCAATCACAACAATGTACCTGCCCATTCTTTGAGGGTTGTCCTTCCAAGAATTTCATTGGGAAACCTCATCCCATCCACCCTACAGCCCTGGTCTAGCCCTTTCAGACTTATTTTTATTCCCCAAACTCAAAGAACATTGAAAAGGAACACATTTTGATTCCCCCCAAGAATACCAAAACTGCCACTGTAACCTGGTGTAAAAAAGTGCAGAATTCTTCAGAGAAGGGTTACAGAGATGGAAACACTACTTTCACAAGGGTATATAGATCTAGATAAAGGGTATGTAAAAAAAAAATAGAAGTCTCACATTTTGATATTTTTGTTAAATAAAGGGTGCCAGCAATATTTTCTTACCCTTGTTCTCTCAAGTCAACATTATTTTCCCTAGATAAAAGTTATCATCATTTCTAATTTCTGATTACTGGAAGAGCTTGTAAATTCCTTGCAAACTGAGATTATATTTGATTGATAAAATAAATGTACTGTCTGGCACACAACAGGCAATAAATTGTTGAATAATTGAATAGGTAATAAACTAATATACAAGTATGCTGTCACACTGTGAAGCACACTGCATACAGTTTACACATTTCAATTTACTAGGCATTTCTTAAGAATGCTAGGATTCCAACATGAAATCCTAAAAAGTTTTGCCAGTAATCTTTGGGATCTTTAAAGCATTCTGCCTTAAAAGTTCAGAAAGAATGACAGCTTTACCAGTCTGCCTTCCCACTATTCAGAGCAAAATCTGAACATTATTAAATTTAGTATAACATGGAGTGTAAATGAAAAGATTCTCAATCTTTTGAAAGAGAAATAATTTAAAAGGGAAATGGATTAACTCAAAGCCTTTTTCGTGGAAAACATAAAATACATAATGCAGAGGGAAATGACAGAACAGTTAAAACAAAAGTTAATGTTTTTTTTCTTCTTCTCACTTCAATTGGGTTTTTAAGATACAAACACAGTACAAAAAAGGAAGATAAGTCCCATGGATAATAGATTTCTTGAAATCTAATTTGAAATATAATTAAATCAGAAATTGTGGCATTTTAAAATTATATTTCTGCTTTCTAAAAATCATATGATTTTTATCATTGTCTATGAGTCAAATGAGGTCCTGGTGTGGCACTTTAGGATAAGCTCTGGGCTACTAACTGCGAGGTTGGGAATTCAAACGCATCAGTCGCTCCTCAGAAACTCTATAAATGGTGGCTGTGAGAACCCACTCCATGGCACTTAACAACGAGTCACATAAATATATTCAAATAATAAATTTGGAATGGGTGAAATTTGGAGAAAACAATGTATGAAATTTTAAGGCACACTAATTTCAAAATTAGCACTACTTAAACATGAAATAAGAAATTCTTCATGCTTTTGAGTTATGGTGTTGGAGGAGAATATTGAAAGTGCCATGGGCTGCCAAAAGAACCAACAGATCCATTCTGGAAGAAGTGCAGCCAGAGTGTTCTTTGGAGGTCAAGAGGGCCAAACTTTGTCTCTCATACTTGGGACATATTGTCAGGAGGGACTAAAATTTATGACTGCCAAACTCAAGAAGACACTCAAAACTGCACACTCTTACTCCTACCCATCTTAATTATTTCTGAAATGTCTATTTCACACTTCATCTTCAAACTTCAAAATACCCACCCTCTCCCTCTCATTCTCCTTTGATGATCATGTTGTACTTCAGTGAGAAATAAACAGACAAGCAGTATGTGGCCACTCCATCACCAAATCACTCAACTACCTCCATCTGCATCCATATGTGTAGATAGAGCAGATTAAAGAGTGAATATAAGAAGAGGGGAGGAGAAAGATGCAAGCATTAGTTTTAAGAAAACTAGCTTACCAATAAAGGAGCAAGAGGTCAGTTAGAATAGAATATAAAGTCACAGGACTGTTTTTTAGTATGGAAGACTTCTGATGTATCAATTCTGACTACACAAATTCAGTAAAAATATTAGGAATAAGGATATAAAAAGTGGTGCTTGTTTATTGCAGCATACACACTAAAATTGGAACTACACAAATTAGCATAGCCCCTATGTAAGGAAGACAATGCAAATTCATGAAATATTACATATTTTTAGGAGACTAAATGGCAAGCCATTACTTATTAAGCAAAGATGTGAAGGTAAGGCAAGAAGAAAACTAGATTACTGGAAATAGAACAACCAGAATAGAAATAACGAGACTGTTGACACATTACGAAGAATGCAACCAATGTTACTGACCATTTTGTGTGGACACTGTTCTATGGAAACCTAATTTGCTGTGGAAACCTTAACAGAATACATTAGATTTAATTTTTAAAGATATAAAAAGTGTAAAATCCAGTTACCAATGAGTCAATTCCAACTCATGGTGATCCCAAGTGTGCTAGAACTATGCGTCAAAGAGCTTTCAATGGTTGACTTTTTTTAAAGTATACTGCCACAGCATTCTTCCAAGGTGCTTCTGAATGGATTCAAACCTCCAACCTTTCAATTAGCGGTTGAGCAGAAAACAGTTTGAAGTAGGAATTCCTAATTCTCTATGTGCAAATTTAGTAATGTATATAACCAATGGTTCCTTCACACAGATTTCTAAACAATATTCCATCATGAACCACTACTCCAAGGTAGTAAAAACAGATACTCCAATATTTTTACAGGAATATACACACACTGATTATATTGGTCATGCAGTGCCACCATTTTCTATCCTTTTCCAAATCATTTTACTACCAGTAACATAAACTCAATGCCCCCAGCAAACACTCCCTCTTCCTCCAACCCAGTTAACCATTAATAATCTTTGATTTCTGTGTATTTAATTCATGTAAGTGAGATTATACAATTTTTGCCTGTTGTGACTGATTAATTTCTCCCAGTACGCTTTCAAGGTTCATCCATGATAAAAAAGCAAGTAAAAGGACTTCATTTCTCTTTATGGCTCAGTAACATTCCACTTGTAGGTAAATACCACATTTTGCTTATCCATTCATCTGTTAGTGGACATTTCTGATGTTTCTACATTTTGACTACTGTGAAAAGTGCTACAGAAAAGAGTAGCATATTACAAGCATTTTTTAAATTGCCATGTTAATATTTAGTAAAGATTTAAAATTAGTTTCTTTGTACTTTAATCTACACTTGAGGTGGTCTTCTTGTTGGCAGGCGCTGTCAAATGAATTTTTGACTCAAAGTACCCCATTCAACAAAGTACAAGTGCCCCATCATTTTGTAGGTGGTAATCTTTACAGAACACCTGTAAGTCTGTCAGTTTACCGTAGTGTGGTGGCTGAGGGTTACTATGATTCAGGAAGCAATGGCACCAGTATTTTAAATACCATCAGGGTCACCCTGGTGAACAAGTTTCAGATGAGCTTCTATACTAAAACAGACTAGTAACAAGGAGAGACAGCCTACATCCGAATACTCAGTCACTAAAAATCTTTTGAATAGCTGTGGAATACTATCAGATAGCACCAAAATATTGAATATTGAAACACAAATATTGTCAGATATAGTGCTGCTGGAAGATGAGTCCATCAGCTTGGAAGGTACTCAGTATGACAGGGGAATAACTGCCTTCTCAGAGATGACAGTAAGCCGTCATTTGCTGACGTGGCACAACTCAAAATGAAGAGAAACAGCTGTAAACATCCATTAATAATCGGAACATGGTATTTACAAAGTATGAACCAAGGAAAACAAGAAATTGTCAAAAATTAAATCAAATGTATAAACATCTATATCCTAGGCATTAGTGAGCTGAAATGGACTGGTATTGGCCATTTTGAATCTGACAATCATATGGTTTGCCATGTCAGGAATAACAAATTGAAGAGGAATGGTGTCACATTCCTCATCAAAAAGAACATTTCAAGATCTGTCTTGAAGTACAGCGCTGTCTTGTAATCAGATAATATCCATACTCCTACAAGAAAGACCAAGTAATACCACTATTATTCAAATTTACACACCAACCACTAACATCAGTAACGATGAAACTGAAGAATTCTACCAACTTCTTAAGTCTGAAATTGACCAAACATGCAATCAAGATGTATTGCTAATTACTGGCAATTAGAATGCAAAGGTTGGAAACAAAAAAGGATCAATGGTTGAGAAATACGGCCTTGGTGATAGAAAAGATGCTGGAGATCGCAGATAGAATTTTGCAAGACCAGTGACTTCTTCATCGCAAATACCTTTTTTAAACAAAACAAGATATACACATGCACCTCACCATATGAAATACACAGAAATCAAATTGACTACATCTGTGGAAAGAGATGATAGAAAAGCTCCACGATCATCAGCCAAAACCAGGGCAGGGGCAGACTGTGGAACACACCATCAACTGCTCATATGCAAATTCAGGCTGAAGCTGAAGACAATTAAAACAAGTCCACAAAAGCCAACTATGACCTTGAACATTATCACAGCTAAACTTAGAGATCATCTGAAGAGTAGATTTGATACATTAGAAACTAAAGACCAATAACCAGAGTTGTGGGATGACATCAAGAACATCATACAGAACAAAGTTGTTAAGTGCTGTGGAGTCGGTTCCAACTCATAGCAACCCTGCACAGGGTTTCCAAGGCTATAAATCTTTACAGGAGCAGAAAGCCTCATCTTTCTCCTGCGTAACACCTGGTAGTTTCAAACTGCTGACTATGAGATTACCAGCCAGATTTGTAACCACTACACTACCAGAACTCCTTACAGAACAAAGTAAAATGTCATTAAGACAAGAAAGAAGAGACCAAAATGGACATCAGAAACGACTCTGAAACTTGTTCTCCAGTACGTTGTTGTTGTTGTTATGTGCTGTGGAGTCGGTTCTGACTCATAGCGACCCTGCACAGGGTTTCCGAGGCTGTTAATCTTTACAGGAGCAGAACGCCTCATCTTTCTCCCGCAGAACCGCTGGTAGTTTCGAACTGTTGACCTTATGGTTCACAGCCCGATTCATAACCACTACGCTACCAGAGCTCCTTTATAGAGATGCTAAAACAAATGGAAGGAAAGAGGAAGTAAAAGAGTTGAAGAGAAAACTTCAAAGGGCAACTTGAGAAGACAAAGTCAAATATAACAAAATGTGCAAAGACAAAGAGCTAGAAAACCATAAAAGAACACACTGAACTCAGCATTCTCAAGCCAAGAGAACTGAAGAAAAAATCCAAGCCTCAACCCGCAACATTTAAGAATTCTGAGGGCAAAATACTTAATGATGCAGAAAGCATCAAAAGAAGACGGAAGGAATACAAAGTCACTGTACTAAAAAGAAATTGTCAATGTTCAACCATTTCAAGAGGTAACATATAAACAAGAGCAAATGATATTCTAGGAAAAGTCCAAGCTGCACTGAAGGCATTGGCAAAGAACAAGGGTCCAAGAATTGATGGAATACAAATTGAAATATTTCACCAAACTGATGCAGCACTGGAGACATTCATTTATGCCAAGAAATTTGGAAGACAGCTACTGGCCAACTGATTGGAAAAAGATCCATATTTGTCCTCATTCCAAAGAGAGGTGACCCAACGGAATGTGGAAATAGACAACATGATTAATATCACATGCAAGTAAAATTTTGCTAAAGATAATTCATAAATGGCTGCAAACGTACATTGACAGAGAACTGCCAGAGGTTCAAGCCTGATTCAGAAGACGAAGTGAAACAAGGGATATCATTGCTAATGTCAGATGGATCTTGGCTGAAAGCAGAGAACATCAGAAAGATGTTTACCGGTATTTTATTGACTACGCAAAGGCACTCAATTGTGTGAATGATGACAAGTTATGGACAATGGTGGGAACGAGTATTCCAGAACCCTTAATTGTGCTTAAGAGGTTCCTGTACATAGAGCAAAATGCAATTGTTCCAACAGAACAAGGGAACACTGAATTATTTAAAATGAGGAAAGATGTGTGTCAGGGTTGTATTCTTTCACCATACTTATTCAATCTGTATGCTGAGCACATAATTTGAGAAGCTGTATTATATAAAGAATGTGGCGTCAGGACCGGAGGAAGACTCATTAACAACTTGTGATATGCAGATGATACAACCTTGCTTGTTGAAAGGAAAGAGGACTTAAAACATTTACTGATGAAGATCAAGGAACACAGCCTTCATTATAGTTTGCTCCTCAATGCAAAGAAAACAAAAAACCTCACCACTGGGTAATAACATCAATAAACAACATCAAGTTAAATGGATAAAACACAGAAGTTGTCAAAGCCTTTATTTTGCTCAGAACAACCATCAACACTCATGGAAGAAGCAGTCAAGAAATCAAATGGCATATGCATTAAACCTATCTCCTGCACAAGACCTTAAAGTGTTAAAGAGCAAAGATGTCAGTTTGAGGACTAAGGTGTACCTGACCCAAGTCATGGTATTTTCAAAAACTTCATTTGCACATGAAAATTGGATGGTGAATACGAAGAGAGTAGAAAAAATGATGTCTTTGAGTTATGGTGTTGGAGGAGAATACTGTAAGTTCCAAGGACTGCCAAGTACAAACCAATCTGTGTTGGAAGAAGTACAGCCAGAATGCCCTTGGAGACCAAGATGGCCAGGCTTTGTTTCTGATACTTTGGACATATTATTAGGAGGGACCAGTCCCTGGACAAGTATATCATGCCTACTAAAGTGGAGGGTTAGAGAAAAAGAACAAGACCCCCAAGAAGATGTATGAGCACAGTGGCAGTGGCGTGGGTTCAAGCATAGCAATGACTGTGAGGTTGGCACAGGACTGGGGGTAGTGTTTCATTCAGTTGTGTATAGGGTAGAGACTTGATAGCACCTAACAACAACATCTTTGCAGGAGCAGATCACCAGGTCTTTCTCAAGGGTTAGGAGGGTTTGGACTGCCAAGCTTTCAGTTAGCAGCTGAGCGAGCACTTAACCCCTGCACCATGAAATGGTCCTACTAATATTCTTTAATCAACATAAAACTCAGTCCTACAAACATCTGCTGAATATCTGTGTTCTGTGTAAGGAAATGGTTAGGTGCAGATTGTAGGTGCATATCAAAATTAGATTCTACTTGATAACAAATACAAATATCTCCCTCCAATAAATTAACAGGTGGGCTTTTTGTTTTGCTTTGGGATTTCCTTTCAACACTGGTGCACGAACCACTGACTATTTCTGAGAAAGTTTCATTTTATAAATGGAGAAAAATTAGTAAACACCAAGTTAAGAATACTTATTTGGGTTGGCACAGAGTGGTAATACTAAAAATCAAACCTCGTCTCCTTTCTAAGGGACAGATGTTCCACTGTTGAAATTATTAGGTCAGTTATTTCTTCTAATAACAAGCCAATAATTGCCATTTTCCTAGTAGCTTATCTTCTAAATGCTGTACTTAAAAAAAAATTTTTTTTTTTTTTAATGTTGTTAAATGCCATTGAGTTGGTTCTGACTCACAGGGACCCTACATAAGATATCCAAAGAAAAGATGGTGGGTTTGAACTTACAACCTTGCTATTCACAGCCCAGTACTGATTCTATTTCACAATATACGTTCAGATTCTTAAATAATCTATAGTTCTGGGATTTGGCTATTATTTCTTCTAAGCACAAGCTATAACTTCAACAAAAATTATAATGTGGGGCCCAGAGTCCTGGTGTGGCGCTGTGAGTTAATGCGCCAGACTGCAAAGCCGTTTGAACTACAAGGTTGGTGGTTCAAGCTCACCAACTGCTCCTCAGAAACCCTATACAGGGTCACTATGAGTCAGAACTGACTTGATGGCATTTACAACAACATTCTTACATAGTAGCACTCTTGTCCCTTCAATAATTTTCATGGTCCTACTTTGTGTAACATTGTGGGATAAGCACTGGACTACAAGGTCAGTTTGAGCTACAAGGTTGGTGGTTGAAACTCACCAGAAGCTCCTTGGAAACCTATACAGGGTCTCAGTGAGTCGGCACCAACTCTAAAGCACTAAACAACAACAATTTTGTGTGGAAATCAGAACTAACTGAAATATTTTAAAGACATTTTTTGTCAAACACAAATTTTCTAATCATAATTACATAACTGATTCATAACAGAAAAAGCAGGCAAGGATTCATAGAAAGGAAAAGGATCCAAAGAGCTCAGTGAAAAACTAGCCTGGACTTCCCATAGGCTCAACGCTGCAAGAAATAAAACAGTCCCTAAATTAGAAACATACCTGCTCTTACATATGCAACTTGGAACTTGGAATGCATTTTCAATAAAAACACAATGATAAAATAGTTTGTTAGGTTACAACACTTATCCAGTAAGACTTGATTTATTCTATGACGTTGCTTTAACCAGTCTGAATTCTAACATTTGTTTCTGAAGAATGGTACAATACGGAAACAGTCTGTACAGCTTGCAAAACTAGGCAAATCAGAAATCTTTGATTGCCAATTACTAACTGTATGAACTAAAAATGCTCTATTTAACTTTTCTGAATCCTGATTTCTTTATCTGTAGTGAATACTGCCTAGATTGGAGAGATTTTCTAAGAATTAAAGGTAAAAGAAAACAAGTAAAGTTTCTGACAAAATAATCAATAAAAAGAAGCAATTATCAGTCTACTATCCTTCATCATTCTGTATGCAAGTTTGGAACTTTGCACTGTTCATCTGTTATAAAAAGTTTTAAAATACATAAAATTATTGTAATAATTAAGTGAAGATTTCTAAACTGGCAAAAACTATACAGCACCAGAAATGTAGCTCTTCAGATACTCCTAATCCTGGTTGGTTATGTGCCGTGGAGTCAGTTCCAACTCATAGCGATGCTGTACAGGGTTTTTGAAGCTGTTAATCTTTACAGGAGCAGAAAGCCTCATCTTTCTCCCGCGGAACAGCTGGTAGTTTAGAACTCCTGACCTTGTGGTTTGCAGCCCGATTCGTAGCCACTACACTACCAGCACTCCTACTCCAAATCCTACCGCTCAAAAATCACCTGCCTTCTAAACTCAAATGTGCATGATGAACAAATGAGCATAAACTAAAGCAACTGGAAGAGAAAAGTAAGCAAAACTAAGAACTCAAAGTAAGAATTACTGACAACATCCACTTTATAGTTACGGACCTTAGAATATACTTGCTAACTCAAATGAAACTCTGGTTGGTGTAATCCAGGCAAAGGAATTAAAAAACACAAATTTAATGACGCTAAAAACTTAAGCTGTATGAAACTTTCTATCCTTGCCAAATTTGCATCCTGAGAAGCACTGCTTAAGCAGTTTTTCTCTTTTTCACTTAGCTTCCCTTCCTATTCCCCAAAATAGTTCCCACAACAAAGGCAGTATGAACTTTGAGGCAAAGCAAAGGAAATTGGTCAGATGAATAAGTGTGCTCAAGTCAAGGAACTGCAGTCCTTTAACATAAAACACAAGAAAATTTCAAACTAATCTTATCAAGGCAGAAAAGGCAAAGACTTTTTCAATGTCTATATAAACCATCTCAACAGAACTTAACAACATAAAAAAAAAAAAAAAAAGACTTCTATTTTGAATATCATTCTCCCATAACTTCAAAAACTGTCTTTAACATAATGCAAACTATTGAGAAGTTTTGCTGTTAATAATACAATAGTTAAAAGTCAAAGAGCTAGTAATCTGCTCCTGAGACTCATCTGTGGAGGGAGTCCTGGTGTGGGGCATGTGGGATAATGCACTGGACTGAAGGGTCAGTTTGAACCGCAAGGTCAGCAGTTCAATTTCACCAACAGCTCGGCGAAAACCCTATACAGGGTTGCTATGAGTGGGAACCAACTTGACAGCACTTAACAAAACAAGACTCAGCTGCACTACAGCTCAAAGAACTAAATTAAACAGGGCTATGCTTCAAGACTGTGGGAAAACAACCAATTTTTAATTTCCCAGGATAAAAATCACCTAGGCAATAACTTAACTCACCCTGATATAAGAAATTCCCAAAACACAAGCAGCTGCACACTTTTCCTGTGAGAAGAAATGCTTAGTGTGTTGTCTATAACCCAAACCAGGGTCACAAAAAGGATATAGACAGATCTCAGCAGATATCCTAATGGCTATATCTAGTATATTTGTTGTTCCCTAATTCATCCAAAGTCATGGCCCCACCTACCATCAAATTCTACAAAGGTAATCAGTATTCACCATCTTCACCCTATCTGAGCTAATGACCTGAATCACGCAGGCCAAAATTAAAAGGGCTACTAAAATATTAAAGGACTTCAGGTGTGGCAGTGTTAAGATCAACACTGTACTGCAAACCACAAGATCAGCAGTTCAAACCCACCAGCTGCTAATCAGAAACCCTGTACAGGGTGGCTATGAGTTGAAATCAACTTGACAGCACTTAACAACAAAGTATTAAGATTATTACTGCTGTGAATTTCCTCTCCTCCTGTTCCCCCCTCCTCCCCAATAAGATGAGAAAGAGGACACTGGTAGTTTGGAGGCAGAATTCTCCCGTTCCATGTGGGTGGGAGACCTAGGTTCAGTTCTGATGGTTATACCTCATGTGCAGCTACCACTCCTGTCAGTGGTGGATTGCATATTGCCAAGATGCCGAACAGATTTCTGCAGCTTCTAGACTAAGACCCAAACGGCATTTCATTCAAATGTGCATGGGGCCATCATGAGTTTGAGGCTGACATCATCACCAGTGGCTGACAAGATCAGAATACTTCACTGGAGTCAAATTTTAGAAAACAAAACCTCTGCCATCTAGTTGATTTCAACTCATGGTTATAAATTCCATGGGGTTTTCCTGACTTTACAGAAGATCACCAGGTCTTTCTTAGGTAGCTCTGCTGAACGGGTTTGATGGATGGTTCTCAACTGCTAATCTTTCAGTTAATAGTTGAGTGGAAACTATTAGTGTCACCCAGAGATGTGGAATCAAGTTTTTGTTGTTATCAAAGTGCCATCGAGTCAATTCTGACTCCTAGCGACCCTGTGTAGGGTTTCCAAGGAGAAGCTGTTGAGTCAAGTTTGTTGTTGTTAAGTGCCATCGAGTCAGTTCCAAACCATAGCGACCCTGTATAGTTTTGGACCACCAAAACAAAATAATTTTAAAAACCTTGGGTCCATGACAGTGACTCTTGACAGCATGGTGCTAAAATTTAAAAAAATGAAATATAAGAAGTAGCATGACTTAATTAGGTGAATTACCAATTAAGTTTAAAAGTGCTTCAAAGATAACATGATGGTAGCAGGAAGGGGAAAGGAAAGGGTCAGAGAGAGATAAAAAAGTCTTTACAGCATACAACTACGGGGGAAAAAGAAACAGTCAACAGGCAGGTTAAAACACGTTTGCCAGCATGTAGTAGTTACCACACCATATACTTGTCAGGTTTCCCAGCCTGCAAAACAAAAAGGAGCCTCCCCTCTACGAAGGAATTGTCTACTGACTTTTGTGAGGAAGAAATGGCTTTTTGGGAATGGGGGGGAGCAATTTAAATTCCTAAACTCTCCCTTTGAATTTCAAAATCTTTCAAAGGTTCATCTCAATTTTAAAGTTTTTCATGCTAAATTGGGTAAAGCTGCAGATTTCTGATATGCCACAAAATCACTTTTCCATTTTATCAAGTACATATCTGCTATATATTAAAATGTTTTATATGCTAAATATATAAAGTTTGCAAAAATAATGTGGTAGGCATTCAACAAGTTTACTTATCAGGATTCCTAAAGCAAAAGTTTGAAAAAAATATGTGAAGATAAACGTCCTCGTAAGGAGCTCTGATAGCGTAGTGGTTACGAATCAGGCTGCGATTCGAATCAGCAGTTCAAAACTACCAGCTGTTCCGAGGAAAAAAGATGAGGCTTTCTGCTCCCGTAAGGACCTACAGCCTCAGAAACCCTGAACAGGGTTGCTGAGTCGGAACCACTCCACCGCACATAACCAACCAATGCTACTGAAGATATGTTACTAATATGGAAACTGAGAAATATTTTAAATATTCTGAAAATAGTATCTCCCTCTAAAAATAAAGAGGAAACAACATTTGCCAGCACAGAAACTACTGGTGTTTAAAAATGATAATCACAACGGAGGCATTTCTAAAAATACTTTAGTTCTGAGTTGCAATAACTCTCCCTAGCCTTGCAAATACTTTTTGGTGTCATTATATTGATACAAAAGACTCTGTCACTTTGCTTCTAATGCAAACTGTCCGTTTACACAGTTAAAGATCTACAAACCAACTACCACACACGTTAAGTCACTTCCAATCATTAATATAAAAACAAGCATCTGTCACAGATAAGGTCTTAAGAATTTCCTAATAAATTTACAGTAACAATTATTTTACGTTCTGGTTCAAAGGTTCTGAAATCCACTTGGATTCATATCTTATAGTTAATTTGCAGAGGTTGTAAAGAGAAACCTCAGAAAACGACGGTTACAGCATTTTATTTTAAGTTAGTTATAAAGACGACAGTTGAACTTTTTTTTGGGGGGGTGGGGGTGGATTTAAACATTTCTCCAAGTTGCTAAAGAGTCTTTCATGTTTTATAATAACGATAGCCCTATCAACCCCTAGATTACATTATAGAGGAGCGGAAGTGAAAACGATGAGAAGGGAAACACCGCCTTGAAAACACACAGGCTGGCAGATCTATAAACCTTCAATTAAAGGAATTTTAAGATTAACTTTTCTCAATCACCCTCCCTTACTCCCCAACCGCTTCCTCCTCTCCTCGGAGGGGTCTGTGTAATGTGACTCATGACAATTTTTTTTTTAATAAGTAAAAGACACACCCTCTGGGTTGAACTGACATAATCTCCCCCACCCCGTCCTCCCCCGACACACACCCCGCTTTTCCTGTCCCTTCTACTGCTGCTCCCTGAGCCTCATCCCTGCGCTTCCCTCTCCCAGCCCGAGGCAGCAGGGCGGCAGCCGGGGTGCCGGGACGGAAGCGCGGCGAACCGAGAGCTACCGGGGGGCGGCGAGACCCGAGAGGCCGAACCCGCGGGGAGGCGGACGTCAGGGGGCCGCCCGGCTACGGCGGGCTCTGGGCTCCCTCGCCCATTTTCTCTCTCCCCTTCTATGGGTTTCAACCACCAGAGCCACTTCCTGTATCGCAGCCCGACTCCCTCAGCCCTGCCACTAGCTCTCTCCGCGGCCAGGGCTCGGTTGGGGTTAGGGTTGGGGTTGGGGCTGAGGTTGGCGCTGGGGCTCAGGCTGAGATTCGGCAGTTCCCCACCCCGCCCAGTGGGTTGGTCACTCAGGCGTCCTGCGGCGGGTCCTCAGGCCGACCAAGCACCAGCCCGCCCGTGCTCCTCACCTGTATGTAGTTGTTTTCACAGTAGTCCGCCACCCGGGTGAGGTTCTGGTAACTCTCTATCAGCGCCCTTTTGCCAGACGGGATCTCCTCCTCTAGTAACATCTGCAGCTCTGCCATTTTCCACCCCTCTGCATCGCTTCCTCTCGCGTTAAAGAGACAGCGGCAGCAAGGTCCGCGGAGGTTCCGAGCACCTCACAGCCCGGATACAAACCGCCTACCCGCCCTCCCGCCTGGTATTGTGGGACTGCACCTCCTCTTCCTTCTCACTTTCTCCACCCACCTCCACCCGCTTTGCGCAGCCGCCTGAATCTCGTCCTCTCGCGATCGTTCTTATCTCCCAGGCCACTGGATTCCCACCCTCCTTGCACTGTCTTCTGGGAATTGTAGTCTTTAGCAGGTTAGGAGCGCTATCCTCGGAAAAAGAACCCGGGAGGAACGTAGTTAGAGAACTTTAACCTAGGGTGGTGATTTTAGGTTTGGAGTTTCCTGACAGCCCAGTAGATGGCACAACAGGATGATTCTAGGTAATACCACAACATTAAAGTTTCGACTCTTTCAGACTCACAACGACCCTGTGAAGGGTTACTGAGGTTGTAAATCTTCTGGAGCGGAAAGCCTCATCTTTGTGCTGCAGAATGGTTGGTGGGTTTGAACTGCCGACCATATATGTGGTTAGCGGTCACGTACTCATCCTACAATGCCGTCAAGGTTCCTTATATAAGTTTTCCAATTCTGTAAATCTTTATGGAAACAGACAGCTTGCTTCATCCTTCTCCTGCAGTGTAGCTAGTGGATTTGAACCTCAAACATTTCAGTTAGCAGCCCAATGCCTAACCCACAGAGCCACCATAACTCCCCTTAAGCTCTCCCCTCCCCCAAAGCTTGTAAAACTGCACAACTTTAACTAGGAAGTGCCAGTAAATCAGAGCCATCGATTCTGATTAGTATTAAAAAGGGATATAATAATGGAAAACTCCAAACAAAGGTAGTCCCTGACTTTGGATGTATTTGAATAGCAGTGAATTGTACTACATCTATGACTGTTTGGGTTTTGTTTTTGAGGGTGTGTGTGTGTGTACTTCTTATTAGTTGTCATTGTTGTTAAGTACCGTGGAGTCGGTTCCGACTCGTAGTGACCCTGCACAGGGTTTCTGAGCCTGTAAATCTTTACGGGAGCAGAAAGCCTCATCTTTCTCCCGCGGAACCACTGGTAGTTTCGAACTGCCGACCTTGAGGTTAGCAGCCCGATTCATAACCACTACGCTACCAGAGGAGTCCTGATATGGCGCTGTGGGTTAATGCGCCAGACTGCAAAGCCATTTGAACTGCAAGGTCGGCGGTTCAAGCCCACCAGATGCTCCTTGGAAACTCTATACAGGGTCGCTATGGGTCGGAACCGACTCAATGGCATTTCACAACAACAAACGCTACCAGAGCTAATTAGTTGTCATTAGATAGCCTCAAGTCCTTGCTAACTCATAGTGATCCTATGTTTCCTATAGTTGAGCCCATCGTCTCAACCACTGTCAGTCCATTTCATTGAGGGTCTTCCTCTTTTTCCTTGATACTCTACCAAGCACGAGGTCCTACTCTAGTGACATATGCTGATAATATGCTCAAAGTATGTAAGAGGAAATCTCCCTATCCTTGCTTCTGCCTCTACTTCTTCCAAGATACATTTGCTTGTTCTTTAGGGCAGCCCATAGTATATAGTCAGTAGTCTCCACCAACACCATAATTCAAAGACATCAGTTCTTCTCCGGTCTTCCTTATTGATTGTCCAGTTTTTACAGGCATATGAGACGGCTGAAAATACTTCATGGCTTGGGTCAGGTGTATGTTAGTCCTCAAAGTAATATCTTTACTATTAAAACATTTTTAAGAGGTTAAACACAGTGGCTGCAACAATGGGTTCAAACAAAGCAACAACTGTGAGGACGTTGCAGAACCAGACAATGTTTCGTTCTGTTATATGAGTACATAGGGTCACAGAACGCATAGGGTCACTATGAATCAGAGCCAACTGGACGGCACCTAACAACAGTATACAATCGCTGATTTTGTTATCTTGCACACAAAAGAGTGAGAGTACATTACTAGATATCCTCAGCTTTCTGCAAAATTAGTTCAAATATTTCATCCTAGCACTCTAAATTGGAATTGGGTGACCAACAGACCAGAACTTGGGTTGTTGTTGTTAAGTGCCATTGACTCGGTTCCAACCCATAGCAACCCCATATAGGGTTTCCAAGGAGCTCCTGGTGAGCTTAAACTGCCAACTTTGAGGTTCAAACTGACCTTGCAATCCAGCGCAATAACCCACAGCACCACACCAGGACTTCAGAATTTGGGTTGTTGTTGTTAAGTGCCGTCGAGTCGGTTCCGACCCATAGCGACCCTGTACAGGGTTTCCGAGGGTATAAATCTTTACGGGAGTAGAAAGCCTCATCTTTCTCCCGCGGAGTGGCTGGTAGTTTCGAACTGCTGACCTTAAGGTTCTCAGCCCAATTCGTAACCACTACGCTACCAGAGCTCCTTTCAGAATTTGGGTAGGAGTGTAATAAAGTGGAAAAGACCCATGCATCAGAATACTAGGGTTCTTGCTCTCCCTAGCCACTACACAATTAATCAGGTTCTCTTCTACAAAAAAAAAAAAAGGAGGGGGTTAGAAGGGTTAACTGACCTTCTAGTATTCTACATACACACCAAAAAAAAAGATGCCATGAATTTATTCCAACCATATGATTTTCAATGGTAGGATCAGCGCTGGACTGTGAAACCAAAGGTTGGCAGTTCAAACCCATCAGTTGTTCCTCAGAAACCCTATACAGAACCACTATGAGTCAAAACTGATTCTATGGCATTTAACAACAAAAGCATGATTTTGTGTAAGTAAATTTCTCTTTTCCAAGTTGTATTTGGGTGCAATCTTTTTTTTTTTACTGTGAATTGACTGAAAGTTTACAGGGCAGAGCATCAGTTTACATTCAACAAATCATATACTTTGTTTCATTGTTGTTTGTTGTTGTTAAGTGCCGTCGAGTTGGTTCCGACCCATAGCGACCCTATATAGGGTTTCCAAGGAGCAGCTGGTGAACTTGAACTACCGACCTTGCAGTTCAAACGACTTTACAGTCTGGCGCATTAACCAACATCGCCACACCAGGACTCATTACAATGATTATAATCCCCTCCATGTGCCATCAGTTAACAGTATTTCTCTCTATTCATTTTAGCTCTGTTTTGTTTTGTTTTGTTTTTTCGTTTAACACTCAGGCATATATAATAATTGAAACCACCAAACAGCACATTCTGCAAGTCTGCCTCCTGGCTGCCAGGTCTCAGTCCCTCTAATTCCATGAATTTAAAGTCCTCAGCTGCTCCCTCTCTCCATGTCCCCATCTCTGCCTCCATCTCTGGTATGGCTGCTTCTCTGGATAGGGTCCCGCATTCCACTTGTACTTCTCCCTTAATGGTCCTAGGGTCCTCTGTTTCTGTAATGAAAGATTAACTACTCCCCCTGGGTGCAATCTTTTTGAACCTGCAGTCTTCCAGTTAGTAGCTGAATGCTTAACCGTTTGTACCACCAAGGGACTCCTCTAGAGCTCTATAGTCCTCAATGATTTTCTCTCCTTGCTTTCTTTTCAAATTAGCATTAGCATCTAGGAATCCCCAGAAAGGAAAGAGGATTAATGCAGCACTCTGTCCATGGGGTTTAACAAGTCCCATACAAAACAAGAGGACTTCTGAGGACAAAATGAATTGCATACCATGCTTCAATTTTTAATATAATTAATGGAGGAGGTTCTTTTAGTACAGATTATTTGTAATAGAAAAGACCTGGAGGCCACTTTACAGGCAGAGTTGAGATCTTTCTTAGACCCCTTATACCAAGCCACTGCAGAATCCCAGTGCTGCCTTAACGCAGAATGAGTCAGTATCATGAGATTATTAAAAATTTACAAGGGGCTAAAAACGTAAAGTACCTATTATGATGCAGGAAGGAAAATATAGCTTTCAAGTGAAATCTCATTTTTTCCCCTTCTTGTATATAAATTGCAATATCCGTAGCATAATTTAGATAAATTAATCTCTTGTTAATTTTGGAAGCTGCTGAATCAACACATCCTCCTCCACTTCACTTTTCTCAACTTCAGTAAGATGCTGCTGCAGACGTTTGTGATGATTACAGCAGTATTTGTAGCAACCGACCTACCCAGCAATAGCAAGTGCTGCCACTATGAACTGGGAGCTAAGGGTGGTCTTCCCTGAACTTTGTCCCTCAAATCATTCTAGCAGCTTTATAAATCCCTTACTGCTTGAGAAATTTCCCTTTTCCCAAATGAACCTTAATAAAATTGAACAAAACAAACATTTATCTAAAGAATAATGCTAACTCATATACAGTTTTTCTTTAGTGGCAAGTTATAGAAAGCAATTCAAGTGAGCCCAAGGAAAAAAAAATATTTTAATGACTATTTTATTTTGAAATTTCAGAGCTCACTCACAGAAACTAAAGACAGAAATGCAGTCAGTCTCAGAAAGTACTGGAACAAATTATTTGGAAGGCCAGTGGGAACCCAGACATGATTCTCATTTAGTGTCTTGTTTCTTTGCCAAAAGATTTTCTTTCCTATCCAGTTCAAATGGTAGAAAGCATGGTAATTTTAACACCCAAATTTTCCATCTCCTCCATTCAAGAAATCCAACCCGAAAATGAAATCCCTCTGTCCCAAGAGCAAATGCCTCAAAAAGAAAAATCTGATTATTCCATCTTGAATTGCTGTCTTCACCCCAATGCTGGGTTTGGCAATGGTGACATATTCAAACAACAATAACATAGCTGCTACAACCACATGAAGTTAGAGTGAGAGGTATCCAAAAGAGTAAATAATCTAAGAAAACAGTTGTATCAGGTCTTTATCACAATTGGGAAAAAATGTTTGCACTATCCATACATATCCAGAACCACTATATACAGCCATGTAGGTTACT
>NW_006408690.1:3498856-3500275 GCF_000296735.1 Chrysochloris asiatica
AACAACAACAACAACAACAACACCAGCAATAAGCTTGAGTAGAGTGCTCTAATGGTCTAGCAAGTTGTCCGTTAAGTTGCTACTTGGAGATCAGCAGTTCAAATCCACTAGCCATTCCATGGGAAAAAGATGAGGCTTTCTGCTCCCGTAAAGATTTACATCAACTCACCCACAGGGACCCTGTATCGGTTTTCCAAGGAGCTGCTGGTGAGCTTGAACTGCCAACCTTGTAGTTCAAACCTACTTTGCAGTCCTGTGCATTAACCCACAGAGCCACACCAGGACTCCATAGACTCACTGAGTTAGAATTAACTCAATGGCAGTGGGTTGTTTTTCTCCAGCCACTTGGTGGAGCAAGGTTCACGGACCTACAAAGCTAGAGCTGAGCAGCTTTGGGTCAAGGCTTAATGGAGGAGTGGGGTGCCTCTCCAGACTTATCAGTGTTGGAATGAGTGTCTTTTCTTCAAAATTATTGTAATCCTGTTTATTGTATTCGGATGACTTTTCTTTTTCATTTTTACTACTTCCTGAAGTGAGTAGGGACTTTCCAGCTTCCTTAAGCTCCCTTAGCAATTTGGAATAGCCAGCCAAGTAAGGACAAGAATGCACACCTTAGCAATTTGAATTAACCAACTGGATAAGGACAAGACTGTGGGGTCGAAGCCCTAAGCAATGGGGTGAGACACAGCCTTAAGACTCACATCAGGGATAAAAACCCGAGTGTACTGCCTGCCCAACGTAGTCGCTTGCATGTTCCTGTACAATTATGCGCACCCTTCTACAGAAGTAAATTTTGCCTTGCCGAGGTAATTTAGTCTTACTGAGTGTCTTTTTGTGCAACATTGGGGTTCATTGCTAACATCACAAAGCTGCAAGAGCTTTGCAATACTTGGCGAGACAAGACTAAGACCAGGTTGAGGGTCAGAGGGTCAGAGAGAGGTCTGCTTGCAGGCACAGCTGAAAAGAGGCTGCCCTGACTAACTACATCCTGAACATTCCTGAATGGGAATTGCAACCCTGCCACAATACCCTGAATGAGCCTGATCTCAGAAGCAGGGTCAGGCCTGGTTAGTATTTGACTGAAGTCCTGGTGCACAGTTCGTGTGAACCACAAGGTCCTCACTATGAGTCTGATAACACTGGCAGCATAGTGGTTACAAGGTCAGTAATGCGAAAATACCTGCTGTTCCACAAGAGATAGATGAGGCTTTCTGTTCTAGTAAAAATTTACAACCTTGGGAAATCCTATACAGGCTCACAGTGAATCAAAACTGACTCCACGGCACATCACTACCACCACCATAAATCGGAACGACTTGATGGCACTTAGCAAAAACAATTTCCCTAATAAATCCCATCACAGGATTGTCTTTGTCTGTGAGTTCTATGTGCAACAAATTATCAAGCAGAGTAGAGAAG
>NW_006408690.1:3500822-3516572 GCF_000296735.1 Chrysochloris asiatica
ACAAATTGTTGGTAAGTATGGTTAAGTTAAGTAACATTTATTACATTCTCCATATTTGTAACCATCACCACTATCTTTCCAGGAGGATTTTTTAAAATGTATTACTTTATGGTGCAGAGAAATATTAAATATGTCTCTTCTAGCAATAGTGTTTGTAACTCCCATGAAATGATAGGGTAGAACCATACAAATAGGGTGTATGAAACTCTAACATGGTCATGGGTTAGTTTTGCCATCCTGCTATATTTAAAATGAGCCATCTTAGAAGCCTCAACAAACATAATGGCGAATCTCACAAACATAAAGAAAGAAGAGCTAAGAGTGATGCTCATATTTTGTACCCTAAGATTCCTGTACAGAGAAGCAGCAGGCCAGGAACACAAGACAGAGAGGAGCGATGAGACTGTGGGCCAATAAAGCTGTGTGCCTTTAGGGATGAGACTGTCTTGCAGTATAAGGTGCCCCGTGGGCATTTATTGACAGCATTAAAGGAACTTTATAACACCCTCGGAAACCCTGTACAGGGTCGCTATGGGTCGGACCCGACTCGATGGCACTTAACAACAACAACAACATAATACCTGAAGAGGGCAGAGACCAAGAGACCATGGGGCAAAGAGGCTCATGACAAATAACAGGAGAGAAGCATACCTATGGGTACAACTAAGACTCTTCTCACTCCTGACCCAATGGACTGGTTTGTTTTTTTAAATCTTGAATTGTATCATGTCAACTTCGCTAAGAAACCCTATAATCGAGGGTACTTTCTGTGAGTTGTGTAGCCATTGCATTGAATTATGAACCCACCAGAAGCAGAGAGTGCTGTGGGAGGATGGTTGGTATCAGAATTAGTGAAGAAGGTTGGAGGAGGGAGGCATATCTGCCCTACAGTTCATAGGAATTGGCCTTGGGTTGGTGATTCTTCTCCTTCCCCTTTTTGAAGCAGGAGGATGTCAGACACTACTTCCATGCCATTTTTGCATATCTCAAACAAAAATTTAGTACCTTTAATTAATAACTCTCACCTTCCCTTAGCCCCAACCTCTGGTAACCAATATAAAGTTTGATATCTAAGCATTTGTGTATTTTGGACATTTAATATGAGTGGGATCATACAATACTTGTCCTTTTATGTCTAGCTTTTTCACTCTTCATAATGTTTTTGAGGTTCCTCCATGTCATAGCAAGTATCAGAACCTCATTTCTCTTTATGGTAAAATAATATTCCATTCTATGGGTATATCACATTTTATTTATTCATTTACCTGTTTATTGACACTGGTTTGTTTCCACCTTTTGCATACTGTGAACAACCATATCACTTTTCTTAAAAAACAATCATTATTGAAATATAACAGAGAAAAGTAAACATATCTTAACTAAATAGCTCAATAGTTTCACAAACTTTACATGTTCATGTAACCAGAATCTAATCCAGAAATTAATTATTTTGCCTGTCTTATGTTGTGATGGCACCACTTGTCTGTCAGTTTGTCATACTGTGATGACTTCTATGTTGCTGTGATGCTGCAAGCGATGTCACCAGTATATTAGATACCATCAGAGTCACCAATTGTGGATGGGTTTCAGTGGACTTCCAGTCTAAGACAGACTAGGAACAAGAAGAGGTTAACCACTTCTGTATGATTAGCCACTGAAAACCTTATGAATAACAGCAAAACACTGTCAGATATATTGCCAAAAGATGAGCCCCTCAGGTTGGAAGGCCTTCAAAATGTGACCAGGGAAGAGCTGCTTCCTCAAGGTAGAGTCAACCTCAATGATGAGAATGGAGTAAAACTTTTAACACCTTAATTTACTATTGAGAAACAACTTAAAATGGGAAGAAGCAACTGCAAACATCCATTAATAATCAGAGCATGGAATGTACAAAGTATGAATCTAGGAAAGTTGGAAATCACCAAAAATGAAATGGAATACCTAATGATCATTACTATAGGCATTAGTGAGCTGTAATGTATTGGTATTGCAGGTTTTCAATTTGGCAATCATGTAGTTTGCTATGCCAGGAACAACAACTTGACGAGGAATGGTATTGCAGTCACCATGAAAAAACAGCATTTCAAGATTTATACTGAAGTTCAGTGCTAACTGTGATAGGCTAATATCCATACCCCTCTGGGGAAGATCAGTTAATATGACTATTATTCAAATTTATACACCAAACACTTAAGCCAATGAAGATGAAATTGAAGAATTCTAGTAACTTCCTTAGTCTGAAATTAATCTAACAGGCAATCAAGATGCATTGATTATTACTGGTGATTGGAATGCAAATGTTGGAAACAAAGAGAAAGGATCAGTAGTTGGAAAATGTGACTTTGGTGATACAAATGATGCTGGAGATCACATGATAGAACTTTGCTAGGCCAAGGGTATTTTTCCAAATACCTGTTTAAAACAACATTTGTTGTTAGTGCCGTTGAGTCAGTTCCAACTCTAGTGACCTAATATAGGGTTTCAGAAGCTTTCAATCTTCTCCGGAGCAGAAAGCCTCATCTTTCTCCTGTGGAACAGCTGGCTGGTTCAAACTGTGGATCTTGTGATTCACAATTCAGTGCAAATTGTATACACACGGACCTCATCAGAGTCAATCCACAGAAATCAAATTGACTACATCTGTGGGAAAAGAGAGTAGAAAAGTTCAATATCATCAGCCAAAACAAAGCCAGGGGCCAACTGTGAAACAGACCATCAATTGCACATAGGAAAGTTCAAGCTAAAGCTAAAGAAAACTAAAACAAGTCTACACGAGCCAAAATATAACTTTGAGTAAGGAGCTCTGGTAGCGTAGCAGTTAAGAATCAGGCTGCTAACCTCAGGGTCAGCAGTTGGAAACTACCAGCTGTTCCGCAGGAGAAAGATGAGGCTTTCTGCTCCCATAAAGATTTACAGCCTCAGAAACCCTATGCAGGGTGGCTATGAGTTGGACCTGACTTCACAGCACGTAACAACAACATAACCCAGTTAGGAGTCCTGGTGTGACACTGTAGAATAAGGTTGGGGGTTCAAATCACCAGCTGTGCTTTGAAAACTCTATACAGGATCACTATGAGTAGGCAATGACTCCACAGAACTTAACAACAACAACATAACCCATCTACATTTAGAAACCATTTCAAGAACAGATTTGATGCATTAGACACTAATGACCAAAAACCAGAAGAGTTGTGGGATGACATCAAGAACATCATCCATGAAAAAAGCAAAAAGTCATTAAAAAGAAAGAAAAGACCAAAATGATGTTAGGAGAGACTCTGAAACTTGCTTATGAGCATAAAAAAGCTACAGCACATGGAAGAAATGAGGAAGTAAAAGAGTTGAACAAAAAAAAATTCAAAGGGGAACTTAAGAAGACAAATGTGCAAATACCTGGTTAGAAAATCAAAAGGGAAGAACATTCTCAACATTCCTCCAGCTGAAAGAACAGACGAAAAAATTCAAGCCTCAGGTTGCAATACTGAAGAATTCTATGGGCAAAATATGAATGATATACAGGAAGCATCAAAAGAAGATGGAAGGAATACCAAGAATCATTGTACCAAAGAATTGGTCAATGCCCAATCATTACAAGAAAAAGAAAATGATTAAAAATCAATGGTATTAAAAAAACAGTGGAATTGGAAGCAAATGCAATTGAATGATGACGCATGAAGGGGATTGAAATCATTGCAATGAAACGAAATACGATAGGATGAATGTAAAGGTGATGCTCTCCCATGTAAACTGTCACTCAATTCACAATAAAAACTTATTTAAAAAAAAATCAATGGTATTAAAGGAAGAAGTGCAAGCTGCACTGAAGGCCAATGCAGTAAGAAACAAGGATCCAAGAATTGATAGAAAACAAATTGAAATGTTTCAAAAACTGATGCAGAACTGGAAGCACACATTCATCTATACCAAGAAATTTGGCCAGCCTATTGGAAAGTATCAATATTTATTCTCATTCCAAAGAAAGGTGACTAACCAAAATACTGAATCATCAAACAATATCATTAATATCACATTCTAGTAAAATTTTGCTGAAGATAATGAAAATTTAGTTGCAACAATACATGGACAGGTAGCTGCCAGAAATTCAAGCTGGATTCAGAAGAGGACATGGAATGAGGAATGTCATTGCTGATGTCGGATAGATCATGACTGAAAGCAGAGAATACCAGAAGGATGTTTATTTGTGCTTTATGGACTATGCGAATGCTTTCAATTGTGTGGATCATGACAAACTATGGACAACATTGTGGAGAATAAGTATTCCAGAACATTTTATTGTATTCATGAAGAACCTGTACATAGACCAAGAGGCAGTCATTTGAACAGAACAAGGGGACAATGAATGGTTTAAAATCAGGAAAGTTGTGTACCAGGGTTATATTCTTTCACCATATTTATTCAATCTGCATGCTGAACAAATAATCCCAGAAGTTGGGCTCTATGAAAAAGAACATGACACCAGGATTGGAGGAAGAATCATTAACAACCTCCAATATGTAGATGACACAGCCTTGCTTGCTAGAAGCAAAGACTTAAGATGCTAACTGATGAAGATCAGAGACTACAGCCTTCAGTATGGATTGCACCTCAATGTAAAGGGAAAAAATAATCCTCACTACTGGACCAACAAATAACATCATGATAAACAGAGAAATAAACTTAAAGTTGTCAAAGACTTCATTTTGCTTGGATGCACACTCAACAATCATGAAAGCAACAGTCAAGAAATCAAACAATGAGCTTTTTCACTGACAACATTTAGCCTGTCTGGTAAACTTGTTCCAATTGAATATGTTTTGGCTGCTGTAGATGGAGAGGTCCCTTGAGTGAAAAATAAAGCTGTAAATGGTGTGGTGTTATAGAATAGAAACAGAAATCCATTCTGTAGGATGAGCAAAGTATACTTATTTAATCTGTGAGTCCTGGTGTGGTGTTGCGGGTTATATGCTGGACAGCAAGGTCGGCTTGAACCACAAGGTCAGTGGTTCAAGTTTACCAGCCTCTCTTCGGAAATCCTATACAGGATCACTCTGGGTCGGAAATGACTCGACTGCCCTTAACAACAACAACAGCAATGTTATTTAATATGTCCACTTTAAGGAAATTTACTTACTTACAATAGCTCAAAAAAACACTTGCTGGTAATATTCCTGATAGTTACATAATTGTTAGGAATATTACTTACGCATTTCATGACTCAGTTTGCAGCAGATACTAGAAAGAAGTTACAAAAGACAGAGGCAGGGACTCCAAACTCAACTCTCACGGCTGATTAAATAAACCAGTAAGATCTTTAACAATTTGGATCTGGCATGCAGAAATAAAATGAAATTGTCCAATTGTTGACCATGACACGACAAAATACATTTCATGGAAACCATATAGGACCCTGAAGAGAAGGTTCCTCTTTGGCCTGTGAGTATAGAGCCAGATCAGTGTGGGTACTGCAAGAAGAAAGGCTATTGGAAGACAGAGTGTCCTAAAGTAGGGTGCTCAGTTGAATTTCCCGAGGCCAGCTCAGCAAGGCCCACCACTGATGTCCTTTTCCTCAGAGGAGTAAAGGATGGCTCAACTGATGGGCCTCAGAGGTCTGCCTAGCAGCTGGTCAGAAGACCATTGCCTTCTTCACAGCAGAGCCTCTTGATATGGGAGGTAAAAAGACAAAATTTGTATCAGACACGAGAGCTGCCTTCTCTTGTTTTGACCCAGAATCCAGGCCTACTCTCCAGTCATGAGTGGACCAGCACTGTGGTTAATAGAATGCCCAAGGCTACCCACTGAAGGGCATCAATGTGCCTGTGAGCCTGAGGAAGACCCAGACAAGTAATGATTATCATAGGGCTTATCACTGTTGTTGTTGTTAAGTGACATGGAATTGGTTCTGACCCATAGTGTCCCTGTGTAGGGTTTCCAAGGAGTGGCTGGTGAATTTGAACCACCGACTTTATAGTCCAGTGCATTAACCCACAGTGCCACACCAGGACTCCAGGGCTTATCAATTCTGGGCAGTCTCTTCCTTGCGTATATCTCCTATTTCTAGCAAGTCCACTCCCCATATTAGGAAACAATAGTTTTGTCCCTGTGGTTGTGGTTAAGTGCTGTGGAGTTAGTTCTGATCCATCGCAACCCTGTATAGGGTTTCTGAGGAGCAGCTGGTGAGTTTGAACCGCTAACCTTGCAGTTCAAACCAAACTTGCAGTCCAGTGCATTAACCCACAGCACCACACCAGAACTCCAGTTTTGTCCCTTGTTGTTGTTGTTAAATGCCATCAAGTCGATTCTGACCCATAGCATCCCTGTACAGGGTTTCCAAGGAGCAGCTGGTGAGCTTGAACCACTGACCTGGCAGTTCAAACAACTTTGCAGTCTGACGCATTAGTCCACAGCGCCACACCAGGACTCCAGTTTTGTATCTACTGTGTATAAATTCTGACTAGCCAGCACACACCCTAAGATGGTCAAGTCCCTTCTTATCCTAATTCTTAGCCAACATTGCTGTGGGTTAATGTGCCAGACTGCAAAACTGTTTGAACTGCAAGGTTGGCAGTTCAAGCTTACCAGGTACTCCTCAGAAACCCTATACAGGGTCACTATGGGTCAGAACCAGCTCAACAGCACTTAACAATAATAATGGTTCTAGACCACCAAATAGCATGAAGTTATTTGCTGGCAGAACAGGGTAGTTTGTTTGTCCTGCATATCACTTGTTACACTATGTTACACCTCAAATGAAGTCGAGATTAGGGCCTTAACACATTCTACATCAGGCAAGAGCCCAGTCCTAGATAAACCAGAGTATAAGAAAACTTATCAAGAGCTAGTTTCCGTCCATTAACACCTGGCCTGGATTCCACCTTTTTTTTTTTTTTTAAACCCTTAGTACCCATTTTATTGCTATTAATCTTTGACCTGTGCATATTCAATTTACTAGCTACAAGTTTGTATCCTCAAGATTGCAGCAGTTTCAAAGTAATCTTACAGTCATTCAAGGTTTCCAGCCTATGGCAAAGGAAGAGGCCCCAGAGTCATAAAAAACAATAAAGTAGTCAGGGAGAGATTGCTACTCAATAAGGCAGGATATGCTGCCGCATTCAGCTTTAAATAATTGCTGAAGCAGAGACCTCCATCCATATTCCCATAGAGAATTATGAGTATGAAATCTCTTTAGAGGGTGTGAGACAGGAAGCCTAGGGGGATCTCTAGGAGAGAGTTACTAGGAAAGCAAAGATTGTTTCAAGAGCCTGGCACAGATATATAGTAAGCTCTCAGTAAATGTTGATTGAGTAATAAATGATTTCTACTGGGTATAGAGGGAGAGTCGAAATATATCCACAAATGTATAAAGGTTTAACAGAGGATATTTGTACATGAGTATTTACTTTAGCTGCAAAAACACCTATGAATGTGGTGGAACATTGTCATTGTTGAGTGTCATCAAGTTGGTTCTGACTCATAGTGACCCTTTACAGAGTTTCCGAGGAGCAGCCAGTGGGCTTGAACTACTGATCTTGTAGTTAGCAGTCCAGTGCTTATCCTAAAGTGCCATACCAGGAATCCATGGTGGAGCATTGTTGTTGAGTGCTGTCCAGTCAGTTCTGA
Organism: Chrysochloris asiatica; assembly: GCF_000296735.1. Lineage (NCBI taxonomy): Eukaryota > Metazoa > Chordata > Mammalia > Afrosoricida > Chrysochloridae > Chrysochloris > Chrysochloris asiatica. The sequence continues at coordinate 3,508,440 of NW_006408690.1, forward strand.
CTTATAGCATCCCTGTGTAGGGTTTCTAAGGAATGGCTGGTGGGTTTGAATTCCTTGTGGTAAGCAGTCCAACACTTATGCTACAGCACCACACCAGGTGAAGTATGTTGTTGTTTAGTGCCGTTGAGTCAGTTACGACTCATAATGACCCTGTATAGCATTTCTGAGGAGCAGCTGATGAGCATACAGGATGTAAAATAATGAAAACTTCTCAAACATTCCCAACCACCTTGAGGGTTTCTGGATCTGGGGCTCAGGACCATAGTCGCAAAGTACACCGTGGTCAACTGGTGTAACATATCCCCAAAGACAATTTTTTACATCCTCCTTTGGTGAGTAATAACTGGAACCTTAAAAGCTCATGAACAGCCATCTCAGGTGCAACTATTGGTCTCTCCATGTGTGGAGGAAAGAATGACGAAAGTTGTTCAATTAGTCCAGTGGACTAATGGAACCTGTTAACGTCAGTGTCCAAGACTCTGAGACCAGAAGAACTAGATGGTGCCTGGCTACCAAATGCTTTCATAGGATCATATTAGAAGGTCCTGGATAAAGTAGGTGAAAATGTGGAACAAAAAATTTTAAATTATTAAAAAGACTGAGTTTACTGCTCAGAAAGGAACTGGAGAAACCTGTGATTATGGCCACTCTTCAGGTCTGGAATGGAAATCACTCTCGTGGCTCTGTTTTCAGCCAAAAAGTAGATCGGTGTATCAGGAGAACAACCCTAGTAACACATGCTCACCACAAATTGATAAACCACTCAAGTTCAAAAGGGCAAAATTCAAAAGGTTTGGGAAGGAGGGTGGAATGGAAATAAGAATCTTAAGGGGGAAGTAGGAAAACTGTTGTTAGAAGGAGGGGGTTGCAATCATTGAGATGAAGCCAAGTGTATTAGATTAATGAAAAACTGATGATCTGCTCCGTAAACACTTATGCAATTCACAATAAAGTTTGTGGGTTTTTTTTAAAGAATGCTTCATGTTAGGCACTATACTAAAAGATATTAGCTAGTGTTCTAGGAGATATCATAGTCTAGAATTACAGGTTCATACACTGATATGGTACCTTGTGAATTGATAATTCATCACTAAATTTCAGCAGGAATTACCACATCTAAAATCAACACAGCTATGTGAAGTATCATGTGGTGCTGTGGGTTAATGTGCTGGACTGAAAGGTCAGTTTGAACCGCATGATCGGAGGTTCAAGCTTACCAGCCACTCCTCAGAACCCCTATTGTTGTTGTTGTTAAGTGCCGTCTAGTCGGTTCCGACCCATAGCGACCCTGTACAGGGTTTCCGAGGCTGTAAATCTTTTACAAGAGCAGAAAGCCTCATCTTTCTCCCGCGGCGCGGCTGGTAGTTTCGAACTGCTGACCTTAAGGTTCGCAGCCCGATTCATAACCACTACGCAACCAGAGCTCCTTCAGGACCCCTATACAGGGTCATTATGAGTCGGAATGACTGGAAGGCACTTAACAACAATAATTTAAATATGTTTATTTTAAATAATTTCGATTTCCTTTCTCTTTGTGCTATTCTCCGTAACTGGAAATTCATACCAGCAAATGAAAAGCAATCACTGGCAGAAAATTCTTACTCAACATTACATAAACATACTGTAAATTAGTTAATGCATAAGCTTACTGAACAGTTGTCATAGATTAGAAATAAACAACAAAATAAATATGTATGCTTGAGCTGATTGGAACTGAAAAGTATATAATCAAACGGCAAAAAAGGATAGAGGAAGCAGTATATATTGAACACACAGTCTTTGTAGTTTACGTAAATTAGAAAATCAAAATTAGTAAGCATCAAGAGCAAGAAATTAGAATCCACCTTTCTCAAGTCCAGCCACAGCAAGTCAGCTAGCTCTATAGGTAGCATTCAACACCCCTCTGCTGGGGAAAACGGACGTTTATTTGGAGTGAGCACTTTGGGGTACACAGTAGGAAGGCGCAGCTCGTGCGGCTGTCACTTCCGCGTCGTCCAGATGACGAAACCGGACCGGAAGACATGGGAGGAAAGACGGCCGGTAGAGGGGTGGTGCCCGGAAGCGCCTTGGGGGGGGTCGGGACTACATTTCCCAGAAGCCCGCGGGGCAGGGCAAGGGGAGGGCGTCGGGGACAGTACCGGACAGGCCTTTCCCGGCAATATCAAGGTAAATGCCGGCATCGCGACTCCGAGGGAAGAGTAATTTATGGTTTGCGCCTATTCTTCGCTTAGATTTGTAGTAGTAGTAACCGTCCTAATCCATCCCGACATGACAAAAACGTCTCCCCCAGTCTGGCGACGTCGGTATTTTCGGGTCGCCTAACACCATTCCTCTAACCCTTATGACTCCATTCGTGATGGGCCTGGGGCGCTTCGCAGATGCCTCTGGAACCAGGGGTATTAGGCTAGGAAGGTGGCCAGGGTACCCCTTTCTAGGATTAACGATAGCCTCCCAGACCTCCCCACAATCTCCTGTACAGTTGGGCAGGATCTGGTTTGTGCCTGGCTCGTGAAGGGGAAAAGTGCCCTCCCGCCCCTGCTGTCTTGTTGCAGATAACCTCTCCTCTGCTCTGCTTGCTGCTCAGGCTTTCTTGACTCTGGACAGTGAACGCTGTGCAAGATCTGTTAAACAAACAACCTTCACCCATCGCCCCTATTCCTTTCATTCTCCCTTTTTTGTTATTAAGTGCCATCGAGTGATTCGACTCATAGCAATAATGTATAGGGTTTTAGAGGCACAGCTTGTGCATTTCAATCCGGTTAGCAACCCAGTTCTTATCCTACAGCATCACACCAGGACTCCCTTGGGAACACTATACAGACAGGGCCAAGAGTCCAAACTGTCTCGACACTAAACAACAAGGTAAGTTACTTAGCCTCTGAAATGACAATAATTATACCACCCTGGTGTGGTGGTGCTGTAGGGTCAGCACCAGACTGTTAACCACAAGGATGGTGGTTCAAACTCACCAGTCGCTCTTTGGAAACCCTATACAGGGTTCCTTTGATTTAGAATGATGAAACACTTAACAACAACAAAAGGTAGATGGGAATGGTATAATTGTTGCCATTTCAGAGGCTAACTTGCCTTGTTCTTGTTAAATGTCCTCAAGCCAGTTCCAACTCTTATTGACCTGGTCTGTGTAGGGTTTCCGAGGAGCAGTCCAATGTTTATGCCACAGTGCCACACCATGACTCCAAGTAATTAGACTTAGGTCACATAACTTAAATGGCATAAGGTTCTCATGGAGTCTGCCTGAATCTTACATCCTTTGTTTCTGTCCCATTGTTGTTGTTAAGTGCTGACTCATAGTGACTATAAGGTTTCCAAGGAGTGACTGGTGGGTTTGAACCGCAGACCTTGCAGTTAGCAGACCCGTGCTTATCTTACAATGCCACACCAGGGCTTCCTTTCTCAAACATTAGCCTAAAAGAAGAATGGAGCTAGGGATCACAGAGTCATTGTTTTGCCCAGTGGAATTGATGTGCACTGCTTTGGGGCCAGAAGTAGAGCCCAGCCCCATTCCCCCTGTGCCCTCAGCTAGTGGAGTGGGTCTCACTGGCTCCGAAGTGTGGATCTGGCCTTGACTTCCCCTATGTAGTTCAAAAAGCAAGCAGCTGGGATCCTCCGCGGGCTGAACTGGGGACATCACCCCTTGGAACAGTCGTGTTTTCCACTTTCTCCATTCCCGGACTCTTCTTGATGGACCCGAGGACTGGGACCCATTAACGCAGCGGCCGCAGAGCGGGTGGGTGGAGTTTGCAGAAACGCAGAGTGGCTGCCGCAGCTTGTGCATCCTCCGGTGACTCTGGGGCGGGGCTGTAGGGTGGGCGCTGATAACCGGACCCCACCGGGATGGGGGGTGTGGCTGCTCTGCCAGGGTCCTCGGGGTGGGAGAAAGACTCTGACACCACCGGTGGCTAAACTCACTCTGCTTTCTGCTAGAGATGCTCTTCCTCTCGGTGAGTTGTTTTTCTGTATTCAATGACCGGGTTCTCAGCCTTAGTCACGCCCCTGGGAGGAGGAAGGAGCCCCACGACCTAGGTCTGTGTGCCCTGGATAGGGCAGGGCAAAGGGAACTGACCAGCTGCGCTCTTCGGCCACCCCTCTTGGGGCATGTTGATCCGCGGCTGCGCTCCATGTTCCAGTTTCATGCAGGCTCCTGGGAAAGCTGGTGCTGCTGCTGCCTGATTTCACCCGACAGACCTTGGAGCCGGGGCCGGCGCTGGCAGCTGGAGATGGCGGACACGACATCTGTACATGAAACCAGATTTCAGGCGGCTGTGAAGGTGATCCAGAGTTTGCCAAAAAATGGTAAGTACACTGGGACTCCGCTGAAGAAGCCTCCTGCAGAGGCCCCAGTTCCTAAACCTCATGCCCTCTAACCTATTTCTAGCAGTGCTTATTTAAAAGGAATCGAATTGAAGGGAAGATATCGAATGTAGATTGTCTACTGATTTTTCAAACCAGAGACAGATTACCTAGGTCCTAAGTAGTTTATGTTGTAGAAAACCAAAGTACGGTATTCCACCATCCACTGGCTACAGATTTCGGTACATTCACACACAAAAAAAATCTGGGATGGGATGCCTGGTGCCGCATACTCATTAACTCTGTAATCCAAGCCTTGTGATAACTTTTGATGGGAAGGAGAAAAGGAAGGAACAACTATAGTCATTTGTGAAATGATTTCATTTTAATAAACATATTAGGGGACTTCAAAAGTAGAATGAAAAGATAATGGAATTTTTCCAGGAACTTTTTGAAGCCCCCTGTATGCATCTTACAGTTTTTCTTTCTCTTTTTGTTTCTTTGTTGGTATTTACCTCTTTACTAGTGTTCGCTTTTTTGTGCTCACATTGGACCTTCTTTGCAACTTTGAAGAGAAGTCATTTGAATTGCTCTTTTGTGTTTTATGTGTCATTTCTCCGGCAACAAAAACATGGTAGTAATCTGTAGGATAAGCATGGGACTGTGAATGACAAGGTCCGAAGTTCCAGCCCACCAGTGGGACAAAGATGAGGCTTTCTATGCCCACAAAGATTTAAAGCCTCAGAAACCCTATACAGTGTCACTCTGAGTCAAACTCCACAGTACACAGCAACAACAGCATGGTAGTGGAGAGTCTTGGAGAGGGAACTTTTACTTAGCTTCAAATCCTTCTGCATTATTTGAGTTATCTTTCACAATAAAAATACCTTTGAAAAAATTGCTTATAAGTGCTCTTTACTATGCCACAGTTGCAAAACCAACAGAATACAACATTAATACATCACCTTAGTTTTTCATATCATGTTCTTAGTTTTCGTTATTCATCATATACCTAAATAATGAGTATTTATTCAATACAATTCACTCACAAATATCTATTAATTGAAGTTCAGAAGGTTTTGAAAACAAATTGGAGTGCAGTGAATGGCTTTTATATGGCCTTTCTTGCTATGGTCTTGTAACGCCACCAAATTATTGGGTTCTTGTTGTTAAGTGCAGTTGAGTCAGTTCTGACTCATAGCAATCCAATAGAGGGTTTCCTAGGAGCGGCTGGTGAGTTTGAATTGCCAATCTTGTGGTTCAAACTGACCTTGAGGTTGAGTGCTTATCCTGTGGAGCCAAACCAGGTACTCACAACCCACCAACAGGCATGAACAGTTTGCTAATAATGCAAATAAGCTGCATGGCATTCTTGGTGTATGCAGATAATGTGTGTGGGACCCTAATGAGGGCATTAGTAAATTTTGCTATCCTTTTAGGCTTAAAATGAGCCATCTCAGAGGTGGATAGGGGCGACCTCACTACCACCAAGCAGAGATAGGAACAGAGCCTATCCCTTGAATCCAGAGTCCCTACGCTAAGAACCTCCTATACCCAGTAGACAGAAACAGTATGTAACAGCAGAGAAAGCGAGAAGCAGCCACAGCAGGTTGGTGAAGTACACTTGGGCACTTGCCCAAGCAAAACAAAGGCCTGGCCAGCCTAAGAGAACTAAGGACTAAGAGGCTAAGTGCGAGAGAGGCAGGGAGAGGCCTGCCTGTCAGCACGGTTGAGAAGCTGTTCTGACCTAAGAACTATATCCCAAGTCATTCCTAATCCTGAATTGTAAGCTGTTGCTTCCCTAACAAACCCCACACATTTGAGTCTGGTTTGTGAGTTCTATTTGACAATCGCAGCAAATGATTGAACCTGGAGAACTCGAGAGTGCCATGGGAAGGACAGTGTGTGTCAGAATTGATAAAAAGGTTGGAGAATGGTGGTATGTCTAACCTCCATCTCAAAGCAATCAGCCTTGGGCTGTTGATGCTGGTAATTATTCTCTCTTCCCTTTATGAATTTAGAGGTCAGATACTCCTTCCATGCTATTTTTATACAAACATACATGAAATAGTGTTTCTCTTATAGCTTAAAAGCCACTTTCGCTTTTCTCTGTTAGATAGCAGAAAAACAAAGCTAATATTGGAAGAAGATGTGGAGGAATTAAAAATAAGAAAGAGTGAGCAAATGTAGAGAAGCAAGATAGGAACTTATTTAAGTATTGATTTAAATTTAAGTATTGATTTTTAAAATGTCCAATTAAGAGAGGTTTGGGAGCCTTGGTAGTGTAGCAAGGTCAGTACTTCGAATCCCTCAGCTGCTCTGCAGTAGAAAGATGAGGCTTTCTGCTCCTGTAAGGATTTACAGCCTCAGAAACCCTATATAGGGTCACTGAGTCAGAACTGACACACAATCATCACCACTAACCTCCAAGAGAGGTTTTAGAAAAGGCTGATGTTAAATGGTATGATAAGTCCATTTAACTTTCCCCCCAAATCACATGTTTATATATACATTTTTTTGAAAATGACAAAGCTAGATTTAATGTTTTCAGTTTAATAGCATGTCATTATAAACTATATTTTAAGAAGCATATGTAAATAAACTGTTTTTGTTTACATAACATTTAGGAAAATACTGCCAAGTTAAAATGCCCTGAAAATGGCACCTGTGCTGGCATAAAAATGGTGTGGCAGAGGAGGCATCTGACCTCTAACATCATAAGGGAGAAGGAGACCGACACCCCCATACCACTTTTTATTTTGCTGGGTTTGATTACTCCTTGCAATGACTGCATGGTAATTGTGGGGTTTATTCGGAACATAACAGGTTCAGAAATGTCATCATAACTTCTCAGCCTTGCTTGGCTTCTGCCCTGCTCCAGTGAGTGTTATAGAAGTGCCCAGGGTCACCCCACTCTATCAGCAAGTCTCCTGAGTAAAGGCACTACCTTTCTCGGTTTTTGAGCTTGCGGGCCAAGAAGCACACACACTGTTTCTTGCCCATCTCCTGGTCCTGCGCCTCTGCCAGCCATTTCTGTGCCACTGTTTTGGCCATCTCTGATGTTACAGCTATCCATCTATTTTCTTGGTCTAGGTGGTTCTCAGTGCAAAGATCCCAGATCCAAAGGATGCATTCTTCTTTTAATCCTTCTTTCTTGGTGGTTGAGAGGTCCCCTGTTTCTAGCTCTTGAGGGGCTCATTTTAAGACTAGTGGGATGGCAAAACTGACCAAACCCCTCTTTAAGGTTCCATACTCCTTTATTTGCATGGTCCTACCCCCACAGGGTGCCATGCATCTTATTTACCTTATTAACAAGCTATTCAAGTCCCCTTGATGGGCCACAAGCACTTTATTTGCATAGTCTTTGGAAATTACAAACTGTAGATATGGCCATGTTAGTAATTCTCTGCACTGCAGTTGTTACTCCTCAGATATTGTTCCTGATACTAAATTGATATTAATCAAAGCAAAAGTACTGGTAAAATGAATTATTTAGTTTATTTTTTAAATGATACTTTTAAATTGTTTGACCTCCTCTGAGATAAATGGATAAATTGTTTTTTCCTTGTTTTTTAATCCTTTTTTAAGACAGATAGTAATTCTGTAGTATCTTTGCTTGCTATGCTCATGGCAATTAGAAATATAAATTCTTAGATAATATTTCAAGCATAGATAGGTATCAAATGTCTCAAGTGTGAGCATTTTGAGAACAGAGACCATACTTTGTCCAGTTCCTGATATACAGCATGCGTTCAGTAAGTATTCTTACTTTTTGTATGTTTTGTATGCCGTGGAGTCGTTTCCAACTCATAGCGACCCTGT
>NW_006408690.1:3517432-3532142 GCF_000296735.1 Chrysochloris asiatica
TGAGTTGTTTTGTTCTTGTTAAGTGCCATCGAGTCGACTTCAACTCATAGCAACCCTGTATAGGGTTTCCAAGGAACAGCTGGTGGTTTGAATTGCCAGCTTTGTGGTTCACAGTCCAGTGCAGATCCTACGGCGCCACACCAGGAGTCCAAGCTAATAAGATATACAGAACTCTAAGACCAGGACTGGTTAGTTTTGCCATCAAGTTGGGTTTAACAGGAGCCATCTCAGAAGCAAGAAGGAACAATCCCAGTACCATCAAGAAAGAAGAACATGAATAGAGTGTGAGATTCCTATCTAGAAAAGGTGTGAGACCCTACCTAGAAAAGCAGGGACAGCAGAGGCAGTGACATGGAGCAGTTGTAGGTATCTAGGCCCCTGGACTGAGTAGAGATGTGTGCTTATGGCAGGAGGCTGACTTGCAGAATGTGCCCTTTGAACATTCATAGACTGCCAAAAGGAGCTTGGTAACAGTTGCCTGGGTAGGGCAGAGGCCTCGAGTCCACATGGCTTAGAGGCCAACGACAAGAATGAGGCGTACCTGACCGCAGAACTGCTGCATCCTGAGTTGTTTCTGAACTGTACCGTGTAGTATAATTCAGAAACAACTCAGGTGAATTTCACTCTGTAGTACAATTCAGAAACAACTTAACTGAATTTGTACCCTGTAGTACAGTTCAGAAACAACTCAGGATACTGCAGTTTCCCAGTCAGAAACACCTCTTCTCTGTCGTACTACAGACACGCCTCATTCTTGTCTTTGGCAGTCTGCCTCATTCTTGTCTTTGGCATCTTAGCCATGTGGACCCTTGACCTCTGCCCTGTTTGGGCAAATGTTACAAAGCTTTTAGCCAGTCTGTGAATGCCAAACAGGCACATTCTATAAGCCATACTACTGCATATAGGTACTCAGCTTTACTCAGTCCATGCCACTGCTTCTGCCATTGCCTTTGCTATCACCACTTTTTTAGGTGGGGATCTCACTCTCCATGCATGCTCTTCATTCTTGATGGTCCTGTTTCTGTTTTAAACCTAGCTGGATAGCAAAACTAACCAATCCCAGCCTTAGAGCCCCATACATTGTATTTGCGTGTTCCCAACTAATCTCTTGGTAGGAATTAAGAAGACATTGGTGAGAAAAGCCATATCAAATAAATTCAGTAGACCACAGTTATTGACAATGTACATAGCAAAACATGTACTAATTCAATAATTTGTACATATACAATTCTTTTTAGCTTTCTTTTTTTTATTATTATTGTGAATTCTGTAAAGGTTTACATAGCAGATCATCAGCTTTGCATTCTCTACATGTACAATTTTTTAAAAAAAACTTTTTATTGTGAATTGAGTGAAGGTTCACAGAACAGATCATCAGCCCCATATTCCACAAATTGTACACTTCATATCATTACAGTGATTGCAGTCCACTCCATCTGCAGTACAATTCCTTGAAATTGGGTACATTCTTCAAGTTGTACAAACATTTTTATCCTTCTTTTATGAATTGTTCCTCCACTATTAATATGAACTTACTACTTGTTGCCCCCAAGTTTTTATCTAACGTTTCAAGTTGCTGTTGCCAGTTTGATTCCTGAGAGAATGTTCTTTGAAAAAGCATAACGCTCAAGACAGACACTCTTAACTGATAAAGCTAAACTGCTGTTTGGTTTCAGGAAGGCTTCAGGGGATATATTTATAAGGCTTAAAGATTTACTCAAGGCAGTAGTTCCAAAAGTTCATCTAGCCTCTGCGACTCCATAAATCTAGATCCCACGAGAATTTGCAACTGTTATCCACTGGTCTTTTCCCTTTGATCAGTAGTTTTCTGTGGAAGCTTTGATCAAAACATTGAGTAATGGTAAGTACTAGCTTTTGATGACTACGTGTTGTTGTTGTTCAGTGCCTTTGAGTCAGTTCAGACTCACAATGACCCTGTATAGGATTTCTAAGGAGTGGCTGGTGGATTTGAACCACATACTTTGCAGTTAGCAGTCCAGTGCTTATCCTACAATGCATAATATCAGTTTATTTTACAGCCTATAAAGCTTTAATGCATCATTTTTTAAAGTTTTAACTTTACTTTCATTGTACTCATAATTATTTTTATAAAAGCAATACTCACTTGTGATAGTGATTTTGGAATTGGGTAACGAGTAGAGACTGAAAGGGTTTTAAGGTGCCTAATAGCAAAAGCCTAAATAGCCTTGAGGAGACTATTGGAATTACGGATATTTAAGGAAATGTCTACTGTGTACCTGTCCCACCAGTGTGCTCTGGAAGCAGATGACTCCTGTTCTAGATTTCACAGGTTCCCAGATGAAGAGGGATTTTTCCTCAAGGTGGAATTTGTGCTGGAAATCAATTTGATATGTTGGGTTGAAAATGTTTTGCGTGTGGCAAGGACCTGAATTCTTAAGGGACCAATAGGTAGAATGACATCGATTGAAGTGTGTTCCTGTAAAATATGTATCAGGACTTCTGGTGTTGTGCTGTAGGATCAGGACTGTACTGCACACCACAAAATCAGTAGTTCAAACCCTCCAGCTGCTCCTCAGAAACCCTATGAGGTTCGCTATGAGTCAGAAGCAAATTGATGGCACTTAAAACAATGACAACAAAATATATACCAACTTTATTAGTCCATGATTCTCAATGGTTTGGCAGATGTGTAATGATGTAATATGGCAGGTACTTAATATGGCAGTTACGTAATGATGTACTCACCCCCTATCATGTGCTAAAATAGTCAGTTGTAAGAGGATTAGAGTGGGATGCAACACCCTTACTTGGGCCACAGCCCTGATCTGATGTAAGGGGACTTTTCCTGAGATGTGGCCTGCATCACCTTTTATCTCATAAACAAAAGGAGAGAGAAGTAAGCAGAGAAGGAGGGCCTTCCATACCACCAAGAAGAGTCAGGAGCAGGGTATGTCCTTCAGACCCAGGGTTTTTACACTCATGGGAAGGAAGATTGATATCAATACACATGGAGATTGTCAAGGAAAGCAGGGCCCACAGAACCTTTCCCCAGAGCTGAGAGAGAGCCTTCCCCTAATGCAGGCTTCCTGAATTCGAACTTGTATTGTTAGCTGCCTGAACTGTGAGAAAACACATTTCTGTTTTGCAAAACCATCTACTTGGGCTATTTCTGTTAGAGCAGCACTTGATAAGACAATTTAAGTTTAACATTTTGTTAATGCAGATATCAAAAGGAAAAGAAAAATGATCTGTACACCTACTATTCAGATATATCCTCTTTTAACATGTTGGTGTATATTCTAGTCTTTTTATGTACATAAATACTTCTTTTGTAAAAATTAATAATCATACTTTTTACAAAAAACCTTTACTGTGAATTGGATGAAAGTTTGGAGTGTGTGCTCTGTTTTTAAACTGTTTTTATCTGTTTTTAAGTAGATCATAAAAATATCCTCATGCCATTGTTTATATCTTTCTATAAAAGCCCTATACAGGGTCGCTATGGGTCGGAATCGACTCGATGGTGCTTAACAACAACAGTAGTATAATTTTTAAGGATTTTAATTGTAAGTTATTCAGTTCCATGTGTATACCATAATTACTTAACTACTTTTTTTTTTTATTATGAAACATTTATTTTCCAAAATTTCACTACTAGTGTCATTAGGATTATTGCAATTATAATGCTTATTCATACAATTAGAAAATTTTAATTTATAAAAAAGACCATAGATATTGTAGAAACATACATGAAGATTGAGTCTCAAAGAAATTGATATGTCAAAAATTTCAGAGGTTGTTGTTGTTAAGTGGCGTCAAATCAGTTCTGATTCATAGCGACCCTGTATTGGGTTTCTGAGGGTTTGAGCTGTTGACCTTGTGGTTCACAGTTCAGTGCTTGTCCTACAGATCCACACCAAGATTAGATGAACTCTTTTTCTACTACATTACATGCTGGTTTGTTTTAGTTAAAGCTTCTTATCCATGGAGAAATTACAATTTGGTCAAGAGAAGTTGAATTTCTTATTATCGCAGTTTTATTAACCAGAGTACACCTTCTTTTTCATTTATACTGATCATTTTTTGTTTGTTTTAAGCACCAAAATAAAACTACCAATTACAATTTTATAATACAGATATCCCACATTAATAATATTTTTGAATGATTATTTTAGTTACACAATGTTTTTGTTGTTGTTAAGTGTTGTCGAATGAATTCCAACTCATAGCGACCACATATAGGATTTCCGAAGCTGTAAATCTTTGTGGAAACATAAACTTCATCTTATTCTTGCTGAGCGGCTGATGGGCTCAAACTGCCAACCTTGTGACTTATAGCCAGTTGCTTATCTTACAGAGCTAAAGCATTCCCTTTTACACATAATAGAGTTTTTACTGATTTCTTCTTTTTTTTTTTTTTTTTGAGAATGTATACGACAAAACATAAAACAATTCAGTGTTTCCTACGTGTACAGTTTAATGACAATGACTACATTCTTGGAGATGTGCATCCATCCTTTCTGAGTTGTTCTTCCCTCATTTACATAAACTCATTGCCCGTAAGGTCCCTGTCTGATCTTCAAGTTGCAGTTAACATTTTGATTTCGTAAAGATTGTTCTTTAAAAGGTGCAGTGCTCAAAGCTGATCTTGTTTATTTGTTGAGCTTCATATGTTCTTTTATTTACTGAACTGTGTAGGCATTGTGGTTAAGATTATCACAGGGCTTGTTTGATATTTTTTAAATCATAGGAGCAAAATAGCATAGCTTTTTATAAGATTGTTGCTAAATGCCATTGAGTTGGTTCCGACCCATAGCCACCCTGTATAGGGTTTCCAAGGAGCAGCTGGTGAGCTTGAACCGCCGACCTTGCATTTCAAATGGCTTTGCAGTCTTGCTTGTTAACCCACAGTGCCACACCAGGACAAATAGATCAATTTAAACTGAACTATTTATGGAATGGGGTCCTGGTATAGTGCTGCAGAATAATGTACTGGACCACAAGGTCAGTTTGGACTGCAAGGTCGGGAACCCTTTATGGGGTCGCTATGAGTCAGAACCGACTCAGCAGCACTTACCAACAACAGCAACATTTATGAAACATAAAATCACTATTGTGTTGCTAAGTCAGTATATAAATTTAGATTGATCAGTTATATTCCTCAGGTAATCTGTATTTAATGTATGTTTCCAATAGGTTCATTCCAGCCAACAAATGAAATGATGCTCAAGTTCTATAGCTTCTATAAGCAGGCGACAGAAGGACCCTGTAAACTGTCACGGCCTGGATTCTGGGATCCTATTGGAAGATATAAATGGTAATTTAATATAGAGAGTTACTGAAGAATGTTTATTTTGATGGTATTATTGTAAGGCTATTATTTATATGATATATTATTCTGTACACAAAGTGTCCTAAGTCATGGATGCAATTTTTATCCTTTAGGTGATCTGAACACAATTTCATACAGAAAATCTTGGGCAATAGAAGAAAATAATAAAACCAAAGATAAAAAGCATTTTTAGTCTTTTCCTTTATGAATTTCTTTCCTTTTATATATGAAAAGAATCCCAAATTAAGGTAACAAACTCACTTGCCTCTTTCATCTGTCCAGTAAATAATGATTTTTTTTTTAAATAATGATTTTTGATTGTCAGGTGACATTGTTTGCTTTAAACATTCCATTAATAAGTAACTAGCAACATGACTGAGCCAGTGGCATCAGTAGGAGAGTGCATCAGGTGACAGTGTCAGAGGGGTGACACCAAAAACACTGTCTGTAAAATTCCTGTGCAGTTTCAGCAGAAATGTTTTATTTTTTATAAAAATATCCATAGGGTTATTTATAGCAAAAAACACATGTAAGGAGCCCGGTTGCACTGTAGGATAAGCATTGGATTGCTAACCTCAAGGTCAACAGTTCAAAACCACCAGCAGCTCTGAAGAAGAAAGATGAGGCTATTTGTTCCTTTGTAAAGATTTACAGCCTCAGAAACCCTATACAGTGTCACTATGAGTCGGAATTGACTTGGTGCCAGTGGGTTTGGGTTTAGCTTACACATACCAGTGTACCTGGTGTGGCCCTGCAGGATAATGTAAGATCAGTTTGAGTCACAAGGTGGCAACCAGCCTCTCTTTGGAAATCCTATACAGAGTTGCTATGAGTTGGAATTGGCGCAACAGCACTTAAGAACATCAGTGTACCTACAAGGCTAAGAAAAGCCTTGGTGTGGTGATGTAGGATAAGTACTGGACCCCAAAGTCAGTTTGAACCTCAAGGTTAGTGGTTCAAACTCACCATCCACTCCTTGGAAACCCTATGCAGCGTCTCTATGAGTTGGCACTTTACAATAACAAGAAGACTAAAACTCTATGCTAATTTGCTTTTTAAACCTCCTAATGAGCTGCCCAGGAGCTCTGGTAGTGTAGTGGTTATGAATTGGGCTGCGAACCTTAAGGTCAGCAGTTCGAAACTACCAGCTGTTCCATGGAAGAAAGATGAGGCGTTCTGCTCCCATAAAGATTTACATCCTCAGAAACCCTGTACAGGGTTGCTATGAGTCGGAACTGACTCCACAGCATATAATTACTACCACCACCACCAATGAGCTGTACTGGTGTGGCACTGTGGGTTAATGCGCTGGACTGCAAGGTTGTTTGAACCGCAACGTTGACAACTCAAGTTCACCAGCCACTCCTCAGAAACCCTATACAGGGTTGCTATGGGTCAGAACCAACTGGATGGCACTTAAAAACAATAACAACATTGTGGTAATTAGTATTTGTAAGCCTCTTATCAGTCAATCTGTTGAAAATGCAGTAGTAATTAAAAGAAAAGAAAAATAAAATGTTTCCACTCAGTTACTGATAAAGTTGTATCTAAAAATGTTGTGATTCAACATATAAAGATTTTGCAAAACTGTTTTATTCTTAGTATTAATATAATCTAAGAGATGTTGTTGTTAAGTGCTGTCAAGTTGGTTTTGTCTCATAGTGACTGTGTATAGGGTTTCTGAGGAGCAGCTGGTGGGTTTGAACTGCCGACCTTGTGGTTCACAGTCTAGTACTGATCCTCAGTGCCACACCAGAAATATTACACTTACGTAAATTTACTACTGTATTTATCATGTAATTCTCTGATTAAAATTGATAATAAACATTGCTAAGGATCCTATATGGTTTAGTATGGGAGAAAGGCCTACAGGGGCAGGTAGCCACCGTGAGTAATTGCACTGGGTGACACCAATCCAGTAATGCCAGTGGATTGAGGTACTGCAGTATAAACTTTTAATCTAAGATTTACTCCTGGCCCATTGTACTTGAATAGAAAAACGAATTTGATTTTCCGTACATTTAAAATAATCATAAACTGTCCAGAGACACTCTGTCATTTTTCTAATTTTTGTTGTTTGCTGTCAAGTCAGTTCCAACTCATAGTGACCCTGTAGGACAGAGAAGAGCTGCCCCATTTAGTTTTTCAGGATATAATCCTATGGGAGCAGATCCACAGGTCTTTTTACCCCTGCTGAGCCCCACTGGGTGAATTCAAACTGCCAACCTTTTGGTTATTAGCTGAGCACTTAACTGTTGCACCTTCCTTTTCAATGATGAACATATAACACTTGTAAATACTATGGCAAACTTTACCTCAATTGTAATGAAAGTAAAAATCGTAGCAACTGAACTAATAAACAGCATTATGATAAACAGAAAAGATTGAAATTGTCAAAGATTTTATTCTACTTGGATCTACATTCAATGCCCATGGAAGCAGCAGTCTTGAGAAATCAACCTACACATTACATTAGGCAAATGTGTTGCAAAAGAGCTCTAAAGTTTTAAATAACAAAGATGTCACTTTGAAGACTAAGGTGTACCTGACCCAAGTCATGGTATATTGAATTGCTTCATATGAATGTGAAAACAGGACAATGAGTAAAGAAGACTAGAGAAGGATTAATGCATTTGGATTATGTTGTTAGTAAAGATAACTGAATTTACTGCCAGAAGAACAAACAAATCTGTCCTGGAAGAAGCATGACTGGGATGTTACTTAGATGTGAGGATGGCCAGACTTTGGACATGCTTTGAGGAGAGGGACCAGCCACTGGAGAAGAACATCATGCTTGGTAAAGTACAAGGTCAACAAAAAGAGGAAGACCCTCTAGAAGATGGATTGGCACAGTGGCTGGGACAATGAGATCAAACATAACAATTGTGAGAAGAATGTAGGACCAGGCAGTATTTCATTCTTTTTTGAACCAACTCAATAACATATAACAACAACCACACTGCAGACTTTACAAATGTTTGACAAAAATCAGTTTTAGAGTTTACTTTATGAGCAGAATTTGCTAATTGGTAACACTTTTCCAATCTGATGATACATTTTTTCACCATTGCTTTGGAAGTGCCATCAAATATTTAAAGATGCCTTACTACGGCTACTCTCGAAAGTCTTTAAAAATAGTCATAAAGTAATAGGCTAAATAAAATAACAATGTTATTTAATCTGTCAGTTTTAAGGAAATTTACTTACTTTATTTTCTTAAAAATTTAACTTGGGCAGAATTAAACTGCTTTTGAGAAAAACACGTAAAATGAGACATTTTGATGTTAGGCAGAAATTTCAAATGACTGATGTTATTTTCTGGAGTCCCTAAGTGGTACAAATAGTTAATGTGCTCTACTACTAACCTAAAGATCTGTGCTTGAGGTCCACCCAGGGGTATCTTGAAAGACTTGATGATCTACTTCTGGAAAATCTGATTTAAGTATAGCCCCATTAATTTAAAAATTAATGACCAAGTATAGGTTGTATTGTGTTATTGAAAATCATGTGTGACTTTATCATTATTTGGATGCTTTCATTTCTAGGGATGCTTGGAGTTCATTGGGTGACATGACCAAAGAGGAAGCCATGATTGCGTATGTTGAAGAAATGAAAAAGGTGGGGGAAATAATTCACAGTTGAAAAAAATTTTAGAGACGTTCAAATATAATTTTTTTGTCAGAACAATTAGCTGCTTTGTTTTAAGGAACACAGAAGATTGTAGTTTGTTATATAATCTGGATTATTGAATTTATTAGGACTTGACCTGTTTCATCTTAGTTTCTCTGAGGATGCTTTTTTCAAGATTTATCATATTCTGGTGATAGGAGTTTTTGTTTCTGTACTTTTTCTCTGTTGTCGACTTGAAGAGAAAGTATAGGAATAGAAATCGTTTAAAATACTGCTGTCCCTTCCTGAGAAGTCTGGGAAGTACCTGCACTGTCTTCAAAATATTCCTGTTTGGAACTTTTATTTAAGAAAAATAGTTAACAAGGCTACTATACAATCATCTCCTTTAAGATTTGACTCATATATCTAGATACTCCATCTTTTAACTTCTCAGTATCAAGCATTTTTTTCCGTGAATATGTAAATCCTTCAGAAGAGAAGAAAAGGAGCATATATTTCTGTCAACTACAAAAGTTGGACATTTCTTGTGAACTAGCTCTTTTAAGCCTGTCCAAGGGATTGTTTTGATCAGACTTTATTTTAAATACACAAATAGAGCACATGGTTTGCCAATTCAATTTTTTCTCAGATGTACCATTTAGTGATACCAAATTACATTAATCTTTTGTGCTACTGCCACCCATAATCTGTGTCACATTTCCCAGCATCATAAACATATACCTACTAAATAAAAACTCTCTGTTCCTTCCTCTCTCTCCACCCCTGATAATCACTAAAAACTTGGGTTCCTATACATTTGCCTGTTCTGATTTCATATGAATGAGACCATATAATGTTCGTATTTTTGTGATTGATTTATTTCACTGAACATAAGATTTTAGAGTTTTATCCATGTTGTGGGATGTAATAGGAATTCATTGCTCTTTTATGGCTGAGTACTACTCCACTGTAACAACTTGCGATATGCAGATGATATAGCCTTGCTTGCTGAAAGTGAAGAGGACTTAAAACATTTACTGATGTGTTACTGATCAAAGAGTATAGCCTTCTGTATGGATTACATCTCAATGTAAAGAAAACAAAAATCCTCACCACTTTACCAATAAACAACATTCTTACCAACGGAGAAAAGATTGACGTTGTCAAGGACTTCATTCTTCTGGGATCAACTATCAACACCCACGGAAGCAGCAGTCAAGAAATCAAATGACGTATTGCATTAGGCAAATCTGCTGCACAAGACCTTTTAAAGTGTTGAAGAGCAAAGATGTCTTATGCATGTGAAAGCTGGACAGTGAATAAGGAAGACCATAGAAGAATTGGTGCCTTTGAGTTATGGTGTTGGAGAAGAATATTGAAAGTGCCATGGGCTGCCAAACGAACCAATAGATCCGTTTTGGAAAAAGTGCAGCCAGAGTGCTCCTTGGAGGCCAAAATGGCCAAACTTCGTCTCTCATACTTTGGAGATATTGTCAGGAGGGAGCAGTCGCGGGAGAAGGATATCATGTTTGGTAAGGTGAAGAGTCAGAGAAAAAGAGGAAGACTCCCAATGAGATGGATTGGCCAAGTGGCAGCATCGATGGACTCAAGTGTGGCAACGGTAGTGAGGTTGACCCAGGATCGGGCAGTGTTTCGTTCTGCTGTATGGTCACTATGGGTTGGTACCGACTTGATGGCACCTGACAACAACAACTATTCCAATGTATACATTTACCACATTTTGTTTATGCATCTGTTGATAGGCACTTAGGTTGTTTCTACTTTTTTGGCTAATGAGTATTGGTGTGCATACGCCTTTTAGCATTGTTGCTGTCAGGTCTTTTGGGGAACTGAGGAGTGCAATTGCTTGGGCTTATGGTAGTTCTGTATTTAATTTTGGGGGGAAACTACTTCATATTCCCTGCAGCATTTTGTATTCCCACTAATAATGGATAAAGTTTCCAGTTTCTCCACATTCTTGTCAGTATTTGATACTTCCCCTTTTAAAAATCTTATTTATTCTAATGGGAAGGAGCCCTGGTAGCCTAGTGGATTACAAGCTGGGCTGCAAACGGCAAAACCAGCAGTTCAATTCTATCAGTTGTTCCATGGGAGAAAGATGAGGCTTTTATCTCCCATAAAGATTTACAGCCTTGGAAAGCCTATGCAAGGTTGCTGTGAGTGGGAATTGACTCCGTGGCACACCACCAGAACCACCACTATTATCCTAATGAGAGTGAAGTGATACCTATTGTAGTTTTGATTTGCATCTAATGGCTAGTGTTGTTGAACATTTGTTCTTGTGCTTGTTGGCTATTTGAATATCCTGTTTGATGTAATGTCTCTGCAGGTTTTACATGTGTTCTGACTGGGTTGTTTATCTTTGTAGAAGTTTCATATGTATTTTGAGTTGTTGTTGTTGTTGTTGTTGTTAAGTGTTGTTGAGTGGGTTGTGACTCATAGCGACCCTGTATAGGGTTTCCAAGAAGCGAATGGTGACTTTGAACTGCAAACCTTGAGGTTCAAATGCACTTTGTAGTTCAGTGATTATCCTCTAGTACCACACCAGGACTCCTTCTCGGGTACATGGCCTCATGATGATTTTCCCAATCTGTAGGTTGTCTCTTCACTTTTTCTTTTTTTAAGTTTTTATTGTGAATTGAGTGATGTTTACTTGGGAAAACATCGGGTTTTATACTCATCGTTTCATTGCAATGATTACAGTCTCCTCCGTGCATCATCATTCAACAGTATTTGCTTCTATTCTGTCTGTTTTGTGGGGGGGTTTTTTTGGAGGGGGATATATACAAAAACACTCAGGAATATATAACCATTTAAACAACCCAACATTGAACATTCTGCAAACCTGCCTCCTGGCTGCCAGCACACAGCCTCTCTCTTTCCATGAGTCTAGAGTCCTCAGCTGCTCTATCTCTCCATGTCCTGATCTCTGCCTTCATCTCTGGTGTCACTGCTTCTCTGGGTAGAGTCCCATATTCCATTTGTGCTCTTCTCCTTTGACGGTCCTAGGGTCCTCTGTTCCTGGACTATAAGAATAACTACTCCCCACTTTTTGTTACAAAACTTCTACCTTTACAGTTGTGACAGTCACAATTAGTCATGATAACAATTATTCACAATTGAATCATAAGAATCTTATCCCCATATCCTTTCTCCAGACCTGTCTAGACAAGATGCAAAGTATTCAGTGGGGATTCTACCTTCCCACAGACACTCTGAAACTAAACTCTCTCTTGAAAATTTATAATCCAGTCAGTTTCACATTTTTATAGCCCCCTCATTTTAGGTAGCCAACCAATGTCTTAAGTTGCCCGTCCATCTCTTCACTTTTTTGATGAGGTCATTTGATGAATAAAAGTATTTAATTTTATGAGGCCCCATTTATTTTGTCTTTTGTTGCTCAAGTTTTTGCATAAGAGCTGATAATCTGTCATTTAAAAACTAGGCTGTGCTGCCACATCTCTTTCCTTCTAAGAATTTTATGATTTTAGCTTTTTACATTAAGATCCTTGATCCATTATGAATTGGTTTTTTAATATGGTGTGAGGTATGGATCTTAATTAATTCTTCTGCATTTGGAAATCCAATTTTTACAGCACCATTTATTAAAGAAATGCTTGGTTCTTGTAAAATGGGAGTAAGCAGTAGTGTCAGGAACTGTCTCACTTCAGCGGTGACAACGTGAATAAGACAGCCTAACGCTGATCTCTGTGAGGTGGAGGTCAGGCATAGCTGCACTTTTTTATTCTCAGTTCTGACACCAGGTATCCCTCCCACAACAATGTCTACTTCTCTTCTGGGTTTGGGGATATGTTGTAATGGTCACCCAGAACTCACAGACCATGCTGACAGTTAAGTTGTGTATTAAGGCAGTCATAGGGTACAACTTAGGATCATAATCAATGGGTTCCAACTCAGGATCAGGATAAGTAAGCATGTCAGCAAAGTCTAATGTTTCAGTGCCCAACTGCTCTATCAGCTGCTTTCATCTGTGTAAGCTTCCTCTCAGCACCTCTCAGGACGAACTCTTCTCGGCACTGTCTTCACCATTGACTCTGCCGCAGGAACCCTCCTGGGCTTTTAGCCACTGGCTCTGCTGCTCGGTTACTATAATCAGTGTTAATATTCTTCCCCTATGTTGCACCTCTTTTGGCAAGTTCCTGGCCTCCTCTCTGTTTCTTTACTTTTCTTTCTCCCTCTTTCTGCTGCTTCTCTTTCTGCCTCTTCCTGTCTGAAAAACCTTTGTGAGGTTGACTCCTTCCAGTGGGTGGCTGGGGGTGGGAGGACAAATTGATCAGTCCTTTTCAGTAGATCACAGAAACTTTATTTGCGTAATATGTTATAGTCATTTAATTTGCAAAATTTATAGACTATAGTCACTGGACTGGTATTAGCCTTTTGAATATGTCAATCACATGGTTTACTATGCTGGGAATGATAAATTGAAGATGAATGGCATCACATTCATCATCAAAAGGAATATATCAAGATCTGTCTTGATACTATCCTACCAGCGCTGTCCATGGTAGGAAAATATCCATACGTTGGCAAGGAAGACCACTTAATACCACTATTAATCAAATTTACGAACCAACCACTAAAGCCAGTGATGATGAAATTTAATAATTCTACCAATTTCTTCAGTCTGAAATTGATCAAACATGCAATCAAGATGTATTGATAATTACTGGCGATTAGAATGCAAAGGTTGGAAGCAAAGAGGAAGGATCAGTAATTGGAAAATATGAACTTGGTGATAGAAACTATGCTAGAGATTGCATGATAGAATTTTGCAAGACCAATGACTCCTTCATTGCAAATACCTGTTTTAAACAACATAAAAAGGATGACTATACACACAGACCTCACCAGATGGAATACACAGAAATCAAATTGACTACATCTATAGAAAGAAATAGAGTCCTGGTGTGGTGCTGTGGGTTAATGCGCCAGACTCCAAAGCCATTTGAACTGCAAGGTTGGTGATTCAAGCTTACCAGCTGCTCCTCGGACACCCTATACAGGGTCTCTATGGGTCAGAATTGACTCCACAGCACTTAACAACAACAACAACAATGGAAAGAGATAGTGGAAAATCTCCATATCTTCAGTCAAAACAAGTCCAGGGGCAGATTGTGGAATAGACCATCAATTGCTCATATGTAAGTTCAGGCTGAAGCTGAAGAAAATGAAAACAGGTCCACAAGAGCCAAAATAAAACCTTGAATATATCCCACCAGAATTTAGAGATCATCTGAAGAACACATTTGGTGCATTCGACACTGAAGACTGAAGACCAGAAGAGTTGTGAGATGACATCAAGAACATCAGACAGGAAGAAAGCAAACTGTCATTAAGAAAACAAGAAAGATGGAAGTCAGAAGAGATTCTGAAACTTGCTTTCCCGCATAGATCTGCTAAATCAAATGGAAGAAATGAGAAGTACAAGAGTTGAAGAGAAAATTTCAAAGGATAGCTTGAGAAGGCAAAGTCAAATATTATAATGAAATGTGCAAAAACTGGAATTAGAAAACCAAAAGGGAAGAACACGTTCAACATTTCTGAAGCTGAGGGAACTGAAGGAAAAATTCAAGCCTTAACTTGTGGAATTGAAGGATTTTGTGGGCAAAATATTGAATGATGCAGATAGCATCAAAAGAAGTTGGAAGGAGTTCCCCAGGGCAAACCCCCTTCCAAGACTAAGACTCAAGGGGAATACATGAGCAGGCATGTGGTCTGACTGGTGACCATGTTGGTCACCGATAA
>NW_006408690.1:3537537-3542355 GCF_000296735.1 Chrysochloris asiatica
TGCTGGCCAACCAGGTCTCAATTCAGGTTAACAGAAGTCTATTGAATGTGGTCAGACTTAGCTCACAACTTCTTTGCTGTTTTTGCCCCACTTCCCCTTATCGGTGACCAATGTGGTCAGCAGCAAGACCACATGCCTGTGCATGTATTCCACTGGAGTCTCAGCCTTGGAAGGGAATATAATTTCTTTTTAAATAATATTTTTGTTTTGTTTTGTTTCTGTTTGTTTTTAGCTCTCCTACACTGCTTTAAATGTTGCCTTTTGTTACATTTTCACAATTTTTATTTGGTGGACTTTGTTTATTTGTAATGGAGGGCAGAGTTTAGTTCTTTTGGCTGTTAACTATATACATCACTACCAGAACAACAAGTCTTTCAAAAGCAAAAGCAAAAGAAAGAATTTAAGGCCTTTTTGGTTTTGATAACTATTTCTTTACCTAAAATATAATTGTCATTCTTAGGACACCCTTTTATAATGTCAAGTTGAATGGACACATTGAGTGAAATTTACACATTTCTTCTATTTAGGGCTAATTAATGATGTAGCAACAGTTTGAAGTGGCCTTGGGATAAAACAATGTTCTACTTTTTCCCTCAAGAGAGCAGAAACTGATGCCTTTTAGTTGCCTTATAATGTTACCACTGTTCCTTTGAATTTCTCCTCAAATTAAAATAATCTATTTTCAGTTAGACTTAAAATTTTTAATTTCTTATATAAATATAGTAAAGTTTACAGTAAACTTTTAGAGATAAATCTAAAAATATTAGGATATTCATGGATTCAAAATTTGGTTGCTCTTTTGAATTGTTTTCATAGTTTAGCTTTATGGATATTTTTGTTACTGAGTGCCATTGAGTCAGTTCTGATGCACAGCAACGCTGTACTATAGTGTTTCTGAGGAGCAGCTAGTGGGTTTGATCTACTGACTCTGCAGTTAGCAGTCAAGTGCTTGTCCTATAACAGTGCCACACTAGTAAATAAAATTGTTTCTAAACAAGCATCTCTTATAATACTGAATACCAAAGATTAGATTTCTGATTTTGAAATGTTTTCTAATTGCCGGGATACTTTACTACCTGAAGCAGTTGTTAAATTATGTTCTTAAATATAGTTTACAAATCGATGTACTATTGCTGTTGAGGATTATATGACATTTTTGTCATTCATAAATTATGTCTCTACATAGAAAAGAGGAATACCCCCAGAGAGATGGATTGGCAAAGTGGCAGCATCAATGGGCTCAAGCATGGCAATGATAGTGAGACTGGCCCAGGATTGGGCAGTGTTTCGTTCTGCTGTGTATAAGGTCACTATGAGTCGGTTGGTTGGTTCCAACTCATGGGGACCCTGTGTAGAGTTTCTGAAGAGTGGCTGGTGGGTTTGAACCCGTGAACTTACAGTTAGAAGTACAGTGCGTATCCTACAGCACCACACCAGGACTCCTATTATGTTTTAAGTAATCCTTCTCTAGAATCCATGTTATTTTTGTTGATATTACGTGCTGTTGAGTGGTCAGACTCATAGTGACCCCATGTGACAAAGTTGAGTCCATACAGACTACCAAATATTTCTGTTAATATGAGTACATTCTCCATTTGGCTAGGGTGACATTTAATTAACTTTATTAACCTATGTTGTTGTTAGTTGCCATGGAATCGATTCTGACTCTTCGTGACTGCATGTTCACAGAGGAGAACTGTACCATAGAGTTTTCAAGGCTATGACCTGTTGGAAGCAGATCAACAGGCCTATCTTCTAAGATGCCTCTGGGTGGGTTTGAACCACCAGTATTTCAGTTAGTAGTCTATCACTCAACCA
Organism: Chrysochloris asiatica; assembly: GCF_000296735.1. NCBI lineage: Eukaryota > Metazoa > Chordata > Mammalia > Afrosoricida > Chrysochloridae > Chrysochloris > Chrysochloris asiatica. The sequence goes on from NW_006408690.1 coordinate 3,539,356, forward strand.
TTTGTGCAATTTAGATAAAATCATCTCTGAAGACATGTACTAGTTACCTAGACTGGAATTTGCCTGTGTCTGTGTTCTTCTGTCTGTATATATAGTGCCTGAGCGTATGTATGCTTGTGCTCACGCACTACTTCTTGTATTTCAGCATTGGAGGTTGGGGATAGAATTTTGCAAATAGCTTAAGATCATTCTTAGTTGTGTCAACTGTAGTAACAACTGTGAGGATGGAGGAGGACCAGGCAGTGTTTTATTCTGTTGTACATAGGTCGCTATGAGTCAGAACTGACTCTATAGCACCTAAGACAACATATTTTGTAAATTTCTCCTTTAGAGAATGAATTCTTAATTGGCACATAACAACAATTGTGCCTATATTCATTACTGAAATTCTAGCTTATTGAAACTATTTTTAACAGTCAGTTTATATTTCTTTAGTACCAGTATATGCTGCATTTAATTAATTGCCCTGACATTGCAAGTCTAATTCAATGGGTTATGAGAATCTCAAACCCTGGAAAATTTTGAGAGGAGCTATTTTTATAAACTGTAATTGAGATAACTAAAAGGGATCTGGTTTGCTGGGAAATCAAAGGAAATGTTTGAGTGGGTATCAAGATGGTATATATATGTATATATGTATTTAGATCACCATATTCTAAGTCTTTATCAGTGTAGCCTAGTATAAAAGGTGATGGCTTGTGTTTGAATTCTCTCTAGCTGTGACTATCAGCATGTCCAAATAAACGTTACTCTAACATTTTAGTTTTTTGTTTGCATCTGCCTCTCAGAAATATCTTTTATTGGTTGCCAGTTGATGGCTATTTAGCTGAATGCTCTCTTAAATTTGATGATTTTAAATTAGCCAGCAGTTATGAAGGTGGCTAAAAGTGGTTGCCAATTCCTACTTTACTTGTGTGCCCGTTTTGAAATACAAATTTAGTGTTAAAAACTAGAGACATAATAGTTTGACCCTAACCCCACTGTTTTCTCGTTACTTAACATGAATGTACGTAGTTTTTAGCACACAATTTATGGATGGTTGTATAAAATTTTACATGAGGCATATGTAAAATTGTCTTCAAAATGGAAAGATATTTACACCTTTTATATAAGTGAAACTTTTCTAGTAAGTATGTAATTCAGTAAGTATGTAATTAATACCAACATTTGAAAGAATCTGTAAAAATATACTCTGAATCTCAAAATTCATTGATAAATTAGGAATATTAGATTATTTGATTCTAGTTTGGATCAGATTAATACTTTGTGACTGACTTCACAAGCCTTTTCTGTTTTGATTTCAGATTCTGGAGACTATGCCAATGACTGAGAAAGTTGAAGAATTGCTGCAAGTCATAGGCCCATTTTATGAAATTGTAGAGGACAAAAAAAGTGGCAGGAGCCCTGATTTAACCTCAGGTTGGACTATTTTATCTATTTTTTTAATTCAGCAATTGACTATATTCTGAATTAATATTTATATATCTGAATTTTTTTTTTTCACATGCTAGTCCGACTGGAGAAAATCTCTAAATATTTAGAAGGTAGGAATAATAAACTGCATGTAAATTTTTTCTTTGTATCCATTTGCATGCCCAAAGAATTCTACACAAACTTACATACCTTAAAAGCATACCACCCAAGCAGTTTCTTTCAAAACAAACACATTTTTTGAGGTTCTAAATATTGTTATTGTTGTTGTATACTGTTGAGTCAAATCCTACTCATAGGGATCCAGTAGAACAGAGTAGAACTGCCACATAGGGACTTTTCCCCATAAATTGTATTTATTTTGTTGTTGAAAATCTATATAGCAAAACATACACCAATGAGGTGTTTGTGTCCAGTTTGGTGACACTGATCCACGTGGGGTTTTCTAGACTGTAATCTTTACAGGAACAGATAGCCAGGTCTTTTCTCCTACAGAGCAGCTGACTGCTTAACCATTGATTCACCAGAGCTCCTTTCCAAATATAAATTCTTAGGTTTTTAACCCTTAAATGTCATGTTATGAGAACATGACAAGTGGTTAATTTGCTGTTGTTAAGTACTATTGAATAGATTCCGACCCTGTGTAGCGTTTCCGAGGAACAACAGGTAGGTTTGACCCTCCGACCACGTTAGCAGTCCATCATGGGTTGGTTTGTTTGTTTTTGATGCATCATATTTTCTGTTTTGTTCTAGTAATCATATTAGCAATATTGTAGCTGAAATAATTTTCTAGCTACTTTTATAGTACATGTATTTTCAATATAGCTTAGCTATAGTTTTGCAAGCTAAAACAAGACAGTGAATTCAAGTAGCTTATTTTTTTGTTATTGCTATTGTTTTTTAAATTTATTTTCATGTTCTCAGTAAAAGATTGGAAGGCTTATGTTTTTCATACTAGCAGGAGTTAAATAACATATAAGAATTGTTGATACTACCTATTAATATTTGTTCACTAGAATGTTTTAGAAATCAGAGTGTAATGAGCACAAAAGAGGTAATTTCAGTGAAATTGTTTAAGCTTTAAGTAAACAGCTTAGCATTCCTTTCCTTCTTCCTACGGCCAAAGGTTTTGTAAGTCATTTGGCAGTGAGACCTGTCCTGACATAAATAAATTTAGGAACAAAGTCTGACTTGAAATAACATTAGGTTATTATGAATCTTTATTTCTCCTACTTTGTGTGAATATTCATATCTTTTGCTATAAAAAGTCCTTTTTTTTTTTAGTTAAGAGGGAGCAACTGTAGACTTTAAAAGAGGTATTATATTACATACAGTATATATGCTGTTTGACCTTTGTGAAATTAGAAAACGCTAGATATTTAAATCTTACCTAGACACAGAAGTTGCAAATCAGGGATTGTGGACAATTCTGAGGGACATTTATATTATTATCTCTTTTGATCTTCACAAAATGATTATGAGTGTTATCGTGTATGTATGTAATTTCACATATGTGCAAGTATGTTATTTGTTGTTACTGAGTCAAATGGTGACCGCATGTGTTCAGAA
>NW_006408690.1:3542904-3544858 GCF_000296735.1 Chrysochloris asiatica
ATCTCCTTTCACCAGACCCATCTAGACAAGATGAAAACTATTCAGTGGGGATTCTGCCTTCCCCCCACTCACTCTGTAATTAAGCTCCCTCTTGAAAATTTGTAAAGCAGCCACTTCATGCCTTTATCCCTCCCTCCCACCCCATTTTAGGTAGCCAATATCTAAGTTGCCTGTCCCTATCAACCCTGTATACAGAGGGGATAGGCTTGATCCTTGATGTGAAGACTCTTTCCCTCTCAGCTGGTATTTTAAGCAACTACTTCCATAACAAAGGTCAAGTTCATCAAATTGTAGCATTTTATACTTGCTTCTGGTATCAAACTTTATCTTCCTCTAATCGAGTTCTGATTATCAAGCCATCCAAGCTAGGTCAAATGGGTACTATCTGCAAGTTTGGGCATTCTTGCACACCTGCTGTATTGTATCTGCTGGACACTTCATTCAGCTCTAGCCCCCACTAACTAGGTCAGTATCCATGGGCTCAGGAATTTCCAAGTCTCCCCAAACGTCAGACCAACCTGCCTTTTCTCTTCTCTCTATTATCAAGGTCAACAGGAGTTAATGGAATATGGTTGAACTCAGCCCATGTCTTCATTGCTCCCTTTCCCCCACTTCCACTCACAAGTAGACCAACATGGTCACCAGTGAGCTTACAAGTCTGCACATGTGCTCCCTTTGAGTTTCAATCATTGGGTTTGTCCTGAAAGGCCTTGATGGATCTCAGGTGATGAATAGCTTGTTTGTTCTTATAATAGCCAGTCTGCTTTTTTTTCCGTCTCTCTCTGCTGGTCTTTCTTTCAAGAAGTATCTTCTGTTCCACTAGCTGCTCTGGGTTGGTCAGCATGTTGTTTCAAGTGGGAATGTCCCACCTCAGAAAGTTCTGCATGGGGGCTCAGGATTCCACCTACGGCCCCATACTCCACAAAGGTTCAACAAGAAGCCTATTTTGCTAGGCAAATTCTAGAACCCCTTTTAGGTATTCTAATCAGTTGTTAATCTCACGGTCAGCAGTTCGAAACTACCAGCTGTTCCACAGGAGAAAGGTGAGGCTTTCTGCTCCTGTAATGACTTATAGCCTCAGAAACCCTGTGCAGGGTCGCTATGAGTCAGAACTGACTCCACGGCACATGAAAACAACAAATCAGTTATAGGCTGAAGACAGGCTTACAGCTTTCTATAAACATATTTCCTAATATTCCTTTCTATCCCACTTAAATGTCTATTTTACAATAGTAGGCAAGGGAAACCAATAGCCACAAGACAGTCAAGCACCTTAACTTTATTTCCCCTCGTTTGCCCATTCAGACATAGTCCCCTACTCCCTGTATCACAGAGCCCTGTTGTTCCAAGGTTGAGCATATATGTCACTATTTCCTCTGTCCCATTTAGCCCATGCAAACCTGCCTAAGTGTTCCCCTATCTTCCTTGTTCTTCCACCCCTCCCTCTTCTTGTGTTTTTCCCTATATTTCTTTATATATTGCCTTACCCATCACCCAAACTATGATATAGCTGTCCCCTAACCTGTGCCATACTGTCCCATGCCCCCAGGTAATCATCAAAGAATTTTTAAATTTTAGTATGAAAATCTTTTTTGTAAGCTTTTATAATAATGATCTTATGCAATATTTGTCAATTTGTGACTAATTTCACTAAGCATAATGTCCTCAGGGTTCACCTATGTTATGAGGTATTTTACAAAATCCTCATTATTCTTCAAGGTAGCATAATATTTCGTTGTATATATGTATCAAAGTTTGTTTTTCCATTCTTCTATTGATGGGCACTTAGTCTGTGTCCATCTTGTTGCTGTTGTGAATAGTGCTGTGATAAACATTGGTGTGCATGTATCTACTCATGTTTGGGCTTGTATTTCTTTTTTTTTTTTAATTATACCACAAGAGACCTATCCCCATCTCCTTTCATCAGCCCCGCCTAGACAGATTGGATACTACT
>NW_006408690.1:3546168-3591823 GCF_000296735.1 Chrysochloris asiatica
GATTTACATTTAGGTCTTTAATCCATGTTGAGTTAGTTTTTATAGTGTGTGATAAAGGTTTCGTTTCATTCTTTTGCAATATTGACTTCCACTTTTGTCTGCACCATGTGTTGAGGAGACTGTCTCCTGTTCCATAAGGTTTAGCTGTAAGAAATATTAGAAATAGAATTGCTGCATCAGAAGTTACGGATGTTGAGAGGGTGAGGGGCAATGACACTGACTCATTCTGGTTGCTTGCCGACCGGCAGCGAACATCAACATCTGGGTAAATAGAGAGCCAAGCCTCTGGTTGTGAGAGGTGGTAGAGCAGGGTGAGGACCTGAAGTGAAGGCGCTGCAGATCCGAGGGGCCTTTTGCAGACCATGGGCGCCTAGCTAAGCAGCAGCCAGGGCACCCCACAGCTGCTGCAGACCCAGGGGGACTCTGAGCAGCCCTGGCCCCAGCCCAAACCTTTGAGGCCTTTGCACAACATGCGCTTTCTCATTGTTTGCACCCCCTGGTACTGAGGCCGCCAGAGTCACTGACCTCAGAGTCATAGCTCCTGTTTTTGTTTGCTTGGGCATTTCCCACCCCTTGTCTGTCCCCATCCCCTTGTGCCTCCCTTGACTCAATTTACCTCTGTTCTCCCTGGCGCCCAAGAGGTCGTGAGGACTAGAAGAAGTTGGGTAGGGTAGGGCGGTATTCCCAATGCATGTGGGACACTACCTCCCCTCTAGCCACATCTACGCTCGTGTCTGGCATTCTGGGTCCTGGGGCTGCTGAATTTTCAGGTCACAACTCCTGTTCCCCTTGACTGAGAACATAGTCCCCTACTCCCTGCCACTGGCTTCCAGATCCATCCAGGGCTCCTGTCATTTCCCCACTGCTCTAGGGAGTTTGCCCATGGCCAAATGAGAACAAACAGAAGGATGATGATGGAATGCAGTGAACCCACATTGGTTCCTCTGGGAAAAGAGATTTTGCGTGAGACAGCTCCCAGAGCAGCAGGAGTCCCTGGCTGTGCTACAGGATTTGATAACTTGGATCCCCAAAATAGACCTAAGGATCACTATTTGAGAAACACCAGCTAAAAGAATGAAGTCAGTCAGGGAAAAGTCTCAATTGTGAACCATCCTTGCAAATGAGAAATTGTGACTTTGTAGCTGGTAAGAGAGAATTAGTTCACCATGTAAACATGAGCAGGTAAGAGGTAGTTGTCTTTGCCACCAGGGAGATGGTTCTCAAACTAGATACTCCGGGAGCATGTCTTTAGGCCCTAGCTTGAGACTTCTAATTGTTGTTGTTAAGTGCCGTTGAGTCGATTCCGACCCATAGCGACCCTGTATAGTTTCCGAGGAGCAGCTGGTGAACTTGAACCACCTACCTTGAAATTCAAACGGCTTTGCAGTCTGGTGCATTAACCCACAGCGTCACATAAAATCAGTGTGAGCTGGGTTTGCACCACTTAAAGTAACCTTTGTTCTTGACTCTGGAGAAATGGCCCTTGTAGTAATTGGGTGGCTTGATTTGAGATTTGCAAGCCACACCTGAGAATTTGTGTTGCCATGTTGGGGCTAGCTAGAACAAAAAGACGCACCTGGGAGTCTCATAGCAACTAGCCTCAGGAGGCAGGTGTAGCCTGTCATGCAGGACAGCTGTTAAAATCCCTGAACACGGAGACTTACAGAGCTTCCTGGTTGGCAAGAACATCTGCTCTCAGGAGATGTTTTATTAGTTCTAATAGTTTGTGTGTATATATATATTCATTCTCTAGGATTTTATATATACAAAATGATGTCCTCTCTAAACACTGTGTCTACTGGACATGACAGCTCCCTATTGAGAAGCCTCACAGATCTTGCCCTGTGTATCTTTCCTTGCAGCCTTTTTGGCTGTAATAAATCTGTAGCCATAAGTATAGTAAAAAAAAAAAAGTTACGGATGTTTGTAAATTTTAATATGCTGCCATATTATAAGACAGGTTTTTTAATTATTATTATTTCAGTGTCTTGTTAAAAGTTAGGCCCAGTATAACAGATGCATCACTGTCATATGGACTTGTTCAGAATATGAATGAGTTAAGTGCCATGGAGTCAGTTCCAACTCACAGCAACCCTGTATTAGGGTTTCCAAGGAGCGGATGGTGAGCTTGAACCACCAACTTTGCAGTTAGCAGTCCACTGCTTATCCTACAGCACCGTACCAATAAATGAGTGGTGAGGTTTAAAATCGGAAATTTTGAGTTCTACAGCTCTGTTCCTTTTCAAGATTGTTTTGGCTATTCTGGATCACTTATATCTTAGTTACCTAGGGATGCTATACCACAAATGGTTGCTTTTAACAAACAAGTTTATTTTCTCACAGTTTAGAAGCCTAGAAGTGTGAATTTAGGGTGCTGGTTCTAGGGGACGGCTTTCTGTCTCTGTCAGCTCTAGAGAAAGGTCCTTTTCTCTTTGAGCTTCTGCTCTTGGGTAATCTTCATGTGGCTTGGCATCTCTAGTCGCCCCCATCTCAGTTTGCTAGTTTGCATTCAATCTTTTATACCTCAAAAGAGATTGAATCAAGATACACCCTACATTTATCATGCCTCATTAACATATAAAAAAAACCTCCCTTCTAAAAAGGATTATAATCACTGGCATGTTGTTGTTGATTCATATCAACCCTGTATAAGATTTCTGAGGAGTGGCTGGTGGGTCAGTCCAGTGCTTATCCTACAGCGACACACCAGGTATAGAAGTTAAGATTTACAACACATATTTTTGGGGAACACAATTCACTGCACTTCCTTTGCACATGATCAATTTGTCACTTTCTGTAAATAATGAAATGAGGTTTCGATAGATCAATTTGGGGAGCATTGCCATTCTCAGAACATTATGTCTTCCAACCTGTGAATGTGCAATGTATTTCTAGGTCCTGTGCCATCCTCACAATAGTTGTGTTGGAGTCCATTGTTGCAGCCACGGTGTCAGTCCATCTCATTAGGGGTCTTTTTCGCTGACCCTCTGCTTTACTAAGCATGATGTCCTCTAGGGAAATCAGAACCTGTCCAAAGTATGTGAGACAAAGTCTTGCCATCCTGGATCCTGGCTGTATTTCTTTTCAAGACAGATTTGTTATTCTTCTGGCAGTTCATGGTACTTTCAATATTGTTTTCTAGCACCATAATTCAAATGCTGCATCACTTCTCCAATGTTACTCATTGTCCAGCTTTCACAGAAACATGAGATGATTGAAAAGACTATGACTTAGGTCAGGCACACCTTCAAGGTGACATCTTTGCTCTTTAACACTTTAAGAGGTCATGTGCAGCAGATTTGTCCAATACATGTTTTGATTTCTTGATGGCTGCTTCCATGAGCACTGATTATGGATTCAAGTAAAATGAAATACTTGACAACTTGCATCTTTTCTCCATTTATCATGTTGTTTGTTAGTCCAGTTGTGAGGATTTTTGTTTTCTTTACATTGAGTTGTAGCCCAGACTGAAAAGTGTAATTTTTGATCTTCATCAGTAAGTGCTTCATGTTTTAATAACTTTCAGCAAGTAAGATTGTATATACAAATTCAACTGATTTTTGTATATTGATCTTATATCCTGTAGTCTTGCCAAACTATTTTATTAGTTCTAATAGTTTGTGTGTGTGTTTATATTCATTCTCTAGGATTTTATATATACAAAATGATGTCCTCTCTAAGCACATAATTTTACTTCTGCCTTTCCAATTTGGATGTCTTGCCTAATTGCCCTCGCTAGAAGCTCTAGTACAATATTGAATAGATGCAACAAGAGCTGATATCCTTGTTTTGTTTTTTTTTTAATGTTTTATTGTGAATTATGTGATAGTTTACATGGGAGAACATTGGTTTTACATTCATTCTATCATATATCGTCTCATTGCCATGGTTACAGTCCCCTCCATGCAATCCTTCCCCCTTGCCCCTCAGGTCTTCAGCACACAGTTGCTGTGTGATATCCTTGTTTTATCCTCTATGTTAGAGGAAATATGTTGTTATGAGTTTTTGTAAGTGACCTTTATCAATCTATTCTTAATTTCTTCAGCATTTTTTTTATTATGAAAGAATGTTAGATGTTATACTTTTTCTGTATATATTCAGATTATATCAACTGACTCGTCTTTTTAGTCTACTAAAATTATATTATTAGATTCATTGATTTTCAGATGTTGTACCAACATTGTACCAGCATTGCGTTTCTGGGATAAATAACACTTGGTCATGACATACAATCCTTTTTGACGATACTGGATTCTTTTTGTTAGTATTTTGCTGAAGATTTTTATGTCTGTAGTCATAGAAGATATTGGTATGTAGTTTTTTTTATGATGACTTTGTCTGGCTGTAGTATCAGGGAAATACAGACCTCATAGAATGTGTTGAGAATTGTTCCTTCCCCTGTGTTTTGTCTTAACCTGAAATTAAGTTCAGTAGGAATCTCCAGAGGAGCTCTGATAGCATAGTGGTTACGAATCAGGCTGCTAACCTCAAGGTCGGCAGTTCGAAACTACCAGCTGTTCTGCAGGTGAACGATGAGGGTTTCTGCTCCCGTAAAGATTTAAAGCCTAGGAAACCCTGTTACAGGGCTTCTATGAGTCGTAACCGACTCCACAGCACATAACAACAAAAACAAAGAATCCTAGGTAGCACAAATAGTTAAGCCCTAGACTACAAGTTGAAAGTTTGGCAGTTCAAACCCCCCAGAGGTACCTTGGAAAAAGGGCCTGGTGATGTATATTTGAAAGGCCACAGCCTTGAAAATCCTATGGAACAGTTTTACTCTGTACATAGGGGGTCTTTTACCATTAAATATAATATTATAAGTTTTTGTAAATGACCTTTATCAGTTTGAATTGACCCAACGACAACTAACCATACAGTAAATTTATTTGCTTCCAAAGTACAATGGTGGCACAGGTACAACATAGACAGTTCTATTATAAATGGGAGAAATTGGTAGGAAACAAGGGATAACAAGCATCAAACAAAAAACCCCAGCAGAACAAATTATATTAGCTCTCAAGGCCTGAAAGTAATCTTGTTCCCTGAATCATCTGGCCAGTGGTCCTGCCCTCTAGACTCAGGGAGTTGCCTGCACCCTCTGGATTCTGAGTGTGGGTGCCTTGGCCCTGAGCTCTGCCTTCTGTGCCCCCTAGAATAGCAGATAGCAATTCTCCATCAGCTTTGGGCAACCACGTTATCCTAGTACATCTGAATAATGATTCCAGTTCCTTTACCCTGGCAGGTCCTGTTCCTCTGCCCACTCTCTTCTTGACAGACCTGCACTGCAACCTCAAACTCCAGAACCAACTCTGAAACCTGGGAGGCCGTGACTCCACCCTTTTAACTGCCATTATATATATTTAAAAAATTGTGAATTGAGTGATAGTTTACCTGGGAGAACGTCGGTTTTACACCAGTCATTTCATTACAATGATTACATCATTCAGCAGTATTTGCTTCTATTCCCTCTGTTTTTTGTTTATTTTTTAATGTACACAGAAACACTCAGGAATGTATATAAACAACCAGGTGGCACATTCTGCAAGCCTACCTCCTGGCTGCCCAGCACTCAGCCTTTCTCTTTCCATGAGTCCAGAGCTCTCATCTGGTCTCTCTCCATGTCATTATCTCTGCCTCCATCTCTGGTGTCGCTGCTTCTCTGGATAGGGTCCCACATTCCACTTGTGTTCTTCTCCCTTGATGGTCCTAGGCTCCTCTTTTCTAGGACTGTAAGATTACCTACTCCCCCCTTTTTGTTACAGAACTTTACAGTTGTGATAGTCGCAATTAGTCATGATAACAATTATTATTGAATCATAAGACTCTTATCCACATCTCTTTTCACCAGACCCATCTAGAAAACTATTCAGTGGGGGCTCTACCTTCCCCTGAATCTTCTGAAACTAAACTCCCTCTTGAAAACTTGTTGTAAGTCAGTCACTTCGCGTCTTTATTACCCAACACCCCACCATTTTAGATAGCCAATGTCTAAGTTACCCATCCCTATCAACCCTGTATACAGTGAGGATTGGATTGATACTTAATGTAAAAACTCCTTCCGTCTCTCAGCTGCCATATTTTTGATACTCAGTCCCATCTTGGCCAGTAGAAACTTCATGATGCAGTCTCCAATACCCTTTTGATTTTGTATTTGACAGCTTAGTTTCTTCCAGGCATAAAATATCTCAGGTACATCTTATTTTCATGCCCATCTTAGACTCAAATATTTTCCAAGCTCACCTAGATTTTGTTTTCCTAAAGGTAAATGCTATTAAGAAGAGTAATCTGGACATCATGCATACTCACTGTTTATTGGCATTCATTGCTTCTAGGCCATTTTTATGGAACTGAACTAGGAAGGTTTTTTAAAGAAAAATATCAGAAGTTCATAATCTTATTTGTATTTAAGTTAATTTGATTTTACACATATACTCTTTTATACTAGAAATCTTTGTTCTGAATAACAGTGATTACTTTTTCCTTTGCACTATAGTGTACATCAAAGAGTTATGTACACTTGCCAATGAGTCAATTTCGAATCACAGTGACTTAGTAGGGCTGAGTAGAACTGCCCTACAGAGTTTTCTAGGCTGTAAACTTTACAGGAGAATGCCACAGCTTTCTCCCTCAGAGTGCTGGTAGGTTTGAACCACTGACCTTTTGTTTAGTTTGTTGAGACCTTAATCACTGCACCACCAGGATTTCTAAGAGTTGTTTGTTGTTGTTATGTGCCGTTGAGTCGGTTCCGACTCACAGTGACTCTGTATAGGGTTTCCGAGGAGTAGCTGGTGAGCTTGAATTGCCGACCTTGCAGTTCAAACCAACTTTGCAGTCCAGCATATTAACCCGCAGCACGACATGGGCCTGGTTTTTTAAAGTGTCTGAGATGTTGAAACTTAATATTTGGAATATAAGAAAGCATCCAAAATATATTTGTATCATTGAAAACATAGCCAAAAACTTATGGAAGAAGACTACCTTTCTGGGGCATTAATCATTTAGAAGGGCTTCAGTATCTCATGAAAGAGTTGATAGATGTTTTTAAAAACGTGGTCCTATGACGCACATCACTAGTATCAAATGGTAGTATTAAAGAAATGCATAATCTCAGATCATCTCAGACCTACTCATTGATAATTGTCATTTTTTTTTTTTTAATGTTTTGTTCATTGTGTGATAGTCTACATGGGAGAACATCAGCTTTACATTCATTCCATCATCCATCATTTCGTTGGCATAGTTATCCTGTCCATGCATCCTCACCCAACCAAGGGGTGTACCCTGTAAACCTGCACCCCCCCCCACAGTCCTCAGCCCCTTTCCATCTCCTGATCCCAAGCCCCCAGCCCCACCATCTCTTGACGTTGTCTTCTCTGTCTCCATCCCAGGCCTCACTGCCTCTCTGGGTAGGATAATAGTCATTTTTAACTAGATCTCAGGTGTGATCAGAAGTCCTGGTGTGGAACTGTAGGATAAGCACTCAACCACAAGATCAGTTTGAGCCACAGGGTTGGTGGTTCAAACTCACCAGCTGTTCCTTAGAAAGAAACCCTATACAGATTTGATATGAGTTGTAATCAACGTGATAGCACTTAACAATAATAACAGGTGATTCAGCTGAACATTTAAGTTAGATAATCTGTGATGTACTTATTCTGAATTTATGACTTTAAGGACAGTTTCCCTCTTTAAGTGATTAATCATATTAATTGATGCTTAAAAAACTTAGATATCAGAAAGACATAATAATGTGTGCAACTGAGTGTACTCAATGAAGTCCTAAAGATAAAGAATTTTAAAAATGCAATTCAAACATTTTGTTAGATTAAGATTGTTATTAAGATCAAAATTGTTTATTTATTTTTATATTTAGGCATAGAAGACTACTCTTTTTTTTTTTTTATTGTGAATTATGTGATAGTTTACATAGGAGAACACCAGCTTTACATTCATCCCATCGCATTTCATTTCATTGCAATGATCACAATCTCCTCCATGCATCATCAAACAACCAAAGGGTACAACACGCAAGTCTGCCGCCCATCCATCAGCACACAGCCCTTCTCCCTCCCTGAGTCCAGAGTCGCCAGCCTCTCCATCTGTCCACGTCATCGTTTCTGCCTCCATTTCTGGCATCACTGCTTCTCTGAGTATGTTCCCACACTCCACTCTTCTCACTTGAGGGTCCCGGGTACCTCTGCTCTTAGACTGAAAACTCAACCACTCCCCTCCTTTTGTTACAAAACATGTACCTTTACATTTCTGACCCTCACAGCCAGTCCTGATTGCAGTTATTCACAATTGTACCACAAGAGTCCTATCCCCATCTCCTTTCATCAGCCCCATCCCAACAGATTGGAAACCACTCAGTGGAGATTCTATCTTCCCCCTCCCCCTCTGGAACTAGGCTCCCTCTTGAAAGCTTGTAAGCCAGTCACTTCTTGCCTTGGTAGCCCCTCCCCCATTTTGGGTAGCTAATGTCTAAGATGCCCATCCCTATTAACCCTGTGTACTGAGGGGTGAGAATGATCCTCGCTGTAAAGATTAGTTCCCTCTTTTGAGCTACTACATCCATAAGTATAGGTCAAGTTCATCAAATTGTAGCAGATTACTCTTTTTTTTTCCTCTTCTTTCTTCTTCTAGTTAAGTTCTCATCATCCAGCCATTGAAGCCTTGTCAGGTGGGTATTGTCTGCAAGCATGGGTGTTCTTGTTCATCTTCTCTGGACGCTTCACTCTCTGCTGTAGTCCTCTATGGCCATGTCACTCTCTCTGGGCCCAGGAGTCCCCAGGCCTTGCCATACTGCTGGCCAACCAGGTCTCAACCTGGGTTCACAGGAGTCTATTGAATGAGGTCAGACCCAGCTCACAACTTCATTGCTGTTTTTGCCCCACTTCCCCTTATCTGTGACCAATGTGGTCACCAGCCAGACCACATGCCTGCTTGTGTATTTCCTTTGAGTCTTAGTCTTGTAAAGGGGTTTTCTCTGAGGGGATCCGACCACTTGTCTTGATGGCTTCTGGGCAAACAGCTTGCTTGTTCTTGTAGTAGTCAATCAGACTGCCGTTATTGTTTTTATTTTTCCTGCTGGTCTTTAAGAAGACTACTCTTTTGAAGCACTAGTCACTTGTTAGGTTGTTGTTAGGTGCCATCAAGTCAGTACTGACTCATAGCGACTCGATGCACAACAGAACGAAACACTGACCTGTACTGGGCTAACCTCACAATTGTTGCCATACTTGAGCCCATTGATACTGCCATTTTGCCTGGGGGTCTTCTTCTTTTTCTCTGACCCTCTACCCTACAACACATGCTATCCCACTTCATCAACTGGTCCCTCCTGACAATATGTCCAAAGTCTGGACATCCTGGCCTCCAAGGAGCACTCAGGCTGCACTTCTTCCAACACAGATCTGTTAGTTCTTCATAGGCAGCCCATGGCACTTTCGATATTTTCCTCCAACACCGTAACTCAAATGCATGAATTCTTCTAGGGTCTTCCTTATTCACTGTCCAGCTTTCACTTGCATATGAGGTTATTGAAAATACCATGACTTGGGTCAGGAGCACCTTAGTCCTCAAACTGACGTCTTTGCTGTTTAACACTTTAAAAAGGTCTTGTGCAACAGATTTGCCTAATGCAATATGTCATTTGATTTCTTGACTGCTCCTTCCATGAGGGTTGATGGTTGATCCAAAAAGTCTTTGACAATTTCAATCTTTTCTCCATTTATAAGAATGTTGCATACAGGAAGAAAACAAAAAGACGTTAAGAAGACAAGAAAAAGGAAAAGATCAAAAAGAATGTCAGATGAGACTCTGAAACTTGCTATACTAGTCACTTAAGGAGGGCTTTAATATCTTAGAAAGGGTTGATGGAAAAATAGTTTAATAATACTTTACTATATAGCGGCTGTCTCTTCATTTACCATGAATGCAGAGAATCACTCATCTCTAATAACTATTTTGATTGATGATATCTTATCCTTTGTCTCATTCAAAAGGAATTTAAGACAGCTTTATAATTTTTCATGTAAACCAGTAATTAAAAGTACTCAGGTATTTATGTAATAGTTACATATGAGGGTAAGTAAAAAAGTATTGCTATAATCATTGAGATGAAACAATATGTATTTTTTAGTTGTAAAACTGATGCTCGACTCTGTAAACCTCCACTCAGTTCACAATAAAAACCTTTTTTTAAAACATGCTGCTATAAAACCATAGTTGTTGTTGTTGTTACATGCCTTCAAGTCAGTTCTGACCCATAGCGACCCATAGTGTTTCCGAGGAGCAGCTGGTGAGCTTGAACCACTGACCTTTTGGTTCAAACAACTTTGCAGTCTGGCACATTAATCCACAGAGCCATACCAGAACACCATAAAACTATAGTAACCACTATTAAAGAAATGTGAAGCTATTGTTTCTTGACTTATCTGCCGTCTGGATCTATACACTATTTTTTTTTTTTTCATTATTATTGTTAATTGGGTGTAGGTTTACAGAGCAAATCTATTCCATTTATTAATTCATATAGGTCTGTACACATCCAAAAGCAATATTTCCATCTCTAATCCTTTCCAGAAGAATTCAGTTTACACCACCTCAAAATGACAGCTTTGACATCCTTGATGGTCTCAGATCATATTCTTTTGAAATGTTCTTTGATTTTTAGGAAGAGAAAAGTCTGAAAAGGAAGATCAGGGCTATAGGGTGGATGGGGTAATATTTGTCAGTGAAACTCTTATAGGATAACCTCTAAGAATGAATAGGTGTATTGTTGTGATGAGAAAATATTCCTCGATGCAACTTTCTTGGCCTTTTTCACACTAGTGTAGTTCTCAGTTTTCTGAAAACTTCTTTCATTAAGCCTATGATTGTCCTTTGTGCTTCAAGAAAATCTATCAAAATTATCCCTTTGGAGTCTCCCAAAAGAGTCACAATAACTTTGTATGCTGACCTCTCTGGCCCAGAAGATCCTCTAGGTAGCCCTTGTTTTAATTGACCTTTTTCTGAAGAAACCCTAAAGAGACTTAAGATAAAAATTACTGCAAGGACCCGTGTGCTTCCATCCACTGATCTCAGAGACATGTTTATACGCATTTGTTTAGAACAAACCAGTGTGTGTATGAGCTGGAACCCTAACACCAATACTTTTGACTTACCCTAGTATTTATTCTTAAAGAAAGGTATCTTATATCAAACTTTTTTAATTTTTAGTATACTTCAAAATGATTTTATTATTTTTAAGTTATAACATTATTTGTGAATGACAGCATTAGAAGTGAAGTCATCATTTTATATTTTAGATCTTGGTAATACTCTAACTACTCCAAATGTCAAAACCGTGAATGGTAAAGCTGAAAGCAGCGATAGTGGAGCTGAGTCAGAGGAAGAAGAGACCCGAGAAGAAGTGAAAAGAGCAGAACAAAGCAATAATGGTAAGATTTGGACAATGAACTAGTAATTTTACCTTAAGATAAAAGGATATGAACACATTTAGGCAGTTTTGGGGGGGTTGTATGAAATTAGTGCTTGTGATAAGATGTGGGCTGTGTACCAAAAGACTCTCCTACCAACTAAAGGGACAGTCAACCTTAGGCACAGATGGAATAGGGATTAATTGAAGGCTGACAAGAATAGGCCACTATGATGTTTTTTCTCTTTCCCACTTCACCCAAGTTAACATGCATCTATCCTCCATCCAGTGATCCACCCTCTCTTCACCTTCTGCCCCAGTAACCATCAAAGAATGTCTCTTTTAGTGTGAAAACTTTTTTTTTTTTTTTAACTTTTTACACCAGTGGTCTCATACAATATTTGTCTTTTTGTTACTGACATTTTACATAGAATAATGACCTCCAGGTTCATCCATGTTATAAAGTGTTTCACATATTTGTTATTCTTTAATGTTGCATAGTATTCCACTGCGTTTATATGCCATAGTGTGTTTATCCACTCTTTCATTGGTAGGCATTTCGATTGTTACTAAAAATTAAAGAATTACCTTGGAGGGGAAAAGACTGGGAGTAAAGACACAGAGAGATCTTTAAAGTTGAGAGAGATCCACTTTGACTTTGGATCCTGCACGGATACTTATTAACTGAACAATCTTGGACAAATTGCTTAACATCATTTCTTTTGCTGAAAAGGGGAATGGTACTCATTTCCAGAAAGAGCCCTGGTAAACTGGGTTGTTAATGGCAAGGTGAGCAGTTGAAAGCTACCAATCGCTCCATGGAAGAAAGATGAGGTTCAACCTGGAAACAACAGAGCTCTGTGACAGAGGAATTGAGGCATAGTCTGAATGGGTAAAAGAAGAGAAATAATGTTAAGATGCTTGACTGTCTTATGAATTTTGGTTTCCCTTGCATACTATTATAATATAGACACTTGAGGGAGAGAGAAAGGAATAGCTGGAAACATGATCATAGAAAGCTTATAAGCCTGTCTTCAGCCTATAACTGATTGGAACACCTAAAAGGGGTGCAAAAACTTGCCCAGTGAAAGGGCCTTCTTGTGTAGCCTTTGTAGTGTATAATATCTTAAGTAGAATCCTGATCCCCATCCAGAATCTTCTGAGGTGGGAAATTTTCTCTTGAAAAGATAAGCAGACCAGCCTGGAGCAGCTAGAGGAACAGAAGATACTTCTGAAAGAACGACCAGCAGGAAAAATCAAAAACAAAAACAGCAGTCTGATTTACTACCACTAAAACAAGCAAGTTGTCTTCAGGGGAGCCATCAAGACAAGCAATCAAGTCCTTTCAGGGCAAACCCCCTTCCAAGACTGAAACTCAATCAGGCATATAATCTTGCTAATCTTGCTGGTGACCAGTTTGGTCTACTGATGAATGAAAGTGGGGTAAAGTAGCAATGAAGATGTGGGCTGAGTCCAACCACGTTACATAGACTTCCGTCAACCAAGAGTATGGTGAGACCTAGGGACTCCTGAGCCCATAGACAAGGACATAGCTACTGAGGGCTAGAGTGGAGAATGAAGCATCTAGCTGATATGAAGTGAGGGGAGATGCACAAAAACACCCATACTTGCAGATAGTACCCATTTGACCTAGCTTCAGTGGCTCGATGATCAGAACTTGACTGGAAGAAAGAAGAGGAAAAAAAGTGTAATATGCTACAATTTGATGAACTTGACCTATACTTATGGATGTAGTAGCTTAAAATACCAACCTAGAGGGAAGGAATCTTCACAGCAAGAATCATTCCCATCCCCTCTGTACACAGGATTGATAGGGATGGGCAAATTAGACATTGGATACCTAAAATGGGGGGTGGGGTGGGCTATAAAGGCATGAAGTGATTGGCTTACAAGTTTTCAAGAGGGAGTTTAGTTTCAAAGGGTGCAAGGGAATGTAGTAGCTTCACTGAGTGGTTTCATCCTGTGTAGACAGGTCTGGTGAAAGGAGATGGGGATAAGATTCTTGTGGTTCAATAGTGAGTAATTATTATCAGGACTGGTTGCAATTGTTGCAACTGTAAAGATAGATGTTTTGTAGCAAAAAGAGGAGAGTAGTTGATTTTGCAGTCCAGGAGCGGATGACCTTAGGACCATCAAGGAAGAAGAGCGGGAGTGGAGCACGGGACCCTATTCAGAGAAGCAGCGACACTAGCAATGGAGCGGCTGGGGACTCTAGACTCAAGGAGGGAGAGGGGCTGTGTGCTGGCAGCTGGGGGGGCAGGCTTGCAGGGTATGCCCTTTGGGTGTATGAATGATTGTATATATATTCTTGAGTGTTTTGGTGTACATCCAAAAAAACCAACCAAACAAAGAAACAAACACAAAAAACAGAGGGAATAGAAGCAAATACTGTTGAATGATGATGTATGGAGGGGATGATAATCATTGCAATGAAATGAAATATGATAGGATGAGTGTAAAGTTGATATTCTCCCATGTATAAACTATCACTGAATTCACAATAAAAACTTCAAAAAGAAGAAAGAAAAAAAGATGAGGCTTTGTGCTCCCATAAGGATTTATAGCCTTGGAAACCCTATTCAGGGTTGCTATGAGTTGGAACCAACTTGGTGGCACACAACCACCACCACTCATTTCCAGTGTCATCCCTGGGCGGGACCAATAAAAAATTTGAAAAAGCTATTGTCCCACATGTAGTGCCTCAGAAATTGCATTAGAAATGTATTAACAACTTGTCGTCATTGTATTGATATCAACCCATGGCGACCCCAGTGTGTCAGAGTAGAACTGTGTTTCATAGGGTTTTTTTTGAAACTTGTATTGTAAATTGAATGATAGTTTACATGGGACAGCATTGATTTTACACTCATCCTATTGTATTTTGTTTCATTGCAATGATTACTATCCCCTCCATGCATCATCATTCAACAGTATTTGTTTCTATTCCCTGTGTTTTTGGGTTTTTTTGATGTACACAAAAACACTCAGGAACATATAATCATTTAAACAACCCAAGGGCACATACTGACAGCCTGCCTCCTGGTTGCCAGCACACAGCCTTTCTCTTTGCATGAGTCTCTAGAGCCTTCAGCTGCTTTTATCTTTCCATGTCCTCATCTCTGCCTCCATCTCTGGTGTTACTGCCTCTCTAGTTAGGGTCCCACATTCCGCTCATGCTCTTCTCCCTGATGGTCTTAGGGGCCTCTGTTCCTGGAATGTAAGATTAACTACACCCCCTTTTTATTACAAAACCTCTACCTTTACAGTTATGACAATAACAATTAGTCATGATAACAATCATTCACTTTTTATTTTGTTTTGAAGTTTTTATTGTGAATTGAGTGATAGTTTACATGGGAGAACATCAACTTTACACTGACTGTTTGACTGCAATGATTACTATCTCCTCCGTGCATCATCATTCAACAGTAGTTGCTTCTATTCCCTCTGTTTTGGGGGTGGGTGGGTGGGTATGTGTCTTCCTAGGGTTTTCAGTGACTGATTTTTCAGAAGTAGATAATCAGACTTTTCTTCCAGTGCTTCTCTGAGAACACTCAAAACTGCAAACTGTTCAGTTAGCAGTCAAGTCTTTTAAGTGTACCACCCAGAGACTCTAGAAATTTATTTGTTTCAGTTATTATTTCAACATAAATATGCCTGTGCTGCCAGAGATAGGAGACAAGTTAAACTTTCTGTGTCTCATTAATACTAGCATGGAAAGCAGAGAATAGGATACAAACTCAAAATGTTGATGAAGAGGGACGATTGGGGTACTACTACTACATTAAGGTTATTGCTCATAAGAATATCAGTAATTAATGGGAAAAATATTTCAGAAAGAGGAAGCAGGAAGATACAATAGCAAACCGTACAGTTTAATTTTGCCTTCCATTTTCAGTGAGGTATGATGAATGATACCTTCTTTGAAGGATCTTCTTAATGGTTCTTGATTGATTTGCTCTACTGGGTCTTATAGAGCAATTTTCCTGTGCTTGAAAGAGTTTAAAGACCTAGTCAACAAAGTTGGGTGAGTTTATGTCAAATGATAAACCTGCTTTCAAGGAGCCACCCTCTCTCTGATCCAAATACAAACCCATGTGCAGAGATTTTGATAGGTTGGGGAAATGAATCACAGATGTTGCAAAACATAGAAGATGTAGAAGTTGACCGATTATGAACTTTGATTAATTCCCTCCATTTTTTTCATAAAAGACAAGAAGATGATGAAAAAATCAGCAGACCATAACAGTTTGGAAATGGTTGTTACCAATGGCTATGATAAAGACAGCATTGTTCAGAATGACCTTCACACTAGTTCTTCTCTGAATGGCAAAAGCATTGAAGAAGTCAAACTTTTAGAGCAAAACTGTGAACAAACTGGAAAAACTACTGTCTGCATTCACCACGGTACTGTCCCTTAATAATTCTTTTTCCTATGAATCAAGTATTCCATTAGTATGTTTTGGGATATTTAGGAGCAATATAGGATTAAAAATGCTTATTTATTAGTATCTTCTTGTTGTTAAGTGCTGTTGAGTCAGTTCCAACTCATAGCAAGCTGTATAATGTTTCTGAATAACTGCTGGTGGGTTTGAACCTCCTTCCTTGCAGTTAGCAGCCCAGTGCTTATCATACAACACCACACCCAGACTCTAATAGCATCTTGTTATTGTTAAGTGCCATTGAGTCGGTTCCAATCCTTAGTGACCCTGTATAGTGTTTCTGGGGAGCAGCTGGTGAGTTTGAAACACCAAACTTGCCAGCGTATTAACCCGCAGCACCACAGTTTATTCATTTATAAGGAGTTATAGCTGTGAAGGAGTCCTTTTGTGACAAGATCGGTTTGAACCTCAAGGTTGGTAGTTCAAACCCACCAGCTGCTCCTCAGAAACCCTGTACAGGGTCACTATGAGTTGAAACCAACTTGCTGGCACTTAACGATGACACCAACCAACAGCTGTAAAAGACTGAATTAGGGTCAGGATTTTTATATTTTTCTTGAGAGTTTTTTTTTTTTAAAGCTTTTTATTATGAATTAATTGATAGTTAAAATTGCAGAAAGTTGCTTTTGCACTCAACCAATCACACTTTGCTTCATTGCAATGATTACAATCCCCTCTATGCACCATCAGCTAACAGTATTTGCCTCTATTCCCTCCCCTTCCTCCCTTGATGTGCACAAAAATACACAGAAATATACAATTGTTTAAACAACCGAAGGGCACATTTTGCAAGCCAGCATCCTGCCCATCAGCACACAGCCTTTCTTTTTCCCTGAGTCTACAGTCCTCAGCTGCTCTATCTACAGAGTTTTTTCAAATTGTGCTATTATATATAATATTAAAAATGTAATCCTTTAAGTTTTTACTTTTATTCATGATATTCTTTTAACCCAAACCACTGATGACATGAGACCTTTGCTGAAACTCAGTAAAGAATCTAATTTCTTAATTTAACATCCAAACTTGCATACTTGCATCCCAAATTTAGGCTTCTTAGCTTTTCTCTTATATGAATATTAGGTTTTATAAGGCTTGACCTGGACAGTATCTTTCTATAATTCAATGATAAAATAGTTTGCCATCTTTTCAAAGAAAATTTACTAACTAAATTTAAAGTATTGGTAAATGTAAAAAAATCTAACTTTGTCTCCAGATATTGTAGAGTCTTGGTATGGCACTGTGAGTTAATGAGCTGGATGGCAAAGTTGGTTTGAACTGCAAGATCAATGGCTCAAGTTCACCAGGCACTCCTTGGAAACCCTATACAGGGTCACTATGAGTTGGTACCAACTCAACAGCACTTAACAACAGCAACAACATGACAATATTTTAGAGGTGATGAATTTTTAAAATGGAAAATGACATGTTATTTCTATTAGCATGTAATTATTTTAAAATTATATTTAGATATAAACGATGATCATGTTGAAGATGTTTCTGGATTTCAGCATTTGACCAGTGATTCAGACAGTGAAGTATACTGTGATTCTATGGAACAGTTTGGACTAGAAGAGGTAAAAATTACATTTTCTAATTGGTAAGTTTTCAAAGTGGTATATCAGAGTTTAATACACAGTTGTGTTAGTATTAGGTATACTTGCTGTTCATCACTTTGAAAACATACCTCTAAAATGTTCAGACATATGTATTTTAAGTTACTTTTTGTGAATTAAAAATATAAAATTCTAAAGAGTGGAAGAAATTTAAATGATATTCAAATATATTATAGCATAAGATATCTATGTTTATAAATATTCTAGGAGATGTAGGGTGGTGAGGAATATGATAAATTCTTTATGCTAGTCTCTGTGTTGGGAACTAAAGAAAACTGAATAATTTTCAAACAAATCTGTTCTTAACATTGACTTTAATACAGTATATTCAAAGTTTGAGTGGAAATAATTTTCAAGTCTTAATTAAGATTAGTAATACAAAATGCATGTTTCTTTTTTTCTCTTTTATAATTTTTTCTGATGAATGATTAGGGTAGGTTTGACATCTGTATTTATGCTGGTGTTTCTGCATTTCCCCCATGCTAACTCATGTGTTTAGGTATGTCTTCAAGAAATTCATTTCTCTTTTGCCTTCCTAGAAGAATCATTTGAACTTTTTTCCCCTTTTTTCTTACATTATTCAATTAAATCTTCCTCTTTGGTTTCTCAAATTTTAAAAACATATGAATAGAATATTTTTAAATCAAAACCAGACACAAATGAGTAGTGTAAATGGGAAGAATAATGATGATTTTTATCTGGTATATGATAGCTGAGAATGAGCTCCAGTAAATGACAAGTGATGAAAGCCCAGATTCCCTTTTGTTTTTTCTTTTAAAAAAGATCTGTTTAGAGAAGGTTGGTGAGGAAGGAGTAGGTAGGAATTAATTTCAGTCAATAACCTGGTTACTGAACTCCAGATTTGCTCCTATTTTCTCTATTAATCAATAATTGTTGTTGTTGTTAAGTGTCATCGAGTAAGTTCCGACCCATAGCACCCTGTATAGGGTTTCTGAGGAGCAACTGGTAATCTTGAACCACTGACCTTGCAGTTCAAATGGCTTTGCAGTCTGGCATATTAACCCACAGCGCCACAGCAGGACTCCAATCGATAATTAGTAGACCAAAAATCTTCATAAGGCTCTACCTCATCTGGCTCCTACTTAACTTTCTGGCCTCTTGGCCTACATACAAGTTCCTCATGAGCACAATTAAGTGTCCTGGAATTCTCATTCTCTGCAATGTGGTCCATAGCTTGTCATGATTCATACAGTCGAAAGCCTTTGAATATTCATCTTTCTGATGCTCTGTTTTCTGCCCAGATCCATTTGACATCAGCATTGATATCCCTTGTTCCACATCCTTGTCTGAATCCTACTTGAACCTCTGGCAGTTCCTTGTCAATGTACTGTCGTAGCCATTTTTAAATTATCTTTAGCAAAATTTTAATTGCATGTAATATTAACAATACTGTCTGGTGATTTCCACATTTCATTGGGTCACTTCTCTTTGGAATGGGCACAAATATGGATCTCTTCCAATCAGTTGTCCAGGTAGCTGTCTTCCAGGTTTCTTGGCATAGATGAGTGAGTGCCTCCAGTGCTGTATCAGTTAAAGAATTTCAATCTGTATTCCATCAATTCCCAGAACTTTGTTCTTTGCCAGTGCCTTCAGTGCACCTTGGACTTCTTCCTTCTTGGCTCATGATCACATGCTGCTTCTTGAAATGGTTGAACATTGATCATTTCTTTTTGGTACAGTAACTCTGTGTGTTCCTTCCATCTTTCTGCATCCTTCAATATTTTACCCATAGAATTTTTTTCTTCAGTTCTTTCAGTTTGAGAAATACTAGGTGTGTTCTTCCTTTCTGGTTTTCTAACTCCAAGTCTTTGCATATTTCATTATAATATTTGACTTTGCCTTCTTGTGTTGCCCTTTGAAGTTTCATTCAATTGGAGCCCACTAATTAAGTAATTTAGGTGTATCATTATGAAGGTGTGGATTAAATTTCTTAAATTTGATCTAATCTGTTCTACTTATCCATATGATATTCCCATTTTTGGCCTGTAGAAACGTGTTCAAGTTGGCTTTTTTTTTTTTTTAAGTTTTTATTGTGAATTGAGTGATAGTTTACATGGGAGAACATTGGTTATACACGCATCATTTCATTGCAATAATTACAATCCACTGCATGCATCATCATTCAACAGTATTTGCTTCCATTCCCTCTTATTTTCTGTTTGTTTTTTTGGGGGGTGTAGGGGGATGTACACCAAAACACTCAGGAATATATAATCATTTAAACAACCAAAGGGCACATTCTGCAAGCCTGCCTCTTGGCTGCCAACACACAGTCTTTCTCTTTCCATGAGTCTAGTCAAGCTGGCTCTTAAATTACAAATCCAGAAGCCTTTGAAAACTTGATTTCTCTCTGTGGCCTCTTTTAACACCATTCTTGTCTTTGCTTTTTGTTCGTCACTCACCTGGCCTTCTCTCTGTTCCTGTAATATGTTAGGTCCCTTTGTTTTCCCTCCTCTTGCCCCAGAATCTTAAATTGATTGTGTTTAGAACGAACCTTCTCCTCTTTCACTGAATTAATTCCTTGAACATTCTCTAGTCCTTTGCTTATCTAGAAGAAATATTTCCAGATTAGATATGTTGTTGTTAAGTGCCATCAAGTCGGTTGCAACTCATAGGGACTATGAGTAGAGTTTCCAAGGAGACAGCTGGTGGGTTTCAACTGCTGATCTTATGGTTTTCAGACCAGTGTTGATCCTACAGCGTCATACCAGGACTCCAGATTAGATATATTGTTGTTATATGCCATGGAGTTGGTTCCAACTCATAGTGACCCCGTTACAGAGTTTTCGAGGCTGTAAATCTTTACGGGAGCACAAAATCTCATCTTTCGTCCATGGAACAGCTGGGACCTCATAACCCTGAGGTTAGCAGCCTGGTTCATAACCACTATGCTACCAGATACTGCTCTACCTAATCACCACCATCACCAGGTCTAGGTTCAGACTTTTTTGTTAAGTATCATCAAGTGTCAAGTCAATTCTGACTCATAACAACCCTGCATAGGATTTCCAAGGTCAACATGTGTCTATGGAACATGGTCGAATTCAGCCCATGTCTTTATTGCTGTCTTTCCCCCCTGCCAGTCAAAAGTATACCAAGCTGGTCACCAGTGAGTTTAAAGCCTACTTGTATGTTCCCTTTGAGTTTCAGTCTTGGAAGGGGACTTATCCTGATGAGCTGACTTTTCTTGCCTTGTTGGCTCCAAACTTGAACAGCTTGCTTGTTCATGTAACAGCCAAACAAAATGTT
This sequence comes from Chrysochloris asiatica, assembly GCF_000296735.1. Lineage (NCBI taxonomy): Eukaryota > Metazoa > Chordata > Mammalia > Afrosoricida > Chrysochloridae > Chrysochloris > Chrysochloris asiatica. Next base: position 3,566,937 of record NW_006408690.1, read on the forward strand.
TAATTGTGTTATCTGTACGGTTTCATCATCATCATTATTTCCATGTATTTATCATTGACCAACAAGTTCTTTCTTGCTGTATTACCTGTTCCTTAAGACTTTCTAGTATTACCTGTTCTAAGGAGCCTTTATTTATTTGTCTCTAAATATAAGCAGTCTTGAAACCTTGTTTCATTATCACTTGACCCAATTTTTAATCTAACCTCAATCTAACATAATGTTATGCCCCACTTCTTTATTTATGACAGGTGATCTATAATAAATCATCATTTAAAAACTTTATAAATATGGGATTTATTTTTTCTTAAGATGTCTGTAGTGCTTTTGTTGTTGTTGTTCTGTATTGCTTTTTAACCTGATTGCTATCCTTTCTTTCTATGGTTATGGGTAAAAGAACAGCATCCCTTGGTTTGCTGAATCTCTGAGATGACAGAGGACTTTGTTTTCAAAGACTTCATTGCATTCAACAAATACCATTCAAAAGAAAGTCATCCTTTTTTTTTTTTTTATCCGTAGTTTTTGCTTTTGTCCAGGTTAAATAAGTGGAGTACTTTAAAAATCCTTTTTCCATTTGTTGGTTTAAGAGATTGAGTAATTAGGAGTTTTTGCATTGTAGAAGGAGCCCTAGTGCCACAATGGTTAAGTACTCAGTTACTAACCCAAAGGTTGGCAGTTCTAATCCACCCAGAGGCTTTTCGGGAGAATGCTCTGGCCATCTGCTGCCAGAAAGATTACAGCCTGGAAAACCCTGTGGGGCCATTGTACTCTGCCATCAGGGATTGCTGTGAGTAGGAAGTAACTTGATGGCACACAACAACAGCATTGCTTTGTGAAAGCTAAAAATGAACCATGTTCTAGAATAACCACTTAATGGAAAAGATGATGATTTGGAAGTACACTTCTGAGTACTAATATAGATGTGGAGAAATAAAATGTTTTATATATGCAGTTAAGTAAAAAAATATTGCTATAAAAATTATGGAAACATTTATTAAGCAAAAATATCAAAATGTGAAGCTTTTGCTTCTTAAAGTCTCCTCCATCTAGGTCTCTACATTTCTGAAGGCAGTGTTTTCATCTCTCTCACCCTTCCCTGGAGAATTCTCTGGTCTTTGATTTGCACCTTGTCATGATGACACTTTTGGCCTCCTTGAGGGACTCAAATCATACTCCTTTTAAATGTTCTGAGTTTGGGGAACAAACAGTATTCTGAAGGGGTAAGATCAGGGCAAGGTTTCCCCACAAAATTCTCGTAGGAAAGTTCTTGTTACTCTTTAAGCATGAGCAGCTGCTTTGTCATGATGGGGGGAAAATTTTCCTCAGTTCAACTTTCCTGGCCTTTTTCTCACAAATGCAGTTTTCAGTTTTCTTTAAATTTCTTCATAATAAATTGCTGTGATTATCCTGTGTTCTTTGAGAAAATCTATCAACTCCTTTGGAATCCCAAAAAGCAGTTGCCATACCTTTTTGGGCTGACCTCTTTGCCTTGAATTTAACTGGTCCAGCAAATCCCCTTGGAAAACACTGTTTTGATTGGACCTTTTTTTAAAAAAAGGCTTTTGAAACGAGTCTATTTAAACTCACAGCCATCAAGTCAGTTCCGACTCATAGTGACTCAAGGTTTTCTTTACTGAAGCGGACAGCCTCATCTTTCTCTCACAAAGCAGATGGTGGGTTTAAACAGCTGACCTTTTGATTAGCAGGCAATGCTTAACGCACAGTGCCACTAGGAATCCTTTAATGAGACTGAGATAAATGTATTGCTGGGAAAACATATCTGCAGCCATCTACTGATCACTGAGGCATGTTTAAGCACATTATGTTTGGAATAAACCTGTGCAAGTATGAATTGGAACACTAGTAGCAATAATGGCTGATTTACTCTAGTATACTAGGGTCTTTCACAAATTTTGTCAAAAAATGAAATTGAAAGATAATGGGATTTTCCACAAACTTTTTGAAGCTCCCTTAGATATAGTGTTTTATATAGTGTTTTTATTACAACAAAATGTGCAAAGATCTGGAATCAGAAAAACAAAAAGGAAGAACACGCTCAGCATTTCTCAAGCTGGGGGAACTGAAGAAAAAAATTCAAGCCTCGACTCTCGTTATTGAAAGATTCTCTGGGCAAATTATTTAATGATGCCGAAAGCATCAAGAGAAGATGGAAGGAATACACAGAGTCACTGTACCAAAAGGAAATGGTTAATGTTCAACCATTTCAAGAGGTAGCATATGATCAAGGGCCAATAATACTGAAGGAAGAAGTCCAAGGTGCATTGGAGGAATTGGCAAAGAACAAGGCAGCAGGAATTGATGGAATAAAAATTGAAATCTTTCAAGAAATTGAGGTGGCACAGGAGGCACTCACTCATTGAGTGAAATTTGGAAGACAACTATCTGGCCAACTGATTGGAAGAGATCCATATTTGTGCCCATTCCAAAGAAAGGTGACCCAACGAAAAGTGGAAATCATCGGACAATCTCTTTGATATCCCATGCGAGTGAAGTTTTGCTAAAGGTAATACAGAGATGGCTACAATCATACATTGACAAGAAAACTTCCAGAGGTTCAAGCTGGATTCAGAAGAGGCTGTGGAACGAGAGATATCATTGCTGATGTCCAATGGATCTTGGCTGAAAGCAGAGAATATCAGAAAGATGTTTACCTGTGCTTTATTGACTACACAAAGGCTTTCGATTGTGTGGATCATGACAAGCTATGGACAACATTGCTAAGTATGTTAAAACTCTTAATTGTGCTCATAAAGAATCTGTACCTGGACCCAGAAGCAGTTGTTTGAACAGAACATGGGAGCACTGAATGGTTTAAAATAAAAAAAGGTATGTGACAAGGTTGTATTCTTTCACCATACTTATTCAACCTATATGCTGAGCAAATAATCTGAGAAGCTGGGTTCTATGAAGAAAAACGTGGCATCAGGATTGGAAGAAGACTCATTAACAATCTGCAATATGCAGATGATACAACCTTGCTTGCTGAAAGTGAAGAGGACTTAAAATACTTACTGATGAAGATCAAAGAGCACAGCCTGCAGTATGGATTACATCTCAATGTCAAGAAAACAAAATTCCTCACCACTGGACCAATAAGCAACATTGTTATCAACGGAGAAAAGATTGAAGTTGTCAACGACTTCATTCTTCTTGGATCAAGTATCAACACTCACGAAAGCAGCAGTCAAGAAATCAAACGATGTATTGCGTTAGGCAAATCTGCTACACGAGACCTTTTTAAGTGTTGAAGAGCAAAGATGTCAGCTTGAGGACTAAGGTGCGCCTGACCCAAGCCATGGCATTTTCAATAACCTCATATGCATGTGAAAGCTGGACAGTGAATAAGGAAGACCATAGAAGAATTGACGCTTTTGAGTTATGATGTTGGAGGAGAATATTGAAGGTGCCATAGGCTGCCAAAAGAACCAATAGATCCATTTTGGAAGAAGTGCAGCCAGAGTGCTTTTTGGAGGCCAAGATTGCCAAACTTTGTGTCTCATACTTTGGACATATTGTCAGGAGGGACCAGTCACGAGAAGAATATCATGTTTGGTAAGGTGGAGAGTCAGAGAAAAAGAGGAAGACCCCAACAAGATGGATTGGCCAAGTGGCAGCATCGATGGACTCCAGTGGCAATAGTAGTGAGGTTGGCCCAGGATCGGGCAGTGTTTCGTTCTGCTGTGCATAAGGTTGCTATGGGTTGGTACCAACTTGATGGCAACTAACAATAACAATATATAGTGTGTTAGGTACCTATAACATCTATATTATTTTATTGACCTTGAGACCCGTATGTTGCTTCTGGTATCATTTCAAACCAGCATATATATCAATACAGATTGCTGGGTTGATATTATGCCAGGTGACTGAGATTTTCAAGATAAAGGATGAGACAAAAATTTAGTTTTTTCCTTTTTTTCCCCCTTACATATCTTTCTTACCTATTAGCAGTATTCTTTAAACTTTAATGTGCTTAAGAATCACTTGAGTACTCTGTAGTAACATAGATTCCTTTGCTGTAATCCCAGAGTTTCCGATTTAGTAGGTCTGGAGTTGTTAAGTGTTGTTGAGTCAGTTCCAACTCATACCGACCCTGTATAGGATTTCTGAGGAGCAACTGGTGAATGTGAACCGCCAACCTTGTGGTTCAAACCTGTGTTTTGGTTCAATGCTTATCCTACGGTGCCACACCAGGACTCTAGGTCTGGGGTTGTTGTCGTTGCTAAATGTCATCGAGTCGGTTCTGACCCACAGTGACCCTGTTTAGGGTATCCAAGGAGCAACTGGTGAGCTTGCAGTTCAAGTAGACTTTGCAGTCCTGCATGTTAACCCACAGCGTCCCACCAGAACTCCCAGGTCTGGGGTATGATCTATGAATTTGCATTATTAACAAGTTGTCTATTGACACTGATGTTCCTCATCTGCTGGCCACTCTTTGAGTAGCACCTACCTAAACCATAAGAAACTAAAATTCTATCAGAATTTATGGTGTGGGCTACCTCCTGATAGTAGTCCCATTTTGCCCTTTATTAGCTCTCTACTCTAACTGACTCTTAACTTACTGACTATAAGCTGTACCCATCCAGCCATTGCTACTTTTCTTCCTATCTCAGTGTGAGATATACGGGCTTCTTCCCATCTAAGGCCAGTTTCTCTACCTTTGCTCTGTATCATATTTCCTCTCACCTGTTATGGATTTTCATGTTTTATATTCTCAAGATCTATTCCCAACTATTTTCTCCTGGTTCTTCTCAACCTATAAACATGTTCATATCACTTCTGTCCTTTCAAGAATATATTTTCTAAATCTTGTGGTATCTTCTAACTACTGTTTTATCTTCTTTGTTCGCTTCATGGCCAGCCTTCTTGTTTGAATTGATTCACTCCAGTCACCCCTCTGCTGTACATGTCACCAGGCCCTTGCTAATTTGATTGGATGCTTTGCATTTTTCTATCTCACTTGACTTCTTTACATCACTAAATAATATTTCCTTTTCCTCCATTGTTGCTGTTAAATGCCGTTGAGTCGGTTCCAACCCATGGCGACCCTGTCTAGGGTTTCCAAGGAGCAGCTGGTGAGGTTGAACCACCAATCTTGCTGTTCAAATTGACATTACAGTCCAGCGCATTAACCCACAGTGCCACACCAGGACTCCTTTCTTCCGTTACACCATCCTTTTAAGGGTTTCTTCTTCACCTCTTGGGCCCTTTGTAAGCTTCTTTGTGAGTTTCTCTTGTTCTCTAGCCCCTTAAATTTCGCATATAACTTTAGTTACCCTCCCTTGTTTTTGTTTTTCTTTGAAGTTTTTATTGTGAATTGAGTGAAAGTTTACAGGACAGATCATCAGTTTTTACATTCAACCAATCATATACTTTGTTTCATTACAATGGTTATAATCCCCTCCATGTACCATCAGTTAACAGTGTTTCTATTTTAGCTCCTTTAAAAAAAAAAAACAAAAAAAAAACACTCAGGCATATATAATTTTAACCACCAAAGGGCACATTCTGCAAGTCTGCCTCCTGGCTGCCAGCTCTCAGTCCTTCTCTTCCCATGAATCTAGAGTCCTCAGCCGCTCCCCCCTCTTCATGACCCCATCTCTGCCTCCATCTCTGGTGTCGCTGCTTCTCTGGATAAGGTCCCACATTCCGCTTGTGCTTTTCTCCCTTGATGGTCCTAGGGTCCTCTGTTTCTGGACTATAAATTTAACTACTCCCCTGTTTTTGTTACAAAATTTCTACCTTTACAATTGACCCTCACTTGTTTTTAATCATTGCACATGCTGATGACTCTTAATGTGATATCAACAAACTGTATCTCTTTTCTATATTCTAACTGCCCTAGTAACCTCTGTTTTTACTTATCTGTAAATATACCATTGTTTCTTTGTGTTCCCCTGAAATCTCTCTTCCATATTTATTATCTTGGTGAGTATCACACAACCACCTAGCCCAGAAACCTGGAGTGTTTTCTTTCTTTTATTCCCCACATTCAGTTTTCAAGTCCTTTTGCCTTTATAATCCCAGTTGTCCTCAAATTGATCTTTCCCTTTATTTCTCTCCTACTTTATTGATACATGCTGTCATTTTTTTCTACATCTTTGATTTAGCTTACACTCTTTTGTTCTCATGTCTGAGTTCGTATCATTTCTTCAGGGAAGTCTATCCTGATTAAGCCCCAACTAATCCCAGGATAAAAGGAGCCCTGGTGGTGCAGTGGATTGTGCACTAGCTGCTAAGTACAGCTTGGTGGTTCAAATCCACCAAACGCTCCTTAGGAGAAAGATGAGGTTGTCTGCTCCTGTACAGATTTATAGACTCAGGAACCCTAAGGAGCAGTTCTACTCTGTCTTAGTGTCTCTGAGATTTGACTCAGTGACACTGGGTTTCGGTTTTTGAGTTTCACCCCAGTATGGGTTAGATATCTCTCCTGTGAGCTCCTATAGCACCCTTTCACATCTTTTTTATAACACTTGTCAAACTACTTTGTAATAATTTTACTTCCCTGACTCCCTTACTAAGACTGTAAGGTTCTTGCAGACCTGGATTTTATCTTTACTCATAGTACTCCTAGGGTGTTAGCATAGTAACTAGGATAGGAGTGGCATTTCAGTGTTTCTTGGATGTATGATTAACTCACTAAAAAAAATTTATTATCAAACATTTTAATTTTTTACACATGGATATATCATTCTTAGCCCCCTTCTTCCTGGATATGGAGAAAGTTTCTAGAAGAAAAAAAAAACACCTATAATAACATAGAAACCATTGTTAGAAAAACAATATTTCTTCTATTAATATGAAAACATTGTGTTTATTTTAATAGCTGTTAACTAAGTTTTTGTTATTAATTTGTAGTCTTCAGACAACTTTTCTTCAAGCAATAGACCATTTCGATATTACTTGAGTGGTGATTCCAGTCAGCCTTTGCAACATTCTGGTTTTCCTGAAGATGTTCAAGTCATTCCTGTAAACGGCAGCACTGGGCATGTGCAGGTGGTAGCAGTCGAAGGGAAAGGTGAAGTGAAGCATGGAGGAGAAGATGGCAGAAGCAATAGTGGAGCGCCACACCAGGAGAAGCGGAGTGGAGAAAATGAGGAGTTGTCTAATGTCAGAAGAGGGAGAGGTGGGTATTACTTTTTATTGTCGTTCTCTCTGGCTGTCTTGGGAAGTGAATTGGTGATGTGGTATTCTGATAGGGAAGCCCTAGGACTATCAGTTTGAAAAGGGAATGTTAGAAATGACCTTATATGACACTTGACAGTTTTTCTTCGTGTCTAGTTTCCACCTTTGATTCCATAGGGCATAGTAGTATGTTCTCTAAAGCCACAGAGGAAAATATTTCTAGTCCTTCATCTTTTATACAGTTTTTAAGGTTATCAAATTAGTGTTCTGTCATTCCCTTGACCAATCTCTTACTAATTGTTCCAACTGTGTTATATTTTTTACCCTTTTGTAAGTCAAATTTTGAATTCTTTATCTCTTTTGCATTTTTCCACTTAGGTCAAAAGATACCATTTAAAATGGACAAATTCAGTAGTAGAGATATAAGAACATTTGAAAATAGAAAAGTCAACAGTAATAATAAAAAATAGATCAGGTAATAGGATAGAGAGAATTATATGCAAAAATAAATGAAATATATTATTGTAGACTTATCTCAGTAGGGAATGAATAGATACTATCTACAAAGGAGAGGGAGCCCTGGTATGTAGCGTTGTAGGATAAACACTGGACTGCTAATCACAAAGTCAGCCATCCAAACCCACCAGCTACTCCTTGGAAACCCTATTATAAGTTCACTGTTAATCAAAACTGACTCGAGGGCACTTAACAATAACAGCAAACAAAATACTATTATAGGAAGTTAATGATTTTGAAATAACCATTTCAATAAAATACAGACTCCTAATTTATACATGGATGACACATTTTTAAAAAAAAAAGCTTTGAAAATAAACCACATAGTGAAATATGTTTTAACTCATAAAACAGAAAATATAACATAAAAGATATATGTGAAATATATTTCTGATAGCAATAAAAGTAAGCAAAAAATACTTATTTAATGTAAAAAAGTGTTCATATTAGTTTACAAAGCATTTTATGCAGTCTTGAAGACACACACACTCGTATATGACTTTAGAAAGAAGAAAAATGGAAAGACAGATAAAGGTATGTCAGGTAAAAAAAATATATATTTTTGCTGTAAGAATCAGCCTTTATTTTTTTCTTTTCATTTAGCAGTGTATTCTTTTTTTTTTTTCCTTAATGTTTTATTGTGAATTGAGTGAAGGTTTATAGACATCAGCTTTACAGTCAACAAATCATATACTTTGTTTCATCTTAATGATTAAATCCCCTCCCTGCCACAACAGTTATCCCACTTCCTCCCTGTGGTTCCCCATTTACGTCTTATATTTCATAAATGAACAAAGCAAAAACATTTGATGCATACATACAAAACAAAACAAAATATATATTCATTTACATGTCCAAAGGGCACATTCTGCAAGCCAGCCTCATGCCTCCCAGTACACAGCCTTACTCATTCAATGGGCCTAGAATCTGCATCTGCTCTGACTCCCCATGCCACCACATCTGCTACTGTCTCTGCTGTTGATGCTTTTCGAGGTAAGGATATCACTCCCCCATTCATGCTCTTCCTTCTTGATGGTCCTGGATTGTCTGTTGCTTAAATGAAAGATTAATTGCTCCCCTCTTTTAGTTACACATCTTTTACAATTGCAGTTGTAACAATGACAATCAGTTCTGCTAACAATTTCTCACAATTGAATCATAAAACCCTATCATCAGAGGAGCAGTGGCACCAGGCTTCTCCCCGGGGGAGGCCCAAGCATGGTTGACTGTATCATGGAGTATGACTATGATGCTATACATGATGATGAATTAACTATCTGAGTTGGAGAAATAATCAAGAATGAAAAAAAACTACAGGAGGAAGCATGGCTGGAAGGGGAGCTAAATGGGAGAAGAAGAATGTTTCCTCACAATTTTGTTAAAGGAAATTAAGAGAGAGACAGAATCCAAGGATGACAATTTACCCATCAAACGCGAAAGGCATGGGAATGTGGCAAGTCGTGTACAACGAATAAGCACCTATGAACTTCCAGCTGGAGGAATTCAGCCACATCCACAAACAAAAAACATTAAAAAGACCAAGAATCATCATCAGTGTCAAGTTTTCTTTGAGTACATTCTACAAAATGAGGATGAGCTGTAGCTGAAAGTGGGAGGTATTATTGATATTAATGAAGAGGTTGAAGAAGGCTGGTGGAGCAGAACTCTGAATAACAAGTTGGGACTGTTTCCCTCAGATTTTGTGAAAGAATTAGAGGTAACAGATAATGTCAATACTCATGAAACCCAGGATGATTCAGAAATAGTTTTGACTGGGCCTACTTCACCCTTACCCTCCCTGGGGAATGGGAGTGAAACTTTGCTTGGACCAATTGCACAGCCAAAGAAAATTTGAGGAATTGGATTTGGAGATATTTTTAAAGAAGGCTCGTAAAACTAAGGACAAGAACATCCAGTGATGAAACAGAAGATAAGAAAATGGAAAAGCCTGTTTCTCATACAATCAGTAGGATCCAAAACTCAGAGTGCCGAGGTAACAAAAACAGACTCTAAAGGCAAAAATAAAGTGAGTGAATAGTGCAGAACATTATTTGCCTATGAGGGTGCTAATGAAGATGAACTTAGTTTTAAAGAAGGAGAACTAATCCATTTGATAAGTAAGGAGACTGGAGAAGCTGGCTGGTGGTAAAGAAGTTAATGGTAAAGATGGAATATTTCCAGACAATTTTGCTGTTCAGATAAATGAACAAGATAAGGACTTTCCAGTAAGCTTCTGTCAAAGATGATAATACTTAAAAAAAAAAAAAAACACTTTTACCAATATTTTTCCCCCAAAATACAGATTTTTTTTGCATTGTAACTGAACAATTTTTAAGAGGGGGTTCAAGATGTGTATATTCAAATCAAAATTATTTAAAAGGATAGTAAAACAAGACAAAGGTTCAGTTTTGCAATTTATCTCTGCTTTATTTATTTCTGTCTGACATCAGGAGAAAGATTTAGCAATCTAGTTCTGTAAAGATTATAGCTAAGAAAACCTTATGGTACAGTTCTACTTTGTCACATGGAGTTGCAGTGGGTCAAAATAGACTTGATGGCACCTAACAATATCCTCCTCCCCCACAAAACAAAACAAAACAAAAAATAGACTTTTTTTTTTGCATTGTTATCGAACAGTTTTTTTGAGAGCAATCCAGATTTATATGTTTAAATATTACAAATTGGGCTGCAAACCTTAAGGTCAGCGGTTCGAAACTACCAGCTGCTCCGCGGGAGAAAGATGAGGCTTTCTACTCCCGTAAAGATTTACACCCTCAGAAACCCTGTACAGGGTCGCTATGGGTCGGAACCGACTCGATGGCACATAACAACAACAACAACATTATTTAAAACAACAACAAGAACCCTATCATCATCATCTCCAACCCCTTTCATCAGACTCATTTGGAAAAGAGGAAAACTATTCAGTGGGTAATTCTACCTTACCTACCGCATTCTGAAACTAAGCACATCCATGAATATAGCCCCAATTTTTGATAGCCATTGTTGCAAGGTTGGTTTGAACCACCAGCTGCTCCTTGGAAACCCTGTATAGGGTTGCTGTGACTCGGGAACAACTCGATGGCACTTAACAACTACATTAACCCAGTATGCTGAGAAGACAAGCATATTCCTTGATACAAATCTTCTATTCTGGTTGGAATTTTAGCTGTTTGCATCTATACTCAAAAGTCCAGTTCATCAAATTGTAGCAATTTATACTTGCTCACAATGTCAAACATCTTTATCTTCATCTGGTCGAGTTCTGGTCAGCTCATCCGTAGCCATCCAAGCTAGGTCATATGGGTACCAGCTGCAAGTTTGGGATTTCACACATACCTTCCTGAGCAGGCGGGGAAAAAAAATTAAAGTAAGGTTTAAATCTTGATATCAGGTAAGATTGATTTCAGAGCAAGAAAAATTAAGACAAAGTTGCCTATAATGTCAAACTATGCAGTAAAGAATGTAAAAATTGTGATTATCTTCACAGAAAATAACATAATGTTGATAACATCCAAAACTTACAAGAGCTATTAGGAGAAAAAGAGAAAGTTTTGTTAATTATTGGGAGATATAAATATACTTCTCTTGGTCTATATCAGAGTATAAGGACAAAAAAGAAGGATAACAGGGACCTTCGCAACATAATTGATTCAGCAGATCACATTCGTTTATCAAATTATGTATCATAAAAAGATCAAAGAGGGCAGAATTCTTCCTGGAAGGGTTTGAGAGATGGCAACACCACCTTCAGAAATGTACACATCTAGATGTCAGGTATGTTGAGAAACAATAGCTTCACATTTTGATCTTTTTTTTGTTTGTGTATATGCTGAAGTGTAGCAACAATTGTGAGGTTGGTGGAGGACTGGGAAGTGTTTTATTCTGTTGTACAAACCGTCACTATGATTTGGTACCAACTCGATGGCATATAACAACAACAACATGCTGGAAAACAAGTTTCAGTCTCTTCTGATATCCATTTTGGTCTTTTCTTTCTTTTCCATCTTTTTAATGACCTTTTGCTTTCTTCTTATATGATATTCTTGATACCTTCCCACAACTCTTCTGGTCTTATCAGCTCTGTTGTGATGGTCTTTATATTCAGGTGGTATATATTAAAGATCATATTTTGGCTGTCATGGACTTGTTTTAATTTTCTTCAGTTTCAGCCTAAATTTGCATATGAACAATTGATGGTGTGTTTTACAGATGGCTTCTACCCTTGTTTTGACTGATGATATTGCATATCTCCACTGTCTCTTCCTACAGATGTAGTCAGTTTGATTCCTGTGTATTCCATCTGGTGAGGTCCATGTGTAAAGTTGCCTTTTATGTTGTTGAAAAATGGTATTTGTAATGAATAAATCATTGGTCTTGCAAAAAAAAAAAAAGACTATACCAGTGGAAGATGATAAATCTAGGTTCTAATTTATTGTTGTCGCTGTTATACTTATGCCACTAAGGCAAGAACCTTGGACTGTATTTTTCATTTATTATCACTGTTTTCTCCCCCTTATTTGTCTCCTACATTTAGTCCAGCAGTTAATTTAATTCCAAACTGTTTTCCTTTGTGTTTTGATAGTCAGTTAAGATTTTCTTTTTTCACAGACTGCATAAACCTCTAAGTTTGTACGACTGTTTTTGTTGTTTCAATACTGTAATTCATTGCCAAAGTGATTAGGATAATCTTTGGTTTTTTAAAGACATAATCCTACTCAATTATATATAGCACCTTTTCCTAATTGTAAAGCTTACACATCTCAGCTTCTTGTGAAAATTAATTCCTATATGTCTTTTCCTCTCCCTGACGTAACAACAACAACTTCCCTGACTTTATTGCCCTCATTTTTCATCATGCCCCTTTTTTAGCTTTGGTCTCAAATAAGCAAAAGAAATCTTTCCTTTCCCCATGTCTGGTGTACTTACTCTGTTTTTCTATATGCTTTTCCTATCACTTGGTACTGTCTGTTGCCTTTCTTTGTTAATGTTTGACTATCTTGCCTTCAAAATTTAACCCAAAAAAAAAAAAAAAAAACCCCACCAAAGTAGTTTTAGGAAGTCTTTTCTGATCATTTGTATTTAATTTTCCATAAAGGGGCTCTATATTACTTTAATGCACTTGGGCTTTTTTATTGCTCTTTTACTGTTAGGACTTTCATGTATTCTTTAGAAAGTATATTTTCAATAAGTATTGACAGCAAATTATAAAGCAGTAAGCAAAAAGCAGATGTAGGGAAAGATAGTCAAATATATGAATGAAATTAATGAATAATTAAATGACTAAAGAAAAGGAAAAAATATCAAGTTAAGGGGTAAATATCCTTGAAACTAAGTCTGGAGTTCATCATCAGGCCACAAGTCTTGCAAAGTATTGACAGAGAAAAAGGAGAATTTGAAACAAACTAAAAGATCAGTCATGGGACAAGATGGTGGAGTAGGCAGACATGCTAAGCAGACCCTCTGCAACAAGGACATGGAGATGTCATGGATTGAACTGGGCTCTCTCAAAATATGTGTCAGCTTGGCTGAACCATGGTTCTCAGTTATTTGGTAATCCCCTATGATGTGATCTGATGGGCTAAACCAATAAACCAGCGTAGTAATTGTTACCTTTGCTCCCATTGCTGTTACCACTGTGTCAATCCATCTCACTGGAGGTCTTCCTCTTTCTCACTTACCCTCCACTTTATCAAGCATGATGTCCTACTCCAGAGACTTAACCCTCTTGAGAGATGAAATCTTGCAATCCTGGATTTTAAGAAACAAACACAAATCTGTTTGTTCATGGTACTTTTAATATTCTTCTCCAGCACCATAGTTCAAATGCATCAATTCTTGTATGGTCTTCCTTATTCACTGGCTAATTTTCACATGCATTGGAGGTGATTGAGGAACCCATGGCTTGGATCAGGTGCACCATAGTCCTCAAACTGATACCTTTGCTCTTGAACTCTTTAAAGACGTCTTGTGCAGCATTTTGATTTCTTGATTGCTGCTTCTATGAGTGTTGATTTTGGATTCAAAGAAAATGTGATATTTCTGCTATAGCAGCACTAGGCAACTTAAACAGGAGGTCAAGTGAGACTACTACGAATTGTGATCCTGAAAACAAGAGCTTCAGAGGAAAGGAGAGAGATGTGGATTGAGTGCCAACTGAGAGAAGAAGCTAAGCAGGAGTGGTGGCAAAAGAAGAGACAGCTGGGTGGACTGTCGTCCTGTTTGGCACAATGTAGCTATCTTGAGCTTTTCTGGGCAACTGTTGTTTGACGCAGGAGTACTGGTGTGGCGCTGTGGGTTAATGCGCCAGACTGCAAAGCCATTTGAACTGCAAGGTTGGCAGTTCAAGTTCACCAGCTGCTTTTCGGAAACCCTATGCAGGGTCGCTATGGGTTGTAACCGACTCGTTGGCACTTAACAACAAATCGATTGACACAATGGTGTGGAGACACAGAATATGTTCTGGAGGTTGGCAGCAAGGAGAGTAGAGTTCTCGGTTGGTCCCACCACCTTCCCAGTGGCTAGCTAAGGAGTCAGAAATATCAGTTTGTAACAATAACTAAAAAAAAAAAGCTCACGAAGTGAAAAGAAGGCAACCCTTCAGGTTTGGAACCAAACTCATACCTATGACACCATTTTTCAGCCAATCAATAGATAGGTATATAGGGGATACAGCGACACTAGTGAGGTATATATTCGAGCTCAGAAGGACAATAATTACATTAGGGCAAAATTCAGAAGGGTAGACAAAGAAGGAGGAATAGAATCAAGAAACACAGGGAGGAAGTGGGATAAATTATGGTACATTAAGTAGATTACAATGCTAGAGATGAAATGAAGTGTGCAATTTGTTGAATATAAAACTGATGATCTGCTCTGTAAACCTTCACTCAAAATAAAAAGTTGGGGGGAAAAAAGGGGCATAATGTAGTTACAGAGCTTCCAAATAAAGAGGTGATCAAGTAGATTTTAATAAATAAATAAATAGAAATAAACCTACCATAACCCTAAAACTGGACCAAGCCCTACCTGTTCTAGCATAACTCCTACCTCTACCCCTAACTCTGGTCCTAATAACACTAAATGAAGTGCTAAACCTAGTCTAGAAGTACCCATGGCCCTAATGCTAACTCCTTGCTCCAATCCCTCCACAAAAAGAAAATAAAAGATCAATTTTGATATACCTTGGAAATATTGCAGGTTTGGTTCTAGACTATCACACATAAAAAAAAGTGGGTATTTCAATAAGGTGAATCACATGAGTTTTTTTGGCTTCCCAGTGTATATAAAAGTTATGTTTATACTATACTGAAGTCTATTAAGTATGCAATATTATTATGAAAACGTTTGAGAATTACCAAAACATACTCAGCAACATGAAGTGCGCACACACTGTTAGAAAAATGGAGCCAATCAACTTTTTTAACACAGGATTGCCATGAACCTTCACTTTGTGATAAATGCAGTATCTGTGAAGCACAATGAAGTGAGGTAAGCCTGTATACAGGAAGTTCTACTCCATCCTCTGTAAAAAGTAATGAGGACAAAGGGAAATCAATAGCAATCTGCTACAGCTTTGTGTGAAGCAGACAGAGCAAATTCGACTCAAGCCGAAAGATTCAGTGTCCTCCTAGAAGTCTTTTGGATAAACAACTATAATAACTCCACGTTTTGCTATTGTTTTCTCCTCTATTGTGTTTGTGTGGAAGACTGGAGAATGAGGAATAATTTGAAACAAACAAATGATTCTTAAAGACTTGAAGAGAGAAAATAAATGGTAGTTTATTATTGTTAAGTACAAGGAGTTCTGGTAGCGTAGTGGTTACGAATCGGGCTGCGAACCGCCAGATCAGCAGTTCGAAACTACCAGCTGTTCCGCGGGAGAAAGATGAGGCTTTCTGCTCCCGTAACAATTTACAGACTCAGAAACCCTGTACAGGGTCGCTATGAGTCGGAACCGACTCCATGGCACATAACAACAACAACAACCATCAAGTCAGTTTTCAGTTTTCCAAGAGCAGCTGGTAGGTTTGAACTTCTGACCTTGTGGCTCACAGTCCAATGCTGATCCTGTAGCACTACACCAGGAGTATGGGAGATTGGGTAACCTGATCTCAGGGTCTGACTCCCTGAACTTCATACGCCAAGCCCTTTACGTCTGCTGTAGACATGCAGAATGTTTACAACCAAAGCTAGAAGAAATTGTGTTTTGTTTTGTTTTTTCATACTTGAACTTCCCCTCTGACCAGGAGGGAAATGGGGATGTCAAGAGAAAATAATTGTCTCTGATTACCAAAGATACTTTGGCTTCTAAGGTGGAAGAAAGATCTGTAAAACATGGCCACTTATGTTTGAACATACACACTATTGGCCAGCGGAAGAACCGAAATGCAGGACATTTAACAGAATTACCAAAAAGATAATAAGAAAACATTTCTCTTTTACTTTAACCTTCTAGTCTAGTCAGAAGAAGAGCCTGATGTAGAAGCAGGATGCTTGAATACCACTCATTTTATGTAGATTTATAGAGTTGTTTCTGTCACAGATGAACTAACAAAAACAGACCAGGGAACTATGTAGAAAAAAAGTAAAGATGGGGAAGGAACATAGTGTGAAAACAAAAGATGAATAATCTGTTTTGGTAGAACACATATCCCAGAAGATAGAACTCTCTAGATGACTAATACTTCATTCAAAGAAAAAGATTATGAACTCTTTCAAATAAGAGCTCAAAGCAAAGATGATATGGCCTGAAAAAAAATTTAACTTTTGTGTTGTGGTTTCAGTAACATTTTTGAAACAAATTCGTTTTCTCTTCAATAATTCATACACATTTTATTTAGTGACGTTGATTACAATGCTCACAATGTAAAAGCATTCTCCTTTCTTCCTTTTTACTGTTTCCATTTTTCCTTCTCTGTGATTCATTCTGCCATCTGAGTTTTAGCCCAGGGCAAATGCTGCCCTTTTGATCTCATGTGGTTCTAAGGAATGAGTACCAGGATCCCTGGTGTTATAGTTCACCCTATAGGCCTGACTCATTCTTTGATGGAAAGTTGAGCAATGGGGGTGAGTTCAGTTCCAGACCAGACCAGTAAACCTGTTTTTGTGTGTGTGTGTGTGTGTGGGTTTTTTTTTGTTTTTTTTTTTTTATGATTTTGAGTTTTGTTACACATTTTCTGTCACTCCATCCAGAACCTCCAATTAGGATCCCTTTCAGATCTGTCAGCACCATCTAGTTCTGGTCTTAGGGTTGCAGAGAGTGGGGTTCAAATAGCCCATTAATCCTTTGGACTAATTGTTTCTGTGCATCTTTTATTTTCTTCACTCTTTTTGGCTCTGGATGCAGAGAAAGACCAAGAGTTACACAAGCTTTTAAGACTCCAGTTGCTACTCACCAAAGTAGGATGTAGAACATTGTCTCTGTGGACTTTGGTTGGCAATGTCTAAGAAGTTTTTAACACTTTGACCCGTGTGCTCCACCACATTCGTAGGTGTGTTTGCAGCTAAAGTAAATACCTATGGATGAAGGTTCCAGTCTCTTTACACCCTTGCCAACCCTTGTTCAGTTTTTGTTGTTTTTAAATGGAAATTAAGGCTTTTAATGCTGGGGTAAAATGGTATCTATTAAGACTGGATTGGAGTGATATAGCATTGTTGTTTGATTTGCATCTCAAATGCTAATGATCAAACACTTAATGATCATGAGCATTTCTTCTTGGGTTTGTTGGCCACCTGAATATCTTCTTTGGTGAAGTGTCTATTCATGTCCTCTACTTATGGTGAATAGACACTTCACCAAAAAAGTGTCAACAAACCCA
Source organism: Chrysochloris asiatica (assembly GCF_000296735.1). Taxonomy (NCBI): domain Eukaryota; kingdom Metazoa; phylum Chordata; class Mammalia; order Afrosoricida; family Chrysochloridae; genus Chrysochloris; species Chrysochloris asiatica. Next base: position 3,584,417 of record NW_006408690.1, read on the forward strand.
AGAAGAAATGCTCATGATCATTAAGTGTTTGATCATTAACATTTGAGATGCAAATCAAAAAAACAATGATACTTTCATGTCCTCTACTTATTATTATTATTTTTTTGGACTCCTGGTATGGTGCTATAGGGTCAGCAGTGGACTTCAAACTATAAGATCGGCAGTTCAAACCCACCAACTGCTCCTTGGAAACCCTATACAGGGTTGCTATGAGTCAGAATCAACTCGATGGCACTTAACAACAACAACCTATTTTAAATTGATTTATTTGTGTTTCATTGTTGATGTGTTGACATTGTTTATAAACTTTAGCCATTATTCCCTTGTCTGATATGTCATTGCCAGAAAAAAACTTCCCAGTCTGTACATTCTGTTTTTTATTCTTTTGGTGAAGTCTTTTGATGCACATAAATGTTTAAATTTTAGAAGGTCTCAGTTGTCTAATTTGCTTTCTGCTGTTTGTGCATTTTTAAATATGTTTGATTGTGTATTTATGCCATGTATAGGGGTCCCTAAGTTTGCCTCTTTTTTTTCTTTGATTCTAATTATAGTTTTAGGATTTACATTTAGATGTTTGATCCATCTTGAGTTAATTTTTATATGTGGTGAGATATATAGATTCTCTTTCCTTTTTCTGCAAATGAATATCCTGTTTTGCTACCACCATTTGTTAAAGAGACTCTCTTACTCATGTAATGTGTTTCTCCTATTTGTCAAAGTTCAACTGTCCATTGTTGTTGCTGTTAAGTGCTGTCAAGTCGATTCTAACCCTTAGTGACCCTGTATAGGGTTTCTGAGGAACACACAGCTGGTGAGCTTGAGCTGCTGACCCTGTGGTTCAAAGCGACTTTGCAGTTCAGCGCCACACAAGGTAGATAGATTTTTCTTCTGGGTTCTCAAATCTGTTCCATTGGTCTGTGTGTGAATCCTGGTAACCAATATCAGGTTGGTTTGACTATGTGTCTATATAATAGGTGTTGAGAATAGGGAGTGTGAAGTCGCCTATTTTGTTCTTTAGTAGCACTTTGTTTAGCTGAGGTCTCTTTCCTTTCCATTTAAAGTTGGTGATTAGTCGTTCCATCTCTTTAAAGTAAGATAATGGTATTTGGATCAGAATTGCATTGTATTTATAGATTGTTTTGGGTAGTTAAGTCTTCCTATCCATAAGCATGGTATGATGTATTCTTCTGCGTATGTAGGTCCTTTTTGCTTTCTTGTACTAATGTTTTATAGTTTTCTTTGTATAGGTCTTTTGTATCTCTGGTTAGACATATTTCTAGGTACTTTTGTGTGATTATTATAACTGATAATTGTTCTCTTAATTTTCTTTTCAGAGTTCTCTGTTATATAGAGAAATTCAGCTGTGTTTTGTAAATTAATTTTGTACCCTGCCATTTTGCTGAATCCTTTTATTACTTCCAGTAGTTTTCTTGTTGAGTCTCTGGGATTTTCTATGTATAGGATCATCATATCATCTTCAAATAGAGATAGTTTTACTTCTTTGCCATTTTGGATGCCTTTAATTTCCCTTTGTTGCCTTATTGTTCTGATTAGGAAGTCCTGTGTGGTGCTGTAGGAAAAATACTGGATTGTTAACTGCAAGGTTGGCAGTTCAAACCCACCAGCCACTCCTCAGAAACCCTAGACAGGGTTGCTATGAGTTGGAACTGACTCAGTGGTACTTAGCATCAACAAAAAAAGGATTCCAATACAATATTGAAGAGGGCATCCGAACCTGGTTCCCATTTGCAAGGGGAGTGGTTTCAGTCTTTCTCCATTGAGAATAATGTTGGCCATGGGTTTGTGCACATGCACTTAATTATATCTTGAGGAATTATTTGATTCCTGCAAGAGCATACATTTGGAACCATCCTAACTATCCAACAAGTGGACAGTGTTTGAGTAGTTTACCTTATGTCCATACTAGGAATTTACGTAGACATTTATCTGGTTTTGGAATAAAATTTAGTGATGCAGATAAATAGTCATATGTTTTTAAAAGCAAAATATGAAATCATATGTTAGGTGTAGTACCAGTTCTGTAAGTCCTGAAGCTACAGTGGTTGAGTACTCAGTTGCTAGGCTGCTAGCTGACCAGTTTCTAGTTGAAACTTGCCTACCATTTCTGTGTGAGAAAGACATGGTGATCTGCTTCTATAAACATTATAGCTCTTTGCATACGCTGGTGCGTGGGTTCAGTGTAAGCTGAAAATCAATTCAGTAGCACCTACCAACATCAAATATGTATATACATAAAAAGGATGATTCTACAACATAATCTTAATAGTGCTGAGATTTCAGTATCTCTGTAAATAAAATGGAATTTATAATAATAAACGCACACTTAAGAACTTGTAGTAGCCTGCCCAGGAGGATTTTATCTTCATAAATAAAGAAATGCTCAGGTTTGTCATCTATAAATTTGTTCAGTGTATTACACAGTAGCCTTGGCTAGGCATGTGTGTAAAACCTCAAGACATTTACTTAGAATTGAACATTCAAAATGAACTATTGCAAATTGCAATGTTAGTTTAAATATTAGACAAATCTTTGGAGTTACTGTTAATGAGTGGTCTCTAGGAGGAGAGGTGCCCACCCCTCAGTTTCAAAAGAGAACACCAGTGGCTAGGGTACAAGGTTGGTTGTGATGAACTGGGTGTCAGGCAGGCTTCTTAGTCTTCAGATGGAAGTCAGAGAAACCGTTTGTTTCTGTCTTCTACGAAAATGAGCAAAAATCTATTGATGTGTATATCCTGTGTGTTGTCATGTTCAACTATAATCAGATGTTTTATTGTCAATTAAGAGCATTGTTGTATGACATATTTGTTGTTCTGTTCTTAAGTGACATCGAGTATGTTCTGACTCATAGCAGTCCTTCTCCCGAGAAGCAGTTAGTGGGCTCGAACTGCCAACCTTGTGGTTCACAGCCCAGTGTTTACCCTAAGAGCCACTTCCCTCCCTGCCTAATACTAATTAACCATAAAAAAAAAATCCTTAAAAATCTTAAATTCAAACTGTTCTTTGAATAATATTCATTTAAAAGTTGGGGGTGGGTGAGACATAAATGTAGCCCCAGCCACTGAAACTCAGCCTTCCTCCATTCCTACTTCATACAAGCCATTTTTCTTGTAATTATCCTGAATATCAACTTACGTGTTCAGCTTGACAGCATCAAGAAATAAGAGTCATGTATCTGTTTCAAATACATTAAAAGCTCTGGGTGACGAACAACAAGCTTTGATTATGGATGAGTTTCATCTTTGCTCATTTCAATTCACACACTCACAATACTGGAGGAGTGTCTAGGGTCTGCTTCAGTTTGATCACTTGATTGGGTGTAGGCTTCTTGTCAGAGAATAGAGCCTTTGCTGGAAGTGGGTGTGCGGTTCCATGTTCAGCACTCCTGAGTCCGGGGGAAGCCTGGGGCTCCCTGCATGCACTTATGCCCAAGACAGATGAGACTTTCAAAGCTAACATATTTATGTTTAAGATTTATAAAGACTTGAGTTATTGCCAATTAATGTGACATGACATATTTTGTCCCTGTTTACTATGTAAGATTTTAATTAGAAATCATGGATATTTTTTAGTGACATAGGTGGTAGTGATGGTGGTTTTGTGCCGTGGAATTGGTTCCGACTCATAGCAAACCTGTACAGGGTTTCTGAGGCTATAAATCTTTATGGGAGCAGAAACCCTCATCTTCCTCCCACAGAACAGCTGGTAGTTTCTAACTGTTGACCTTAAGGTTTGCAGTCCGATTTGTAACCACTACGCTACCAGAGCTCCTTAGTGACATATGTATGTTTTGTTAATTTATAGGGATGTGAATAATGTTACATTTCAGTGTAGGTGCAGGACCAATTTCAGAAAGTTATTTACAACCAACTTTACATATTTCTATTATCTATTCTCAAAGAGCCCTGGTAGCATAGTGAATTATGAGTTGGGTTGCTAACCACAATGTCAGCAGTTCTGTGAAAGAAAGATGAGAGTTCTGTTCCATAAAGATTTGTTATTGTTGTCAGGTGCCATTGAGTCGGAACCGACTCATAGCGACCCCATGCACAGCAGAACGAAACAATGTCCGATCCTGGGCCAACCTCACTACCGCTGACACACTTGAGGCCATCAATGATGCCACCTGGCCAATCCATCTCATTGGGGGTCTTCCTCTTTTTCTCTGACCCTCCATCTTACCCAGCATGACATCCTTCTCCAGCGACTGTTCTCTCCGGACAATGTGTCCAAAGTAGGAGAGACGAAGCTTAGCCATCTTGGCCTCCAAGGAGCACTCTGGTTGTACATCTTCCAAAACAGATCTATTGGTTCTTTTGGCAGTCCACAGCACTTTCAGTATTCTCCTCCAATACCACAAATCAAAGGCATCAATTCTTCTACGATCTTCCTTATTCACTGTTCAGCTCTCGTATCCATATGAGGTTATTGTAAATACCATGGCTTGGGTCAGGCGCACCTTAGTCCTCAAGCTGACATCTCTGCTCTTCAGCACTTTAAAAAGTTCCTGTGCAGCAGATTTGCCCAATGCAATACGTTGTCTGATCTCTTGACTGCTGCTTCCGCGAGTGTTGATAGTTGATCCAAGAAGAATGAAGTCCTTGACAACTTCAATCTCCTCTCCATTGTAAGAATGCTGTTTACAGAGTCAGAAGCCTTATACAGGGCCAGTGTAAGTTGGAACTTACTCAGTGGCACATGACCACCACTACCATTATCTTTTCTCAAGGAGCCCTGGTAGCATAGTGACTACGAATCGGACTGCTAACCTCAAGGTCAACGTTTCCAAATTACCAGCAGTTCCGCAGGAGAAAGATGAGGCTTTCTGTTCCCGTAAAGATTTACAGCCTCAGAAACCCTATGTAGGGTCGCTATGAGTTGGAATTGAGTCCGTGGCACACCACCACCACCACCACCATTATCTATTCTCAAGGAGCCCTGGTAGCGTAGTGGATGAAGAACTGGGCTGATAACCACAAAGTCAGTAGTATGACTCTACCAGTTGCTCCATGGGAGAAAGAGGAGGTTTTCTTCTCCGTAAAGATTTACAGTCTCAGAAACCCTATACAGGGTTGTTATAAGTTGGAACTGAGTCTGGCACACAACCACCATCACCATCATCTATTCTCAAGGTTTGGACAAACTATCTAATGGCTTATAGTTAATGGTTAAAGAACATTATAGAAATACATATGTTTCTAATTCTAAGTTTAGAATTCTATATTTAGAATTCACTTTGTATATACATAGGTGTTTAAAACCATTATAAAAACACTATTGTTATTGTTAAGTGCCATCAAATCAGTTGTGACCCTGTATAGGATTTCTGAGGAGCTGCTGGTGAGCTTGAACTGTCGACCTTGCAGTTCAAATAGCTTTGTAGTCTGGTGCAAAGCCACAGTGCCATATCAGGACTCAAAAAAAGAAAATAAATGATAGAGGTGTAAAACTATTATAGAAGCACACATCATAGTGACACATATGCGTTTTAACAACATTCTAGCAGCAGATGTGATTTGAGAGAACACAGCATGAATGTACACTGTAATGAAACCAAAAAGGACTAAAAAGGAAAATACACTGTTTTGCAGCAATGTCGGCAGTTCAAACTTACCAGCTGCTCCTCAGAAACCCTATAGAGGGTCACTATGAGTCAGAGCCGACCCAACGGCACTTAACAACAGCAACAATCTCTAAAGAAACTGCCATCTTTAAAATTTTATTTTATTACCTTATTGGAGCCCTGGTGTGCACCGTGGGTTAATGTGTCAGACTGCAAAGTCGTTTGAACTGCAAGGTCATTGGTTTAAACTCACCAGCTGCTCCTTGGAAACCCTATACAGGGCCGCTATGGGTTGGAATCGACTTGACGGCACTTAACAGTAAATAATTTTTTTAGCATGCACCCCAAATCTGTATATTATTTCTGAATTAGATGTATATTGTCAGTTACTATTATAGTTGTTAAGTGCTGCCAGTTGTTAGTAGGTTCCAACTCATAATGACCCTGGTTTCCAAGGCTTTTAAAAAACAATCTTTGCAGCAGCAAAGTATCATATGTACATATAAAGTCTTTAAATAAATAAATTTAAATGTATCAATATAAATGGACATTCATATATTTATTTCTTTTATCTAGTAGATGATTTTGTGTACTCCATGATTATTTACCGTCTACTCTCTGGAGCACATCTCAAGACCTAGATCTCAAGACTGCAAAGAAATAACAGAAAGAGGAAAATGAATAAATAAAGTACATGGTTTCTACCTTCATACAATTACTTTAAATTTATTTTGTTCACACTGTAAATAGGGCATAGGATGCAACATTTGAGTGAAGGAGCCAAAGGTCGGCAAATGGGAAGTGGAGGTGACGGAGAACGCTGGGGTTCAGACCGAGGGTCACGAGGCAGCCTCAACGAGCAGATTGCTCTAGTGCTCATGAGATTGCAAGAAGACATGCACAATGTCCTTCAGAGACTTCATAAACTGGAAACACTGACTGCAGCGCAGGTGAGTTTCTAAGTTTACCTTATCTTCATCCAGCTGTTGATCTGGTAAAACACTGTATAATCTGTGCTGGTAAGATATACACAAACAAGTATGTGTTCATGACTTTAAAAATGAATTAATTAAAATGACCCACTATTGACACTTTTTATTATTTTCTTCAGAAATTATTATTTCTCAAAAGACTATCCTAAAACCGACATACCTAACTTTTATGATAATATAAAACTTTCAGAGTGTAAAACTAGCTTTGTCATATTGGAGGTAGGTGTAGGGTACTTACTATTAGAGGAGCTGTTAAATAGAACAATTTGAGGAACTAGTGCCTTAGATTCCATAACTAATGTCCTAGAGTTATTTGTTTATAGCATGCATTGCCTTTTATCTTCTTTTTAAAACGTAGAGGGAACACATTAATTTATTAATTCTTTAGTATTAACCAGAAAGGAATTTTTATTTTATCTTTTTACTTCTTATTATGAATTGAGAGATGGTTACAGAGCAGATCATCAGTCCCATATTCACAAATCATACACTTAATTTCATTACAGTGATTACAATCCCCTCCAGGTCCCATCAGTTAATAATGTTTACCTGTGGGCTAATGCGTCAGACTGCAAAGTCATTTGAACTGCAAGGTTGGTGGTTCAAGCTCACCAGCTGCTGCTTGGAAACCCTATACAGGGTTGCTATGGGTCAGAATCAACCCGAAGGCACTTAGCAACAAGAACAACTACTCAGTTTGACTCTTTCCTTCCTGTTTCTTCCTTTACTGTCATCTTTCCTCTGTCTACATCTTTTTTGTATATTGGCTTCCCCATTACCCAAGTTAACATTTGTCTACTCTTTATCCAATGAGTAATTGTTCTTTTCCTTCCA
>NW_006408690.1:3595157-3607161 GCF_000296735.1 Chrysochloris asiatica
TCTAAACAGCCACTGTGATTATCTTACCTTTTAACATACTCAGGTTATCAGGACTTCTCAACTGTATTTTATAATCAATTAGAATGTGAATCCTTAGGCTGTATGAAGCCTATGAAAACCATAAAATAATATGTAAACTTTTAATATGATGGCTGCATTTTTTAGGGAAAGGGCTTATTGACTTTATCAGATTCTTAACAAGGTCTATGATGCAAAAGACATGAAGAATAGTGTTGTAAGTAAATAGCGTTAGCTTGTTTATATAGATAAGTGTAGGTTGTTGATATCAGATCAACAATTTTTACTTATATCTTTTATAAATCAGAAAATTCTACTATATGTGTCTAAAAAATCAAAAGTGATTCCGTCTGAAGTATGCCTAAATTAATGTAGAACAACCTTATGGAAAGCAAAAAAGCTTATGTGTAGGAAACATCATTTGTTTGTTTAATATTATTGTTACTGGCAGTCGATTTTTTCTTGTGCATATATATTTTTCAAGAATATTTTGTCTGAGTAGGAAAAGTTCATGGAATGATCCTGATGCCAAAAGAACTAGATGGTACCTAGCTACTTCTACCAACTGCCCTGAAAGGGATCACTCTAGAAGGTGCTAGAGAGAGTAAGAAAAAATATGGAACAAAACCTAAAATCGAAAAAAACAAAAAAAAACAAAACAGGCTTACTGGTCACATAGCCCGGTGGAACCCCAAGACTATGGTTTTTGATCCCCCTTCAGGTCTGGAAGGTAACTCATCCCCAAGGCTTAATTTTCAGACAAGCAGTTGATAGGTAAAGAGTGGGGGACAACAACACTAGTGAGGTACACACACCATAGAATGATCAGCCATTCAAGATCAAAAGGGCAGCATTTATCCAAGGACAGAGTTCAGAAGGATTAGGAAAGAAAAAACACACCTAGAGGATGTGGGATAAGTGCTGCTACATGGAGGGGACTGCAATCATTGAGATGAAATCAAGTGTATGATTTGTTGAATGTAAAACTGATGATGTGCTCTGTAAACCTCCACTCAATTCACAAGAAAAAGTGTAAAAAAAAAAAAGGTTTGTGGAAAAATTCCATTCTTTTTATTCCATTTTCCCATCAACTTTTTGAAGCCTCATCATATAGATTAATTGTCTTAGTTGTTATTAATTGCCGTTGAGTCAGTTCTGACTCATTGTGACCCTGTATAGGATTTTCAAGGGCTAGCTGGTGGGTTTGAACTGCTGACCTTGTGGTTCACAGTCTAGTACTGATCCTACAGTGCCACACCAGGGTTCTCTTTTAATTCCATTTTTCAAGAACTTTCTAATCCCCCTCATATAGATTCATTGTCTTTAATGGTACTGAAATTCTGTTAAAATTCCTTTAAATTTTGTTTTTTAGAAGTTTACTCTTTGGCTCTATGTAAAACAATTACATAGAAGTTTACTCTGGCTCTATGTAAAAAAAAATATATATGATATGTTAAGTTTTTTCCCCTTAAGATTTCCAAAATTCATTTGGATGACTGATAAAAGAAATAAATTGGTGAATAGTAGTAGATTGTAGAACTGAAGAATCTTGTTTTAACACCTTTACTTAGGAGATGAAATAGCTGAGATTCTGAGAAGGTACATTAATTCTCAGCTGAGCCAGGACTAGAACTGAGATCTGGTTTGAAAGTAATGTGCTTTCAACCATATTAATACACATATGAGACATATGTAAGGCACCTAAGATTGATAGATATATTTGTACGTATATGTGTTGTTGGAGTCCTGGTGTAGTGCTATGAGTTAATATGCTGGACTGCAAAGTCGGTTTGAACCATAAGGTAGGTGATTCAAGCTCACCAGACATTCTTAAGAAATCCTATGCAGGGTCACTATGGGTTGGAACTGACTCAACGGCACTCAACAACAACTACATATATATATATAATAAAAATTTTCTTTGGATTTACTCATTCATTAAAAATTTATTGAACCACCATGACCCAGATACTTTTCTAGGCAAAGGATACAAAAATGAAAAGGGCAAGTGTGGCAAATCTTGGAGTAAACAACCGAGGTTCAGATCCTGGCCCTGACTAATACTGTGGTTTTCGGTCACATTAGTTGACTTCTCTGTGCTTCTATTTCCTTACTTATAAAATGGGGAGATTAATAGTGCCTACTTCAAAAGCTATTTGGTAGATTAGATGTTTAGTATAGTGCCTAGAACATGTTGTTAGTGCTATAGAGTTAGTTCTGACTCATAGCGACCCTGTATAGGGTTTGTGAAGTGTGGCTGGTGATTGAACCTCAGACCTTGCTGTTCAAACCGACCTTGACGTCCTAGTGCACTATCCTGCAGCGCCACACCAGGACTCACTAAAGTGATGTCGGGTGAGATGATACTGATGATGTTAATGAGGATATAAAACAGCTTTGTTTCTTCCCGCACAAAGCTCACAGCCTTATAACGGTCTAATTTAAACAAGTCTCTTTTTATATTCCTTTGTAAGATACTATTGTATGAATTTTTGTTCTTTCCAATTAAGTATTTTAAATTTAATAGTCCTTTGTTTTAAATTGGCCAGAGCAACAGAATAATTGGATTTTGATTATGTGTGTGTTTGTGTATAAATATGGATCTATATGTATACACAAGGAGCTCTGGTAGCGTAGTGGTAACGAATTGGGCTGCTAATCTCACGGTCAGCAGTTCGAAACTATCAGCTGTTCCGCGGGAGAAAGATAAGGTTTTCTGCTCCCATAAAGATTTACAGCCTTGGAAACCCTATACAGGGTCACTATGAGTCAAAACTGACTCCATGGCACATAACAACAACATATGTATACACACATACTTACATATAGTTTGTGGGAAAGTTTCCATTATCTTTTTTTTTTTAACTTTTTATTGTGAATCGAGTGAAGATTTATAGAGTGGATCATCAGTTTTACATTTAACCAGTCATATACTTAGCTTCATCACAGTGATTGTACCAGCAGGTAACAGTATCTACCATTATTCCCTTTAACTCTTGCATTCCTTCCTTTGTCTCCCACTACTTTCATCTTCCTTTTGGTAACCTCCCTCTTGTTGTCTGTTGCCTGCCCTATCAACTATACTAACATGTGTCTGTCTTCTAGCCAGTGAATAATTTTCCCTTTCCCCTCCTCCTCCTGGAAACAAAAATAGAATGTTTCCTTTATCAAGAAAACAGTAACTTTTCACAACAGTGATTTCATACAATATTTGTCATTTTTGTTATTGTTGTTAAGTGCCATTTAGTCAGTTCTGATTCACAGCAACCCTCTATAGGGTTTCCAAGGAGCAGATGGTGGGTTTGAACAGCCAGTCTTGTGATTCATAGTCCTGTACTGATACTATATATAGCACCACACACACCAGGAGTCCTTTTGATGACTAATTTCACTCAGCATAATGCCCTCTGGAGGTTCATCCATGTTGTAAGGTGTTTTGCAGATTCATCATTATTCTTCAATGTTGCGTAGCATTCCATTGTGTGTTTGTCCGTTTGCATTCAGTGTAATTATTGATAGATATGATTTGATTGCTGTCATTTTGCTGTGTTTGTGGTACTTCTGGTTTCTCTGTTCCACATAATTTTCTTGTGTTGAGTTCGTTTTATTTGTGGGGTTTCTTTTCACTGTATTAATATTTACTTTTGAAAATATTTTCCTCCTTTTAACTTTGATGTGAAAATATATTGTTTCTTTGAGGTTACCTTATAGTTCTCTCCCTCCCACCCCATTTAAAACCATCTGTTTTATCTTGAAATATACTTGGCTTACTCACCATTTGGAAGGTCTGTACCTACATTACTCCCTCTTTTTACTTTGTAGTTGACATCATTATAAGTTGATATCTGTGATTCCCTATTTTCAGTCTTGTCAGTTTGTATTACTTTAAATACTTCTATATCTGGATTGAATTTTGGGTGGTGTTGCCATGTATGTTAATCTTTGGTTGTTGTCTGCTGTTGTTGGTTCTCAGCCCAAAAGAACACCCTTTCATTTTTCTTGTAAAGTTGTCTGGTCATTACAAATTCCTTTAGTTTCTGTGTATCAGGAAGTGTCCTAATTTCATCATCATATTTGAGGGACAGCTTTGCTGGGCATATGATTCTTGATTGGCAACTTTTTTGTTTCAGCGTTTTGTATATGTCATCTCATTGCCTTTAGCCTTACAGATTCTAGTTTTTATGTAACTTTTTTTTTTTTTTTTCTGAGCTGCTCTCAGGATTCTTTTTTTGTCATTGGTTTTGGAAAGTTTTGTTATATGTCTTGGTGATTTTCTTCTGGGATTTATCCTGCTTGGGGTTCGTTCACCTTCTTATATGCTTATATTCTGGTCTTTCATGATCTTCTCTGTGCTTTTTATTGTCCCTTCTATTCTGGAATTCTGATCACCCATAAGTTATTTCTCTTCATGGTGTCCCACATGTCTCTTAGGCTTTCTTTGGATTTTTTTCATTCTTTTTCTGATTGTTCTTCTAGTATATTTGTATTGAGAGATCTATCTTCAAGCTCACTAGTTTGGACTTCCATTGTTTTGAATCTATTCCTCTGCCTTTCAATGTTTTGTTCATTTCTGAAGTCTTAATATTAATCTTCTGGATTTCTAATTGTAGGTTTTTTTTATTGTTTCAAAAGTTGCATTTATTTTGTCTGTTTGTTCTTGTTGTGTTTTCCTGAAGTTTTTTCTGTGTTCTCCTTGCTTTCCTGAATCTTTCCGTCAATTAGTTCCGTTACCTCTTTTTTGTTTTTAGTTTTTATTGTGAATTGAGTAGTGTTTACATGTAAAAACACAGGTTTTACACTCATCATTTTGTTGCAATGATTACAATCCTGACTCTGTGCATCATCATTCAACAGTATTTGCGTCTATTCCCTCTGCTTTGTTTGTTTGGTGTGTTGTGTGTGTGTTTTTGTGGGGGAATGTACACCAAAACACTCAGGAATATATGATCATTTAAACAACCAAAGGGCACATTCTGCAAACCTGCCTTCCTGGCCACCAGCACACAGCCTTTCTCTTTCCATGACTCTAGAGTCCTCCGCTGCTCTGCCTTTCCATGTCATCATTTCTGCCTCCATCTCTGGTGTCGCTGCTTCTCTGGATAGGGTCCCACATTCAGCTTATGCTCTTCTCCTTTTATGGCCCTAAGGTCCTCTGTTTCTGTACTGTAAGATTAATCACTCCCCCATTTTTGTTACGTAATTTCTATCTTTATAGTTGTGACAGTCGTAATTAATCATGATAATAATTACTCACTATTGAATCATACAACTCTTATACCCATCTCCTTTCACCAGACCTGTCTAGATGGCAAGATGAAAACAATTCAGTGGTGATTCTACCTTCCCCCACACTCTCTGAACCTAAACTCTGTCTTGAAAACTTGTAAGCCAGTCACTTCATGCGTTTATAGCCTCCCCTATTTTAGGTGGTCATTGTCTAAGTTGCCCATCCATATCAATCCTGTATACAGAGGGGATAGGATTGATCATTGATGTGAAGACTCCTTCCGTCTCAGTTGGTATTTTGAGTTACTACATCTGTAAGTATAGGTCAAGTTCATCAAATTGTAGCAATTTATACTTGTTTCCTTTGTCAATTTTTTTTCATCTTCCTCTAGTTGAGTTCTGATCATCAAGTGGTTGAATCTAGGTCAAATAGCCACTATCTGCAAGTTTGGGCCTTCTCGTGTATTTCCCTTCACTTTATCAGCTGGATGCTTCACTCTCTGGTCTAGCCTCTGTGGCTATGTCCTTGTCCATGGGCTCAGGAGTCCCCAGGTCTCATTGTACTTCGGAGCAACCAGCTCTTCCTCTTTACTCTCTCATCTCCAGGTTGACTAGAGTCTATAGTTTTATTCCTCAGAAATGTTTTCTGTCCCTGCATCTTGGTCATTTTGAGCTAAAATTGTCTCTGGTACACTGTGGTGTTGTCGTATTTGTATTTAATTGATGATTGCATGTTGCTGTGTTCTTAGGCTCTCACTAACTGTCTTCTATGGGTGTAGTTACAAAAGAGGAGTGCGTGCACCTTTCTCTGTTCGTGCACCTCTATTTAGGGTGGGTTTGGCTGGTGTTGGCTGTAAGTGTTTATCAGGTGGTATAGAAGCTGGCATTGGCTCTTGCCCAGTTGGTGGAGCTGCAGAGGGTACAGTTGTGGCTGGGCTATATAGGGAACAGTTGGTATCCACTGTCTCCTATAAGGTGGGTAAGAAGAGAATGTCCTCCTCCTCCCCCCCCACACACACATACAAGAAAACAAATATAAATAAGCAACCAGCAATGAAAAGAGAAAATAGTAAAGGAAAAAAAATAAAATCAAGCAGCAAGAAAAAAAGAATTTAATGATAAAAAAAGAAAAGAGGGTCAGGTAAATGGAGTCATAGAAGAGAAAAATAAGAGAGAAAATAAAATAAGAAAGTATAAAACAACAAAGTACTACTTAGAAAAACCAGGGAGAAGGAAGATGAAAAACAGAGTAGAGTTTAGTAAAAAAGATAAAAGGAGGGAGAAAAGGACGAAGAATATTAGGGGAAATGAGAAACAGAGGAAAAGAAGGAAACAAAAGCAGAGACAGAAATGATATAATTCAAGGAAATAGAAAGAGGAGAAAGAATAAACAAATGAAACCAAAATAACGAAAGGAAAAACACAAAACAAAATTTGAAAAAAGAAACCAATGCAGGTGTTCCACTCGGAAAGAAGACAACTCTGGGGCCTCCTGCCCACCTAGGAACTCACGAGGTGGTGCGGGAGGAATGTGATAGCAGAGTTCCTGGCCCTACATGGAGTTCCCATAGGGATAGGTGCTGTGTGTGTTCAGGGCACTCAGTAGTTCATGGAGGCCCTTGATGAAGCTGGTTTCTTGACTTGTTACAAGGCCACTGGAGGCAGGGTGGCTGGTTTTGAGGGTTTCTGCTAAACTGGCCTGGGGGCTCTTTGGATTCTAAAGATCTGGAACGAATCCCAACAGAACCCAGGCACCTGCTTCACACTGGCATGGTTCCCAACCACGTGGCTCCAAACTCCTAGAAAGCAGGGTCTGTGCTGGGATTGGGCCTGCCTCTGGTTACCTGGGAAGCAGGGGCAAAAAGAAGGAATTGCATCTTTCCTGTCACTTGTGTGGATCTGCCCTGCCAGCCCACCTCTGTCACCAAAGCTGCTCACAAACGTTCAAGATGGTGGCACTACATTTGGCTGGCCCTTCACAGTCAGTCATCCTCTCTGTCTGTCCTTGCTCAGCTTCTTCTCCCAGCAAGCACTCAATTCCATTTCTCTAACCTGTCCTCTGAAGTTCAGGGTTCCAGGATTTTTCTGTTTCATTTGGTCTCTTGTATCTTTGTTGTATAGGGTCCGTGTAGTGCGTCTGGAATAATAAGTTTCTAATAACAAACCAAAGACTTACTTGTGTTTTGAATGAGACAAATTGGAATCAGAATTTCTAATTTTGAAAATTTTCTGCTTTGTTTGTGCTACTTTGTGTTTAAAAACCTACAGCACTAATAATTCATTTATGTGTCAGTTTTATATTCCCTCCACTATAATTTGTCATAAAGGTCCTAAATAGATTGTGACACATAATTTTTATGATTTTATTTAATAATCAAGATAACAGTTCTCAAATGTAAATAGTAAATTGGTAGATTTTATGGAAATAAAGGGGTTAATTAAGAAATATTGAGTAGGAGATTTAATAAGAATATGAACGCAATAAGAGATTAGATTAATTTGAGTGTGCAGTTTGATAATTTTGTATAATTTGAGCTAAAAACATAGAGTGCCAAAGGTACTTACTGGTCTTGTCATTTGTTTGGATTGGTTTTCTGGATAATCGAAGCAGAGTTTGCAAAAAATAGAGAATAAACTAGTAATTCAACCATTCAAAAATATATAGGAAATGGAAAATTTACTGGTTTTGTTTTTATTTATAGGCAAAATCATCAACATTACAGGCTAGTAGCCAGCCCTCCTCACCGGTAAGAGATTTTTTCTTAAACCTGAATGCTAAGGTTTCAAATAAGTTCACTCAATTTAGATTATATGAGATCCTTAAGGCATTCCCAATGAAATCCACCTTTCAGAGCTTATTAAATTATGCTTTGAAATGCAGAATATCTTCCTCCCTTTAGCAGAAGTGGGATTTGTTATTAATTATATCTTTTTATAGTGGTGAATTTTTATACTTATACATACAATATAGGCTAGATTTATAATCAACTTTTTTATTTTCTCAGAGACCATCTTGGTGGCCTTTCCAGATGTCTCCTGGTGCATTAACTTTTGCTATTGTTTGGCCTTTTATCGCTCAGTGGTTGGTGCATATATATTATCAGAGAAGGAGAAGGTAAGAATTAATTGCTGTCAGTTTTATAATTCAGAAACTCTCATAATCAACACATTATAGATAACAACTTTAAGCAGCCTATAGTGGATAGGTTCATTTGATCGAGATATTATTCTATATTCCCTTGTGATCCTGAGACTGAAACGACCTTGTTAATGGTATCTTCTAGATTACTAGGTATGTGTTAGACTTCACAAACTTTTACATAAGAGCATCTGACTAAACAAGAAGGTGGCCATATTCCTTAAATTTTGTGACTTATGAGGAAAAAATAATGTTCTCCTACAGTATGATACTTATTTTGGGCCCTTTGATAATGTTTAAAAGAAAATAGAGAACCACACAAATATTGTGTGTTCTCTATGCTCTTGTAATATAGACATTAACATTTCAGAACACTTTCAGCCCAGTAGGTAGGCCTTTCTTCTGCAGTGTGCTGGATGATTTGAACTACTAACCTTTAAGTTAGTAGTCAGCCCACTTTATTTGCTCCATGGTTACGAGTCGGGCTGTTATGAGTCGGAACTGACTCCACAGCACATAACAACAACAACAACTTATACTATTAGTAGATAAACTTAAACCCATCTAACGTTGGCTGACACATTTCAGTCTTCTCTGTATGTTCTCTGCTTATGTTGAGACAAAGTTTGATTTATGTTCATCAATAAAGATGTTTTCCTACAACCAAAACCAAAAACAATCTAGAAGCTATATGAAAGGAAGAATATTCTTTTAAACTCTTTATTATAACTTTTTGTTAATTTTAGCACTTACTGTAGTTTTGAAGTAATTAACATTTGTAAATTTTATGGTATTTGAATTTGAATTTATATTGTTCAGAAAATTCTTTGGTATGAATTTGTTCTATATTTAGATTGCATTTATACTCATAGGAGATTGTTTTTCATTTTCTTTTTAAAGAAAACTAAACTGAAGAAATGGTATTTTATTCAAGAAGACTACTGGATCTGAATGGTCTTGGAATGAAATGGATTGTGAATTCACAAGAAAGTCTTATTTTGTGATGATTACATTTTTTCTGTTGTCCAGTAGTTTGGTTTGTGTACATATATGTATATTTTTTGCACTACAATGATAACATTTTAAGGACTAATTTTACTGATACTTGAATAATCAATCTTGAGTATAAGTAGCATACACAGATTTACCCTACCCTTGAACTTATGGAACATTGTTAATTATTGTTTGGTAACATGTTTACCTGATTATCTCCCATATAGAAGTATAAGCTACTTTCTAAGTTACAGTTGTGATAATGAGATCAGACTTACAAGTGGATATTTTAATTTTCTAAATTAAATATGAGAATGAATGCAAACCAGGAGTGAGTTTCAAATGAGGTTAAATCGACTTTATACCTTAGTCACTGAATTGCCATGCAAGGAATAAGGAACTGCTAGAAGAGCCTTCTTCACAGTTTACTTGTGGGCTGCCCAGAGCTCTTAATTTCTGTCTCCTTTCTTGGGCGTTCCCTACTCTGACTCTAGTGTCCAAGCAGCATTGTTAGGAAGTAGAGCTCTATGTCATAGGCTTAGCTTTTATAAATGATTCACAGTACAGACATAATCTACTAATGAAAATGATGGAGACTGGACTTAACGTAGGTATGGAAGTGTATTCTGAGCTTACAAACCATTAATAAGGTTTCAATTCAATCATATACAGTTATTTTGTAATTATTTTTCTGTAACTGAGGATAACTAGTTTCTGCTTCATAGGGTGCTTTGAAATATAATATAAAAACTTCTTTGTACTGTTTTTACAAAAGTCAAAAAGGAAAGCACTTTTCTGCAACTGGAAAACTACACAGACTGGACTTCAAACCTCTTAGTGCCTCAGTTTTTCCTTTGGGGTATAATATTTGAGATATACCTACTTCACAGGGGTAATGGAAGGATTTGCAAGCTAGCAAGACAGAAGCTTCCGTATGATAAGGCCCCACTAACTAATGGAAATTTAGCTCCTTTTCCACCCCACCCCACATTGAGACTAAGAAGACTTTGACTTAGATCCTTGATGACCTTATTTAGGAAATTATTCTTCCTGTGTACCTCAAATACTCCCTCCTCCTGTATGGTATTTTTTGCATATAACACGCACATGGAAATAATAGGTGCAGGCATATAATGCAAATATCATACAGACAAAATGAACACACAAGGGAGTTATGCAGTTTGGAAAAAAACATAATGCACATTATTTGCATAAACATACGGTAGATTTATTTGTACTATAAATATTTCTCTGATTCAAAGGCTTTGTAGCAAATAATTTTTAAGCATTTTTAATAATGTACAATGGACTGCTAACAGCAAAGTCTGTGGTTCAAACCCACTAGGCGCTCCTCAGAAACCCTATGCAGAGTTGCTATGAGTCTGAACTGACACGAAGACACTTATCAGCAACAATAATGTACAATGTTGAGGTTAGCATTATGTGTTCAGAGTATTTTAAATGAGTGAAAGAGGTAATCCGTACCTTATATAGACAGAAGTTCTTTGTTTGCCTGAAGAAAAAAGTGTGAAGATACAATATACATTTCCCCCAATTTTTCTTTTATGTAACTTTGTATTTTAAAAAATTTTAAATTCCATTTGATCAATATATATGCCTGTCTAAAAGGATCTGTAGATACTTTTTAGAAAAAAAAAATGAAGCTTACCTAACTGAATTATATGTAAAAATAAAGCTTATTCTGGTGGATCAGGCGTTATTTAAAAAAATTAGAAATCTGTCTGGTATCAGAAAGTGGTAGCTTTTCTCTTCGTATTTAAATAAATAAAAGTGAAAATTCAGAATGTAAACAGTTGTGATTCATTAAAAGCAGTCAGAAGTAACTAATTCCTAGGGACAACCATTTGTATCTTATAGTTTTAAAAAGCACTTTGCACACAGTTCTTGTATATAAAGATGTAATTATAGGGTATAGTATTGCTCTGGTTAACAAAAATCTCATTTAAATTTTTAAATTGACAGCTAAGGTATTTTTTTAACAACTGCTTTTCTGTTTATTGTAAAACTAAGTTAAAAATAAAATTAATGAAAATTTTGATTTTTATGACTTGTTGCTGTTGGAAGTGCATTTTGATATGCACTAAGAAATAAATAAGAATAAATAGTAGGAATTCATATATTATTTTTTGAGGGGCTTCATGAAGATGAAATATTTGCATGTGTTCAGTTCATGTTCATCTAGAAGCCTCTAACTGGCTTCATGAATTGTTTATTTGGATGTCTGTTAGAATATGTTCACCGGTTATTCCCCCATCCCTCCATCTATGGACATAGTACCACATTTGACCTGGATGCTTAAGCCAGAAATCAGGGTGTCAAACTTGGTTTGACCATACTTCAACATTCACATACAATCCATAAGTAAGTCCCATTGCATCTACTTCTACAGTTGTTATGCCCAGAATTCAGGGTCCCCAAAGACCACCCAGGAGCCATACACCAATGTATATACATAAGGGTTGTTTATTCAAGCTCGAGCCAGGTCTCTAACCGCATCCAACGCAGTGGATTAGGGAAAGAGCCCAGAACACTTTGTCTGCAGGGTTTTTATAGAGTTTTCAAACAGCTCAGGTTTCTCAGCTTTACAATCTTTGGATTGGTTAACAA
>NW_006408690.1:3607652-3628184 GCF_000296735.1 Chrysochloris asiatica
AGTTACTAATTATAGCTGCGAACCTTCAGGTCAGCAGTTTGAAACTACCAGCTGTTCCGCGGGAGAAAGATGAGACTTTCTGCTCCCATAAGGATTTACAGCCTTAGAAACCCTGTACAGGGTCACTATGGGTCGGAACTGACTCGACGGCACTTAACAACAACAACAAAAAAAACATCCTTTGGAAGGAGCTCTGGTAGCGTAATGGTTACGAATTGGGCTGCGAGCCACAAGGTCAGCAGTTCGAAACAACTAGCTGTTCCATGGGAGTAAGATGAAGCTTTCTGCTCTGGTAAAGATTTACTGCCTCGGAAACCCTGTACAGGGTCACTATGAGGCAGAACCGACTCGATGGCACATAACAACAACAACAAACATCCTTTGAAGTCATGGCATAGTACTATAGGATAAGCACTGGACTACTATCTACAAGGTTGGAGGTGCAAATCCACCAGTTGCTCTTGGAAACCCTACACATGGTTGCCGAGTCAGAAATGACTCAACAGCACAACTTTTATGTATGAGTTGGAACCTACTCGAAGGCACTTAACAACATAAACTTCATCTTAATTCTAACAGGAAGACCATGGCATATAGGGACCTCTTCCAACATATTTTCTGTATTTAACATTTAATATGGATGGGTAGAAAATTATGTTAATAAAAAAAATAGTTAAATCCTTGGGTTAAGAACTTCTGACTTATTTAAAACTCATAATTAAGAACTCAAGGCCATAAGGCCTATTCTATTAAAAATAAAGCCTATTGTATTCAAATTTGAGTTAAAAACAATGGACCCTAATAAAGAACTCACACACTATGTTGTGATGCTCATGAAACAACCATCATGATGAGGCTTCAGTGGTTTGTCAGCTTGAGTTTGGAAGATGCCATCTGTAGTTTTCAGTTCCATGTAGCACTGTGTTGCTGCATGTAAATTTGTATTTGTATTTGTATTTGTATTTGGCTTAAATTTTCCTTATTTGGTCACCCTTATAAGCAGGCCTTCAAAGCATAAATCTGATGCAAGTGCTACAAATGCATCAAAGAATAGGAAAATAAAATTGAAATAATAAAGCAATTAGAAAGTTAGAGCGCTTTTAAAGGATAAAGTGAGAATAATGGAGCACGTGAAAGGCTCTGCGCTAGGGAAGCCACATTTATTACTAAGCAACACAATGGTTTAATTGTTGAAACGGAAAGGCCATTGACAATTTGACTAGATGATCAAAACTAGCATATGTCTCAGTTTTACTTCAGTGTAAGAAAAGGCTCAAAGACTTTTCAGTGATTTGAAAACTGTACGTACAGCAAATGAAGGTGATTGTGATACAGAATTTGTTGAGAATAGGGGTTGTTTCAGAGTGGGGACAGATTAGCTAATGCATTAAACAATAAATACATATTAATGTTGTTAGTTATGTTACCCCAAGACATCAAAGGAACACAAGTGTTAACTTTTAATCTTTCTTTCCTATCTAAATTGTTTAGAACTGTTTTGTTTTTAATGGCACTACGTACCTATATAGGAGTCCTGGTGTCCCGCTGTGGGCTAATGTGCTGGACTGTAAGGTTGGTGTGAACAGCAAGCTCGGTTCCAGCTTACCAGCTGCTCCTTGGAAATCCTGCACAGTGTCACTATGGTTCGGAACCAACTCAATGGCACTTAACAACGCACCTACACTGTAGGATAAGCACTGGACTGCAGTCAACCAGCTAACCACATAGCAGTTTAAACCCACCAGCCACTTGATGGGATAAAGATGAAGCTGACTGCTCCCATAAAGATTTTTAGTCTGGGAAAGCCTATATGTAGGGTCACTAAAGTTGGTTTCAACTGCAAGATTGGTAGTTCAAGCTCACTAGCCACTACTTAGAAACCCTGTACAGGGTCATTATGGTTTGAAACTGAATTGACTGCACTTAACGAGTCAAAATAGATGACATTGGGTTTGGTTTTTCAGTTTTGGTATACCTACACACACAAACAGATTCTATTTCTCTTCAGTATAGTACCATATGTTTCTTTTAGAATTACTGTACTATTTTTATATACTACATTGTTATACGAGATCTGGTAGCATAGTGGTTGAATCGGGCTGCTAACCTCAAGGTTAGAAGTTCAAAACTATCAGCCGTTTCACAGGAGAAAGATGAGGCTTTCTGCTCCCGTAAAGATTTACAGCACTGGAAATTCCATGCAGGTTTGCTATGAGTCAGAACCAACTCCACAGCACACCACCACCACCACATTATGTTTTAAGGTGTTTCAGTGTATTTGGAACTGTTTTATATGTATGTTGTTCTTAGAAATGTAAAACATATACTACATACTAAGACAAACATTTGACTGACTAATACTAATAAGAATGGCACATGCCTGTTTCAACTTACTTAAAAATTTTAAGTCTGCACTTAAAAGCAGTCTTAGGAATGAATCTCTTATTTGTAATCCAGGTACTGCCTGTACAGCAACAGATGCCCTTTCATTTCTTTTGGCAAAGGCAGTCGATGTTCTTTAAAGACATTGACACACAAACTGTCAAAACACTTATTTTCTCACTGTTCTTAGTACCTTTAGGTTTTCCTTAACAAATAGCTGAATTCACATCATACTGATAGATGTACTAAGTGGTTTAAAGTTAAACTGGATAATAAACACCATTACAGGATGTCTGGTTGCAGAATTTCAGGTGGCTGCCAGATGTGTAATATTTTGACTTTACCACTCAAAGAGCATTGTTTTCTGCATTAGAAATAGGCTTATTGAACAGTTCTTCCATTTAATCATTAATGTTTCAAGTCCCTGATAGCAGCTGGCTTGTGCCTAATCTGACTATGTTATTCCAACTCTCTACCATTACCATTATTAATTTCCATTATACAGATGAATATAATGAGTAGCTCAGAGCTGAATATGCTAAGACATTTAATGTGGAGGATAAATGGTTTGGACTCTTTATAATTGATTCTAAAGTCTTTGTTCTTTCTACTACTTGAAAATGCCATAAAAAGATGACAGATAATTCTATGATCTTACGGATTTTAAAATGCCGTTTATTAAAGTATGAACTGTATTTTGAACATTTTACTAGAAAGGGTCACTATTAGGAATATTAAACCGAAGTTGTTTTTGTTGTGAAGTGCCGTTGATTCGGTTCCGACTCATAGCGACCCTGTATAGGGTTTCAGAGGAGCAGCTGCCATTACTAAAACAAGTTCATTCAGTAAATCCATAAAACCATGGGTTTGATTCCGCAAAACTATTTAATAGAGTATCTTTCACTTAAACAGTTTTTAATTTGTATTTTTGTTTTTGGCAACCACATTATAGCAGGGTTCTTACTTAATGAAAGATAAAACACAAAAGCCAATGAGCAAAAACGAACAACAGTATTTAATAGATTACGTTATTTGCAAAAAATTTACTTATGGTACATTTAAATACAGAAAGCCTCAAAGAATTTAAGATATGACCCATAAAGTTAAACCTATCTATATGAATGACACTGAAAGATAACCTACTTATGTTATAATTATATTAAGCACAATAAATTATTTCTTGGGTTTTTGAGGATTAGGCTGTTTCTGATAATGTTGTGTGAGTTTAAAGCATCACATTTTCTACTAAGATTGCTACAATTAAGCTTTCCATGGACATTTTAAACAAATACACATCGGAGAGCAAGAAACCGTCACAATAGCAAAATTGCATATTCAACCGTATTCATAATAAAGGACGATGAAAAAACACCTAGACCTTTTGTTTATTCCTCATTCCCCAGAGGAGTTACACAACGGAGTGAAGGTTCTTTCTGGCTGCATTTTTGAAAACTTAAATGTTTTACTACAAGCATAGCCTTCAGTGATTGTGCCTGAGGGCATAACTCTTGCAGGCAATCATTTGCAAGTAAATTACATTCAAGAGAAACTGTACACATTTCTTTGCTTATTACTTTATATCTAGAAATGATGGACAGAAGTCAGTAGACAAGAAGAAAATGAAGTGCACACATACTCTCGCTAAAGTGATAGTGTCATTCTAGTTTTACCAATGCATTAATTTTTATAAAGTGCAATAGACAAAATAAATAAGATCCAAACACTTTGAAGCTCTATATACAGTTCTGAGATTTAGATAAGTTACCAGCTATATTTTTTATAGTCTCTTAAGTTTGTGGTCGCTGTAATATACGTTAAAAAGCTCACTGACCCAGGTAAAATAATTTTCCTTAGGTCAACCTAGCATTAAGGAGTACCTAGCTATGTAGGTTTACTCTATGACATAAGACTGAAAAGAGGCTATCTGTGTTATAGACTAAATCCAGACACAGTTAAGTGCTGAGCATTGTTTCTGGCTTCAAAATAGGATGTATCTGTTTCATTAACTGGTTGGGGTATGAATGGCATAGCTTGATGCGGCAGATTTTCCCAGTCCACGTCACTGAAGAGAGGATGGTGTTTCAGTTCTTAGGGAAAAGATAAAACAATATTATGACATCATATTGAAGTACTGCTTTATAGGAACTAAAAAGAGAATGTTTCAGATTCATATTGTCCTGGTTTACTAAGTCACAGTTTAGACATTGTTTAATGTGTGTCTCACTATTAGACTACATACTTCACAAAGGTTCATGTTTATGTATCAACCTTGCACATGACAAGTGCTTGGTTTGTAATTTGTCAAATATGTGAAGGAATGATTTGCCTAACAGACGCTTGGCTTTCTCATTGCATATGTCTTTTCCCAGAATTCCTGACCCAGAAGACTTGGCGTTATCTCTTGTTCTCCAAGGCAGTTTCCTTACCACTAATCTTCAGTTACTGCTCTAGTTCTCATCCTAGTTCTGGCCACTTGTTTATATCACTGCAAGCATTCACATTCTTTATTGCCCTAGATAACTGTTGCCTGAAGCTCATTTTCTACTCCATATTTTATTCCCCATGCTCCACACTGAGTCTTCATGATGAGTTCAGCACATTCACCAACTGTATACATTCTCTTCCTGGTTCTTTGACTGCCTTGATTTCATTAGTTTAATTCTTTACAAGTACAGTGACTACATGGAGTATGACTACATCCTGAGGCAAGATCTCAAACTTCGCTCACCCATTTTACTATATTTTTGCCACCTGTCATTTTTCCTATTTCGTTCTACCTACAAAAATAAAGATAAACTCTTTGACCATACTGTGTTGTTTAGTTGGTAGGCATAACTTCCTTTCACTTCATAAGGAAACAACAGATTCCTGAGTCAGCAAGCGATGAAGGAACAATTAAGACAGTAAATAGCTCAAAAAGAAGAAAATTGAAGGAAGACATTGGTAAAAGATGACACAGGAAAGAATGAGGTGTGTCTCTATTGAAGGAGATGGGGGTTGGTAGATCAATATGTCTTTCTGAATTGGTTTTCACTGATAGGAAAAGGGATATAAAACAGCAAAAATAACATTCAGAAAATTCATTGATCTTTTATTTAAAATAACTAACCGAGCATGAATTACTTTAACTCTGTCCCTAAAGTAATTTTTACTCAATTGGGATGATTTTGCCCCCAAAGACATTTGGCAGTGTCTGGAGAAAGTCTTGGTTGTCACAACTGGGGGAGAATGCTATGCTGCTAACACATCTTACACAGGACAACTCCTCACTCATATTACTCAATATAACTGGGGGCAGAACAAAAGCATTCCTATCAATGACATCTTAAAAACACCTTTGTCTGATGAGCAATTTACACAGTGCAACAGATGATAGAAGTATTCTTCAATTTACAGTTATTTCAACACTGAAATTAGAATTCCCTTGTGGATACATTTACATAAAAGTTAAGAAAAGTTATGATGGGAAGACCATGGAATTCCTCATCACAACTAAGTATCACAGTTTAAGAGTTAATGTTACAAGTTTTATTTTGCCTTATGAAATCTACCTGGCAGCAGAAAAACTTAGAAATCATTCTAACACATATATTGTTGTTGCTGTTAAGTGCCATCAAGTCAGTTCCAACTCACATTGACTCCATATAAGGTTTCTGAGGAGCCGCTGGTGAGCTTGAACCACCCACCTTGCGGTTCAAACCAACCTTGCAGTCCAGTGCATTAACCTGCAGCGCCACACCAGGACTCCAATTAGCCCATTATAATATAATTATATGCTGAAACTTTCAATTCTTAAAATTAGTTCTACCATTTAGAAGTTCTATAATAAAAAGAGGGGAGTAGTTAATCTTACAGTCCAGGCACAGAGAACCCTAGGACCACCACCAAAGGAGAAGAGCACGAGTGGAATGTGGGACCCTATCTAGAGAGGCAGCGACACCAGAGATGGAGGCAGAGATGAGGATATGGAGAGAAAGAGCAGCTGAGGACTCTAGACTCATGAAAAGAGAAAGGCTGTGTAGTGGCGGCCAGGAGGCAGGCTTGCAGAATGTGCCGTTTGGTTGTTTAAATGATTATACATTCCTGAGTGCTTTTGCATATATCCTCCTCCCCCATACCCCCAGAAAAAGGGGAGAAAACAGAGGAATGGAAGCAAATACTGTTGAATGATGATGTACGGAGGAGGCTGTAATCATTGCACTGAAAGGATGAGTGTGAAACTGATGTTCTCCCATGTAAACTATCACTCAATTCACAATAAAAACTTAAAAAAAACAAAAACAAAAAACTACCATTAATTAAGTTTTCAACATCACCAATTTTATAAGTTGAAAATTATTTTTGCTTTAAATATGCTTCATGCTGCAATAATACTTTCTTTAACCAGCAGAGTTATCAGTTAAATCATTTACGTCTATAATCCTATTGATAGTAGTTTTAAACTCAGTTTGAGAGTGATGAACTGAGAATCTCTGTAAGGTCGAATTTGACATACATACAATATTAGAATGAGCATGAGGAATTACAGAATAGAAGATTTTGATGAATAAGTATTTCCTGTATTTGTTGGATAACTATCAGAGTTTGAAATGTCTAAGGTTGATAAAACAGGATTGTTTCAGGTAACTTTCTTGAGATTAATAAATTTAAATGAAGGATATTGCAACTTGACTGCACTGAACTTTAATGCATGATAAGAACAAATATTTCAAAGCATACCTATGAGACAGAAATTAACTGAATTATCTTTTTACCAGTCAGATTATCTATAGTCTTGTATTAGAACTTGTTATTGTTAATAATAGCCAAAGTTAGGACCAAATCGGGGTAAAAGGGTTTACAAATTTAACACCTTACCTTTAATTCCAGCCCTTTTTGTATCATCAATGGTTAAAAGTATATCTACTGCACTTTGAGCATTATCAGATAGCTTTTCTTCACCTTCTGGCCAAGGGATATCTACAAATATAGATATGCAAGTAAGTGTATGAATCATTGCCTAAAATAATAATATAAAGATAAAAATGATATATGAATCTATCTTAATAGGGCAGAAAGAATCACCTCTTTTCAGAATATTCTGGAATACTTGCTGTGGTGTTTCATCATTGAAGGGGGGAATTCCTGTCAAAAATTCAAACAAACAAACTCCAAGCGCCCACCAGTCTACAGCAGGACCTGGGGATTTAAGAGAAAATAACAAAACTTGCAGACATTTCTTACAAATGTTTTATCAGCTAAACCATTAACACATGGGATTTGTGTATACTCAAGACATTCAATTCCTAAGGCTCTCCTCTAGTGTTATGCCTGTTACTATCAAGTCAATTCCAAACCTTAACAACGATCTAGGACAGAGAAGTGCCCCATGGGGTTTCCCAGGCTGTAATCTTTATGAAAGCAGACTGTCACATCTATCTCCAGTGGGGAGGCTGGTGGGTTTAAACTGCCGGCCTTTTGATTAGCTGCTGGGTGCTTACTCACTGTGTCACCAGGGCTCCTGAAATTACCTTCACTTAGCAAGGTTGTCATTTCCTACCTCCACTATTTTCCAAGAAGTCTGGATTAGTAACTACCACTCCTAGTTAAGAAAAGCTAAAGCCATTTTATGTCATATATTAATAACTTCTGGTATCCTGAATACTCTTATGTGTCCTATATCATAAAACACAACGAAAGAATATCATTATTGTAAAGTCCGGAATACCAGACTACTTCTAAATTTAAAATCAGGAATTAATAACACTTATGTTGTTATTCTGGATTCCATTCATTCCACATAAGGTAGGAGATGAGGTAGCCAAATTTACACTTACTGGAGAATATCCTAGCAACTAAGAAAGGCTAATTAATGCAGTGGCTTTATAACACAGTGATAAATTAATACATATTCACTTAAGCTATGGCTTAAAGATATGAGTAGGAGAGAAGATTTAATAAATAAAAAAAACCTGATTTCTAAATGATATCTTTACAAGAGGCATCACTGATACACCAAGATGTTTGAAATGATTATTGACATATGACTCTATAATTGTTTTATACTTTCGATTACTTCTATGAGAAAGTTTTTCCTAAGCAAAGATTAATTTCAATAAAAAATGATTAAGTTCAATGTAAATTCAGTCTAGGAATTCTAGTGCAATATTTTTTGTCTTTAAAAAACAAACAAACCAGAATTTTAAAAAATTGATTGAGTTGCACCTGCCACCATCCCATTTTAAAACAAGTTGGTAAAGCATTATAGAATTTGTCCACAGGAAAATGACTGCATGCATTAAGAGTACTTTGTTGCTGGCAAGCCACACGACCCCATTTGACCTTTAAAGAATTCAAGAGGCTAATAGTCTATATGTTGCTCTTTATACAGTAATCACCATAAAAATATACAAGCCACCTCAGTTAGTAGCACTGAGAAAGAATTATTCCAGTGAATTAGATAATATGAAAAGGCTTTAGGCCACACAGTAGAGCAAGTGGGAAGAAACCAGAGGATTTTATGTATTTCACCTAAATTAGAAATTAAGACCCTTTTCCAGTGCAGCCAAAATGTATGAATGTCCAAAATAGACATAATTTCTCTATGGATATGTCACACATGCCCATCTACTGGAGTCAAAGTCTAATAAGATCACATATTTTGATGACTCTTAGTAATTGCAATATATAACATCAATCTGAGAAATTGAAAAAATATATTTTATACTTCTGGCTTTCCAATTTAAACTCACTTCTGTGATCTGGAAGGACAGAATGATATTGTTGTACCTTTACATTTTCTTAGTGGAATTAAATGGTTTAGAAAATGTGAGATTGTTTGGAACTTCTAAATTTTAATATTTTTATGAAAGTCTATTTCCTGTGTTGCAGTGAGAAAGCTGTATCTTCACTGTATGACATCTTTAAAAGTGTCTGTATTTCATAAATGAGCTGAAAAGGAAAACTAACTGTTTTCTGTGATCTAGTTATACTTTGACAGTTTAATATGCTGTGCAATATTACTTCATAGGAAAGCTCACTCACCTGAAGTCAGAAATCCTGCATGTAAGAAAAGAGTTGTTAGGGGTATTATATTAACATTATAAATTCATTCGCACATCATTCACTGAACTGTATACCCAGGTATTGTGTCAAATATCAAAGGTACTAACATGAATAACAAAAATATCTTTCCTAGCGTGAAAGCAGCCAAAATTGGGAAATACACAGACATAATTATAGCCCAATGTTAAGAGCTGAAACAAAAACAAACATAAGAATCTATAGGAACTCAAGACACAGTACCTAAGTCAGCTTTGCTGATGGGGATAGACCACGGAAAGCATCAGAGAGTTAGTTATATCTAAGTATCCGTTTGAAAGAAAATTGTTGTTGTATTTAAGTACTGTGTAGTTGGTTCTGACTCATAGTGACCCTACAAGGGTTTCCGAGGCTGTAAATGTTTACGGGAGCAGAAAACCTCATCTTTCTCCTGTGGAATGGCTGGTAGTTTTGAACTGTCGACCTAGAGGTTAGCAGCGGAGCTGGTTATATAAATAAAAGGAGCCCTGGTGGCATAGTGGGTTACGTATTAAGCTATAAAATACAAGGTCAGCAGTCTGAATCTATCAGTCCCTTCCATGGGAGAAAGAGATTTTACTACTCCCCCTACACCCTTCTTACAGATTTACAGCTTCAAAAGGGGTGCTAACAGTCAGAAATGGCTTGGTGACAGTGGGTAGGATTATGCACATGAAGTTGGGAAAAGCATTTCAGACAAGGAGGAAAGCAAAGGCAAAGGCAAAGGCACAGAGTTACGACTGAACAAGGTGCATATAAGGACATACATGTAGATGCCTGTGATTCAAATTTTGATTGCAAACAAGGGGATAAGAAGAGTCTAGAAGGCAGATGGAGCCAGAGAAAAAAAAAAAAAAAAAATGGCCGAGAAATCAAGTCTGTGAACCTAAGAGGATGTGGAGGTATACTTGATACAGTTTTGTGGGGGTTTTAAGGTGACAGACAAGAGCGCGATTTATGGGTAAAGGAACTGAGAGAAAGTGCTATGAATCTTCCATAGTATGTGGTCAAAAGCATCTAATATTAAAAAAAAAATTTTTTTAAGTCAAATAGCAGTACATATGCATGTCATTTGGAAACACAGAAACAATAGTTCGGAGTTGAAAGTCCCTGGGTGGGGATGGGATTTGAGGATAGAAAAGAACAGAAAATTGCTATTTTTCATTATAAAGTGTACTATTTGCTATCTTAAAAACTATGTATCAAACGATTCTTTTAGCAAATTAAAAAATCAAATATATCACTAGCTCTGTGAGGTCATTAGATGTCCCACTAAAATAGTGGCAAGATTCTATAAAAGAAACGCTTAGATTTGAAGCTTACGTTCCTGTTAGGTGCTACTGATTCAGACTCACAGAGACCCTATGTATATAAGAATGGAACAGTGCCCTGTATGGTGCCAGCCTCACAATCTAGGCTAAGTTTTCCATATTGTATCTTAAAATTAAGATAGAGTAAAATGATAATATAGGAAATCAACAGGCTTTAAGGAGAAGTGAGCTCTTTAATTGGCAACTCTGTGACCTAGCAATTGGGTTGTTATCATAGGAACTTAGTTGCTTTGGCTAATAAAGATAGGGGAATATTAAATAAATCAATTGGTTTCTAATACTGTAGAGATTGTTAACAATTACTGAATGTGTCTAAGGAATTTTCCTGGAGTTCTATGTAGAAGGCTTTTCTTCTACATAGAAATTTCTTAAGAAATTTGCTTAAGCTTTTTTAGTGTAGACAAATATTTATTACTAATTACAATACAGGAAGAATGACATGGAAGATGTTTCAAACAGTTTCTAATAAAGTGACATAAGAATGAATAACAAATTCTCCATAGTTGATCAAGGGATACTTTATGGAAAAGGTGATACTTAAGCTGAAAATGAGTAGATTAGAAGAAATTTAACAGAAAATGAGTCGGTATGGAGTTTTCTAAACTCAGGCAAAAACTTTGTACAAAATAAGGGAGACCTGGGCATAAGTATGTTTCAGAAATGGAATGGAGAAGTGAGGCATATAAAGAGATTCCTTGAGAGATGTAATAGGGTCGTTTAGAGCCTAAAACACCATGCTCAGTCATTGGGATTTTATTTTGCAGGTAAGATGGAGCCAGCATTGGTTTTTGAAGCGGGAAGTGGCATGAATCATGTTATGTTTTAGAAAGAGAAATCTGTTGACAATTAGGATATATAACACACTGAAATTAAATAGACCAATTAGAAAGCTATTAAAATGACTAAAGTGAAAAACGAACTTCTTATACAGAAAGAAACAGGATTTCTATGCCTAAATGTAGGGAAGGTAACTATTACTATGAAGATGATGGAAGTGAGGATGAGGAAGCTTGATAATAAGCTCAGCTCTGAGACACATTTGAAAGACCAATAGGCTAGTGAGCAGGCAGTGTGTGCATGGTTCTGCTACCTCGAGAAAGCCAAGTTAGAGATAGGGATTTGGGAATCATCATCCATACAGGGGTGACAACTGAAGTCATGAGAATGTTGAGACTGACAGGGGAAAACGGTAAGGGACAGAATCTTGAAGAACTATATTTAGAAGATAAAAGGAACGATGAGATTGAGAAAGCATCGGTATACTGGCCAATAAGGACATCATTAGTGACAGTAAAAAAAACAGTTTTAGTTACTAATGACAATAATCAGATTATCAAGGCAAAAGTCATCAGGCAAAGGAAGCAGGAAGTCTTTGAAAAGTTAGGCAATGAGGGGAAAACAGGGTTGGCAATATATTTTCAGGCAGAGGAAATGCCAGCAAAGAAGTAAAAATGGAAGGAATGTGTGTGGAGTGGGAAAGTGATTCATATCAATACACAGGATAAGGGGTTCATTTCACAACATAAAAAAGGAAAGATAGGTAAAATGTTACCTTTCATTCTTTTATGTTCCATTTTTAAGGAAATTCATTTCTGGTTTGACCTTTCTGGTCAAAGTATAAATGAGAATAAACTCTAAACAGGAATAGGTTTCAGAAGACTGAACAAAGGTTTAGATCCAATTTGTTTTCCTGAGGGCTTACTAGAACAGACGTGAGGAAACATTAGACAAAAGTTTACAGAAAGGTCCAAAGGGGGAGGGACGTGGGGCTTTCTCTGGATCACTGAGATTGAGCCAGAAGGCAAAGGACAAATGGTCGCATATACCTCAATGTTTGGTTTTCCACATTCAGAGAATAAGAACCTGGCCATTTCTTTTTTCCTTTACTCCAGCAAATGCCATATATATATGAGTATCACATTAATTTATTTTGTTTTGCTCAAGACAATCTAAATACCAAAGAACTTAAAATAGTTTTTACCTCAAAAGAAAATACAGCCATAAACACACTTTAAAAATCCAATTTATACATCTCTTACCGTGGGCCCTGCCTAACAACAATTCAGGTGCGAGGTAGTCTGGGGTTCCGAGAATTCGTCCATCATCCACTGGGGCTGCTCCCCTTCTCACACTCTTTGGAGTTCGGTATGGAGTTCCTGACTTGTTCTGATGGGGTGTTTGCTAATTCACAAAGAGTTTGAAACAAAAGAAGTATCTTAATTTCTTTGGCAGTGAATACAAATAGTGAAATCAAAGAAAACTTACAACACAGGCAGCTAGGCAGTTTTGAGTATGGACTCATAACTATAATTATGAAACTTTCTAATAGCTAAAAGAACTTCAATAGTTTAGACAACAATGATCATTTCAAGCTCTAAGGAGTTCTGGTAGCATAGTGGTTACGAATCGGACTGTGAACCGCAAGGTCAGTAGTTCGAAACTACCAGCTGTTCTGTGGGAGAAAGATGAGGCTTTCTGCTCCTATAAAAATTTATAGCCTCGGAAACCCTGTGCAGGGTCGCTGTGAGTTGGGACCGACTCCACGGCACATAACCACCACCACCATATGCAAGAAACAGTGAAAAAAAATCCCAAAGAAAGAATTCCTTGACAACATGAATTAATATATACGTATCAAAATAATTCCTTATAGTTGCATGGAAGGGATTGTAACCATGGCAATGAGACGATATATGATAGGATGAATGTAAAACCAATGTTCTCCCATGTAAACTATCACATAATTCACAACAAAACATTAAAAAAAAAATTCCTTATAGCAGGAATTAATAACTAACAGCCACTGGTGTGGTGCTGTAGTATAAGCATGAGGTGACTAGTTCAAATCCACCAGCTGCTCCTCAGAAACCATATACAGAGTTGTTATGAGTCAGAACCAACTCAATGGCACTAACAATAGTCACTGAGTTAACAACAACAGTCACTGCTAACGGAAAGGTCACCAACTGTTCTGCAGGAGTGTTCTGAGGCAGCCTGCTTCTGTAAAGATTTGTTGTTGTTGTTAAGTACCATGGAGTCGGTTCCGACTCATAGTGACCCTGCATAGGGTTTCTGAGGCTATAAATCTTTACGGGAGCAGAAAGCCTCATCTTTCTCTTGTGGAATGGCTGGTAGATTCGAACTGCCGACCTTGAGGTTAGCAGCCCGACTCGTAACCACTGCGTTAAGATTTACAGCCTCGGAAATCCTACAGAGCAGTTCTACTCTGTCCTTTAGGGTTGCTGAGTCAAAAACGACTCAATGGCAGTGGGTATAACAACCACTGAGGAAGGCTGTAGCTGACAGATGAATGAGTTATGAGACATTACACAAGAGAACTAAATCTAAATAACCTCTTGTACTAAATGGCATTTCAAAGTTTCCCTAATATTTTGTTGTTCCACATCAGCCCTATAGGGTTCAAGTACCATTATCTTGTATAGACAGATGGAAAAACAGAGGCTTTGAGGTTAAGGGACTTCTAAGTCACTCAATAAATTTTGGATAGAAAACCCAAGTCATGTAACTGTTAAGTTCTGGGCTTATATTTTTTATATTATGATGTCTTTCCAAAGTAAGAAAAAACAAACTGGGTTTATAAAGGTCAGTAGGGTAGAAAATAAAAAAAGTAAGATTTGAAGTACACAGTTTTAAACACTTTTTTTCTATAAACAGATCAACTTATAAGTCCTTAGGAAGCAGTGAGGCAGAGTGAACACAGTGTTTCTGAGGTCAAGTGAAAATATGTGATTTTATTTTCTTAGAGAAGTATATGTTAAGTGCCATCAAGCTGGCTCTGACTCATAGAGACCCTTTGCAGGGTTTCCAAGGAGTGGCAAGTGAGTTTGAACTGCCAATCTTGTGGTTCAAACCAACCTTATGGTCTGGTGCTTATCCTACAGTGCCATACCAGGACTCCAGATAAGTATATCATTGTTGTTAAGTGCCATCGAATTAGTGAAGATACAGTGACCCTGTATAAGGTTTCTGAGGACTGGTCGGTGAGCTTTAACCACTGAATTTGTGGGTCAAACTGACCTTGTACTTCAGCGCATTAACACAGTGCCACACCAGGACTCCTGTATAGAGTTGGAAGAGGGCACTGTTGTTGTTGTTGTTAAGTACCGTGGAGTCGGTTCTGACTCATAGCAACCCTGCACAGGGTTTCCAAGGCCACATATCTTTACGGGAGCAGAAAGCCTCATCTTTCTCCAGCGGAACAGCTGGTAGTTTCGAACTGCCGACCTTGAGGTTAGCAGCCCGATTTGTAACCACTATGTCGGAACCAACTCCATGGCACATAACCACCATGCTACCAGAGCTCTTTGTACTTAGCAATAAATGTCATTATGACTAGCTTTATCTTCATTAAAACTCCCCAAAGATTTAAAGCAAAGTGAACAAAAAAATACGATGGTAGACACTGTCCAATTGAGAGGCAAGTGCCTGGTCTTAAGAGTTAATTTTTCCAAGATTAAAAGAATGAAGTGTTATAAAAGTTATAACATACCTGATATGGCATATAGGATTTTCCTTTTTGAGTAGGGGTTATAGCCATGGGATATGAATCACTATAAGCACAGGAGATATCCATTGCATCAAAAGAAGTAATGCTGGTTTTGGAGGGTTCTGAGTTATTGGATACATTAGTATGGTTGCTAAAAATTTGAAAAGCCACAGCATTTTTCTTAGAGATGGTTAATGTTTTCAACACCCCTGAAGAAGGAGCTAACATTTTTTCAGGAATCTCATCAGCTTTTGGCAACACATTTTTTTGATGGGTTGGTGATACAGTCAGTAGGTCTGTAATATTGGATTCTTCAAGAGAAGTTTCTTTGATGCTTTTCTCTGGATCTAAGGACTGCTTTTGTAATGGACTTTCCATGAGAGAAATTCCAGGAAAAGAGGAGTCAGAATCCATACAGATACTTTTATGAGCTCTGTCATCATCAGAACACAGAAAACTAGAACTTAAGTCATCCTTCTTACTGCACTTTTCACAATCATCATCCAGTTCATGCAGCAGGTTTTTTGCAATCATTGGGTCCGGTGATTTTTCTGGAGTTTGTTGTTTATCAGTTAAAGAACTGACATCGTTCTCCTTATTCACACAGAAATTTTGCTGGCTTCCGTAAACTGAGATTTTAAGGTCTTGGACTTCAGTTGTTAAGCCTGTATTTTGATTTGCACGAAAACCCATCATTTCATTACTACAAGCAGAGTCTACACAATTTTTTTTATTCTGTATAATTTCCTGACAAGGACTAGAATCAACTAACTCAAAATTTCTTTTTAAGCCTTTTTTCCCAGGGTGTTCTTCAGACATATTAGCAGAATCCACACGCCACTGATTTGACAGATGAAAATCAGACTGTCTTGTGTCAGTATGCATAGTGATACTGTTTACATCCAGTTCTCTTGCTTCCCAAGAAACTCTCTCAGAAAAGCATTTTTGAGCAACATTTTCCCAAGAGGATCCAGTGTCAGGAGTGACACTGCTGGAGTGAATGGGAGAAAGGGCTAACTCAAGATCCTTTTTATTGAAATTTCTGGTCTCGAAGGCATTTGTAGATTTAGTACATAAAGGTTTTCCAATTGAATTCGAACTCATCATTGTAAAGCCCAATGCCTCATCATTTTCCTGAAAGGAGAGAAAATAGTCTTTTTACTTTTACAAAACTGATACTTGTTAACTTTGTTGACCTTTGTATACTCAAGTGAGATAAATTATTTCATTAGCAGAATTTGTATGAATGGGTAGAAGTGTTTCTAGCAAGGTGACATATGTAATTATTTGCTAAAACAAAAGTCACTCTAACCTGGCAATCCTTTTCCCATGTGGGGCTGCTGTGGTATTCTGATTCCATACTGGAGAGAAATGTGTGGGACTGACTACTAGCGCTTGATGTAGCCAGTCTTTTTCTAGACTGGAGGAGATTAGAAGTAAGACACTTCACAGGTATGTCTGGGTTAGAAGCAACTGTTTCAAGACCTGTGGGAAAGAGAAAAGATGAAAATTATGTCAAATCTTTCTCAGTTTTTAACTTGAATTTTTACAGATAGTTAGCCAAAGAAATGAGATCTTTCTTATCCTATTTCTACAGAAACACTATTCAATCTACATGGATGGTATATCTTTCTTGCATGCTTCCCATGTTTGGTGGTGGTGGTGGTTATGTGCTGTCAAGTAGGTTCCAATTTATTGCAAGGACCCTGCACAGGGTTTCCAAGGCTGTATATCTTTATGGAAGGAGAAAGCCTCATCTTTCTCCCATGGAACCGATGGTAGTTTTGAACTGCTGACCGTGAGGTTAGCAGCCCAACTCATAAACACTATGCTACCAGAGTGCCTTACTTCTCATGTTTAGGTATACAAATTGTTAGAAATACTAGTACTGCTCTGAAAGTTAAAGCAATAACTCTGCAACATTAGCTAAATCAAAATCAGGTAAGAGAAATCATTTATAATTAGAAAGAGATCAATTTGAAATAACTATAGATAAAGGAGCATTACTGATATGCTATATCTGGATATGCTATATGGTTGCAAAGATTAGATTTGCTCAGTTCAATTAAAATTATAGCTCTATTTTAATGTTGAGGAGTATAAGGATGAATAACTCACAACTTTAAGGGATTTCCTTATTACAACAGGATAAAACAAATATGTAATGATAAACTGACAGATAGCAAACCTGTACAATACAAAGCAATACTATAGAATACAGTTCCTTTTATGATAACATAAATAAATATGGAGCTAAAAATGGTTGCTCCTCAGCTTTTAACACAAAAAGACAAACACAATTTTACTAAAGATGATAATACATGCATTCAATGTATTTTCTCTTTCCCAAAAATGAACAAGACTTCAGTCTCAGGTAAAATCTTAGTCTTATAAGTTTTGACTGTAAGTCTAAAACATTTACATGGGAAGAAGAAATCTAAAGTCTATCTAATTTAAACCTCTTTTTAGTACATGCATCCTTTCAGTGGAATTCTTGAAACTCACTCAGCACTAACTTTATTACTTGGTGAAACTGCTCAGCTGTATTCTCCTAGTATTAAGGGAACCTGTGTCTAATTGAATACCATGTGCATACTGTATGTTTGCGGAGTTTTTTCTGGACCACTGATATAATCAGACCATTTCCTACTTAGGAATCTCGGATAGCTCCCCATTCCCTACAACTTAAATGCAAGGCTCCTTATAATGACACTTGCTTCCTCCCCATCATTTCTCATTGTATAAGCTTTCCATTCCTCCACATTTAAGCTTTAATGTCGTAATGTGGAATATACTTTCATGCACCATTGCCTCTGCTCATGTAGTACCTCTACTTGAAATACCATTTTCCATGATATTTTCAGCTATATACTGCCATTATTAACATCCTGCTTGTCTTCTAGGGTTTAGTTTGGTTGTTGTATCATTATTTAGACCCGTTCCAATAGTTAAATATAAGAAAAACAGAACAGATAGATGTAGAATCAATCCCGACTCATAGCAATCCTTCAGACAGAGTAGAACTGCTCCAAAGGATTTCCAAAGCTGGAAATCTTTACAGACTCCCACATCCATCTCCCACAGAGCAACTAGTAGGTTCCAACCTTCAACCTTCTGCTCAGTAGCCGAGAACTTAACCACGGCACCACCAAGGCTCGTCTGTTACCATATATTTTGATTTTTTAATTTTTAAAAATCATCTAATTAGATCAAGAGGGAGTGTTTTATAATCATGCATACACTTGCCAGAGACTTTAAATCTATGTATATTTAGATTAGAGTTCTGGTGTGGCGCTGTAAGTTAATGCGCTGGACTACAAAGTTGCTTTGAAACTACAAGGTCAGCAGTTCAAGCTCACCAGTTGCTCCTTGGAAACTCTATGCAGGGTCACTATGGGTCGGAATCAACTTGATGGCACATAACAACAAAGCGTGTGCTTTGTTTCTCAAAGGGCACAACGGAAAAAGCTAGCTTTCATTTTATACTTACATGCTTTTAGTAGTTTGTTACAATAAGGAGCAGTCTCCTTTTGATCTACAGACATAGGACAAATTAATCCTTCAGAAAACTGTGATGTTTCAGATAGATCAGTTGAAATAATATCTGTACAGTCTTGAATATTTTCTGCAACTGGTGTGTTCTATTAAAAAGAGGAAAAATTTTTTTTTTAAATTAAAGATTTATCTTTATAAAAATATCTCCACAAGACAGGGGCCTTAAGTAGAATCCTGAATCCCACCCAGAACCTTCTGAGGTGGGAAATTTCCACTTGAAAGGACATGCAGAAGACCAGAAGAGTTGTGGGATGACATCAAGAACATCATACAGGAAGAAAGCAAAAAGTTATTTAAGAAGACAAGAAAGAAGGAAAAAACTAAAATGCATGTTAGAAGTAACTCTGAAACTTGCTCTGCAGTGTAGAGATGCTGAAGCAAATGGAAGAAGTTAGGAAGCACAAGAGCTGAACAGAAAATTTCAAAGGTCAGCTCGAGAAGACAAAGTCAAATACTATAAGGAAATATGCAAAGACCTGGAATTACAAAACCAAAAGGAAGAACATGCTCAGCATTTCTCAAGCTGAGGGAAATGAAAAAAATTCAAACCTCAACTTCAGGCATTAAAGGAATCCATGGGCAAAATACTGAATGATACAAAGAGCATCAAAAAAAAGAAGAAATACAGAGAGTCACTACACCAAAAAGAAATGGTGGATGTTTAACTATTTCAAGAGGTAGCATATGTTCAAGAGCCAACGATCCTGAAGGAAGATGTTCTAGATGCACTGAAGCCACTGGCAAAGAATGAGGCACCTGCAATTGATGTATTAAAAATTGAAATGTTTCAACAAACTGATGCTGCACTGGAGGTACTCTCTCATCTATGACAAGAAATCTGGTAGACAGCTACCTGACCAACTTATTGGAAGAGACCTGTATTCGTGGCCATTCCAAAGAAAGGCAACCCAATAGAATGTGCAAATCATCATACAATATCATTAATAGTCCATGCGATTAAAATTTTACTAAAGATAATGCAAAAATGGCTGCAAACATACATTGACAGAGAAATTCCAGAGGTTCAAGCCAGATACAGAAGTGGATGTGGAACAAGGGATATCAATATAGATGTCAGATGGATCTTGGCTGAAAGCAAACAATACCAGAAAGATGTTTACCTGTGCTTTATTGACTATGCAAAGGGTTCGATTGTGTGGATCATGATAAGCTATGGATAGCATTGTGAAGAATAAATATTCCAGAACACTTAATTGTGCTCATGAAGAACCTGTACATAGACCAAAAGGCAGTTGTTCAAACAGAACAAGCGAACACCGAATGATTTACAATTAGAAAAAGTGTGAGACAAGGTTGTATTCTTTCACCATATTCATTCAATCTGTATGAAATAATCTGAGATGCTGAATTATATGAAGAAAAACATGGAAGACTCATTAATAACTTGAGATATGCAGATGATACAACTTTGCTTGCTGAAAGCGAAGAGAATTTAAAATATTTACTTATTTGATGAGGATCAAAGACTAAGCCTTTGGTATGGGATGCATCTGACTTGTAAAGAAAAAAAATCCTCACCATTGAACCAATAAATAACATCTACACAAATGGAGAAAAGATTTGACGTTATCAAAGAATTCATTTTGCTCGGATCAACCATCAACATGCATGGAAGCAGTAGTCAAGAAATAAAACTACATATTGTATTAGGCAAATCTGCTGCACAAGATTTAATTA
>NW_006408690.1:3632251-3657800 GCF_000296735.1 Chrysochloris asiatica
CAAATCTTTGCGTATTTTATTATAGTACCTGGTTTTATCTTTTCGAGCTGATATTTGAAATTTTCTGTTCAGCTCTTGGACCTCTTCAATTCTTCTATTTGCTTTAGCTTCTCTACGCTTGAATATATCCCACCTGAATTTAGAGATCATCTGAATAATAGATTTGATACATTAAACACATAAGACTGAAGTTGTGGGAAGTGATTAAGTAACTCAACAAATTGAATATTTAGATCTACTTTGATCATTTCCTTAAAGAAAGAAAAAGAGAAAAAGTTTCGAGTACATGAAAGAAAATGTTGGGATTCCAAATTTTAAATGACAGACAATCATAGATAGGGCATGTTATGTGAGTTTTTTCTTAACATGTACTTACAAATCCCAAAGAGCTGATGAGAGATAATATTTGCCCAGGAGTTCTTGAATAGTCTTGTCTAGGTTTAGCCATTGATGGTGTTGTAAGGATATCCATCATATTGATATCTACGTATGCAAAGAAAAGCATATTAAATTCTTTTCAAGCTAAGCCATCGTCAATTAAAGCAAGAATGACATGTTCTGAGCTTTACTCTTCTTTCCAGATTAGCAACTTAACTACAATTGGCTAGAATAAATATACCCAAGGAAGCTATCACATTTAAACAGATACAAAGGGACTTCAGAAAGTTCAAAGAAAAGTGGAATTAAAAGATAATGGGGTTTTCCCACAAACTTTTGGAAGTCCTTTTTGTATAACAAATCAACTGATTTAAATCATTAAAAAAGTTTCATAGGACAAAACCCTTGCTTTGAAATGAATAGAACACAGTGGGATGACCCAGATTCTTAGCTTTTCAGTAATATAAAAGTGAGCTTTGAAAAGTTCATGAAAAAATAGAACTAAAAGATAATGGAATTTTTCCATCAAATTCTTGAAATCCCTTTGTATATGATGAATTGTATGTTCATTTCTCTAACCCTTTGTTTATCAAGGGCTTGGAGGTGGTAAGATAAATCTGAGTAAGTCTTATAGCCATCAACCCTTTATCACATTATAGTTATTTTAGTCATTTTACTGATGTCTAATTGGTAAGAACACAATCAGTAGACCAGAAATTGTGAATTCTTCTCTAAAGATACAAAGATCTTTGAAAGCCCAATAATAATTCTTATTTTTCTTTTTAAATGGAAAAGTACAAATTATAATACCACTCTAAACTTGTTTCAGAGTCCTGGTGTGACACTGTGGGTTAATGTGCTGGACTGCAAAGTTGGTTTGAACTGCAAGGCCGGAGGTTCAAGCTCATCAGTAGCTCCTTGGAAACCCTATACAGGGTAGCTATGGGTCCGAACCGACCCAACAGCACTTAAACAACAACAGCCTTGTTGCGAATCCTGGTGTGGTGCTATAGAGTATGCACTGGACTGCTAATCAGAAGGTCAGCAGTTAAAACCACCAGCTGCTCCTCATAAACCTTTCAGAGGGTCACTGTGAGTGAGAACTGACTTAATAATACTTAACAAGAAAAAAAGCCTCATTTACGGGGAGTGTGGTGACTCTGTAGGATAAGTGTTCGATTACAAGCCACAAGGCTTTCTGCTCCAGGAAAGACTTCCAGTCTCGGAAACACTACATAGGGTTGCTATGTGTCGGAACTGACTTGACGACACTTATCAACAACAACAACCTATCTTGGGGCGTCCTGATGTGCTGTTGTAGGATAAAAACTAGACTGGTAACCACAAGGTTGGCAGGTCAAACCCACCAGCATCTCCTTAGAAACCCTATAGAGGGTCACTATGAGTTGGAACTTACTTGGCAGTACTTACCAATAGCAGCCTAGCTTAGAACACATAATGACCAAATTCCATACACTATTAACTAACAAAGAAAATAGTATAAGTTAATGAAATGCGTTCAAAATTGGTTGGATTTTAAAAAGGCTATTTTGCTTACCTCTATTCAAAGTAACTTTGGAAAGGCCAAAATCTGTAAGTTTAATATGACCCTCATTAGAAATGAGCATATTGTCTGGTTTTAAATCCCTGCACACAAAAAAGACAAATACGAGGTAATTAGCAAAGTGCTGGTGTTAATACGGAGTCCTAGTGTGGCGCTGTGGGATTAATGCGAATGGCTGCAACGCTGGTTTGAACAGCAGGGTTGGCTGTTCAAATTCACCAGCTGCTTCTCGGAAACCCTATATACAGGGTCGCCATGGGTCCAAACCAACTCAATGATACTTAACAACATCAAC
Source organism: Chrysochloris asiatica (assembly GCF_000296735.1). Taxonomy (NCBI): domain Eukaryota; kingdom Metazoa; phylum Chordata; class Mammalia; order Afrosoricida; family Chrysochloridae; genus Chrysochloris; species Chrysochloris asiatica. The sequence goes on from NW_006408690.1 coordinate 3,634,489, forward strand.
TGTTAATATTAAAATTACCAAGGCAGCAAGTTACAAGAAAAACACATTTATTTTCTCTAAAATAGGGCACTCAGGAGTGGTTTTGAAATGCACAGAAAACAAATCTCAAAGCAATGTATCTTTTGTATACCTGAAACTACTTTTTACAAAATGTTAACTGTTGAATTCCAGATGTTCTTCAGCTTTACTCATTAGTTATTTTGTTAAAATAAATAAATAGCATTAAAGTTCAAGTAAAGAAAAAAAAAAAAATTTCACATAAAGGAACATAACATAAGCCTTAATATAGCAGAACTCCTTAAACTTCCTTCACACAGAGCAAAACATGATGAATCTTCTAGGACGAAAAAATATAGCACTTTTAGATTACTGGAGAGGAGTGAAAAAGGATACAAACATATCATATTAAAATGCTATACTCATTTTAATCTTTAAACCTTAAACCAAAATTATGCCTTGAAGTCTTCTTAAAACCAAATAATAGTTTAGTTTAACTGGTAAAGAACATCTTCCTTGAGCACTGTGCTCTTTTACAAATTGTCTACATGATAACAAATTGATAACACCAACTTGAATGAATGAATAAAACACTGAAAAATACATTGAATAAATGACGAATCAGGCTACTAACTTCAAGGTCAGCTGTTTGAAACTACCAGCCATTCCACGGGAGAAATATAAGGCTTTCTGCTCTTGTAAAGATTTGCAGCCTCGGAAACCCTATGCGGTTTTCCGACTCCACATAACACCACCAGATGAATAAATGAAGAAAACGTTCACGCTGTCAAGGATTTCATATTATCTGAATCCACAAGATAGGAACCTTAGGGGCCTGAGTTCATGTTAAAGGGGGAGGACCCATTCAGAAAAGCAGTGTGAGAATGGCTACTCAACTCAAAGAATGTCACCAGGGTCACTGAACTGTCCAGGGATAAACCTGAATTGGTGTATGTTTTTGCTGTTTGTATTCTCAACAATAACAAAATAAAATCAACTACTAAAGAATAAAATGCTATACTCAAGAACAAATCTACATATTCAAAAAACATTGGGAGACAAAAGAAGAGCTGATGAAGTGCCTAAACTCATACTAGTACTTCATGTTAGATAATCTCAATATACAGATAAGTGCTTTTTGTAAGTAGCTGATCTTGAAATATGCTATGTTTATTTCATAAATATGAAATATACTTAAAAATTGAATTTCTAAGTGATAGTTTGGAGAAAAAGCAGTCATTACCTGTGGATGATCCCATGTCTATGAAGGTAATCTAGAGCCAATGCTACTTCAGAAATGTATTTCACAGCCATTTCTTCGTCAAAATACCCATATATGTGTAGGAGAGACTTAGCATCTCCACCGATAAGATATTCCATTATCTATCAAAAAGGAATATAAGTGTTAGACAATAAAAACAGTATGATTGCTTTAAAAACATATTATCTTAGCCTTATATATTTTTAGCATGGTTCTTTAACAAAGGTTTTCTTGGTAGCACTCAATACACATTGATACCACGTTTCCTCACATTGTCTTATTGTTGTTGTTAAGTCCCGTAGAGTTGGTTCTGACTCATAGCAACTCTGCAAAGGGTTGCTGAGGAGCGAATGGTGAGCTTGAACTGCTGACCTTGAAGTCCAGTGCATTAACCCATGATGCCACATCAAGACTCCCACATTGTCATGTAGGTGTATTGTTTTATTTTTAACTTAATTAAGCTGTTTAGTCTGAACAAAAAGTCTTCGTTACAGAAAAGTTGAAAAAATATTAGAATAATTCCCCATATACCTTTCCTTTAGATTCCTCATGAAAATTTTGCTACATTTGCTTTCTTCCTCTCCACATAAAATAAGTATAAAAATTGTATTTTTATTAACATATAGGTATCGTTTTTTTCTCCCAATTAATAATTTGAGAATAAGTTGAAAGATAATGACCTGTCACCAGTAAATTAATCTTGTATCTCCTTAAAGGACCTTCTTACATAACTACACTGAAATAAAATTCAGTAAATTTAACACCAATATAATGCTATCCTCTAGTCTACAGTCACGTTCAAATTTCACTGCACTTCATAGCATCTTTACCCACTTCCTATCACCACCCAAATCAGGAGCATGCATTGCATTTACTTGCCATATCTCTTTAAAACCCATTGTTGTTGAGTTGACTCTTACTTATAGTGCCCCCCTATGGTCTCAGAAGCTTTCCAAAGCTGTAATACTTACAGAAAAGTCTCACAACAGGACCAATAAGTAACATCATGATGAATGAAGAAAACACTGATGCTGTCAAGGATTTCACATTACTTGAAGCCACAAACAACACCCACTGAAGCATAAGTCAGGAAATCAAATGACATATTGCATTAGGTAAATCTGCTGTAAAATATCTCTCTAAAGTGTTCAAAAGCAAGATGTCACTTTGAGGATTAAAGAGTATCTTATCCAAGCCATGGTATTTTCTATTGCTTCATATGCATGTGAAAGCTGGACAATGAATAATGATGACCAAAGAAGAATCCATGCATTTGAATTATGGTGCTGACGAATATAGAAAGTAACATGGACTGCCAGAAAAACAAACAAATCTATCTTGGAAGTAGAGCCAGAAAGTTCCTTAGAATCTAGGACGTCGAGATTTTTGTCTCCCATACTTTGAGATATTATCAGGAGTGACCAGTGGAAGACATCATGCTTGGTTGGGAGCAACAATGGGCTCCAGAATGGTAGAGTTTCATTCTGTTGTACACAGAGCCACTACGTGTCGGAACCAACTTCATGTCACCTAATAATAACAATCTTTAATTGATTTGGAAATAACACTATAGAACTTTTATCTTTCTACAAAAACATGTATTTCCTCGTCTGTCCACTGAAATGGCCTCAAAGCAATGACAACCCACTGACTATGAGCTCCACTGATTAATACCCCTGAGATTATTGTCTCTAAACATTATTTGCCAATAAAAGGAATTAGACCCCTTGCCAAGGTCTGAGGAAGCATATTTATGAAATGACCCTTAGATAGCTTATCATGTCAGAAAGCAATAAAGCTATCAGGATACAGGCATACCCCAGAGACTGGCATGTTCAGTTCCAGATCAACACAATAAAGTAAATATTGCAATAAAGGAAGTCCCACAGATTGTTTAGTTTCCCAGTGCATATTAAAAGTTATGTTGTCATCTATCAAGTGTGCCATAGCATTATGAAAACATTAGAAATATTGTAACAATTATCAAAATATGACAGTGGAAAAAAATATGACAGTGACATGAAGCGAACACATGCTGTTGGAAAAATGGTGCTGCTAGACTTTTTCTACGTAGGGTTGTCACAACCTTCAATTTGTAAACAAACACAATAATCAGCAAAGCATAATAAAGCAATGTGCAGTGAGACGTGGTGTGCCTGTATTAACAACAAAAAACAAATCTGTTGCAGGAAAGTCAATGATGAAGCATAGCACACATTACAACAAATGTGTAGAACTGCCCTAGAGTTTCCAAGGCTGCAATAGTTATAGAAACGGATTGCCACATCTTTCTTCCATGCAGACGCTTCTGGGTTCAAACTGCTAACCTTTTGGTCAGCAGCCAAGAGCTTATCCACTGTGCTACCAGGGCTCCTTGTCAGAAGAGCAGGATAGTATAAAATCGGACACAGAAGCTAACTAAAAGGTGTTTCACTGATTAAAGAGGCAATAATTTAAGTATAAATTAAAATGAATGACTGCAGTAGGTTGCTGTTGTTGCTAAGTGTTGTCGAGTTGGTTCCGACCCATAGCGACCCTGTATAGGGTTTCCGAGGAGCAGCCGCTGAGATTGAACCACTGATTTTGCTTTGCAGTCTGACACATTAACCCACAGTGCCACAGTAGTAGTTGTTGTTATTAAGTGCCGTCAAGTCGATTCGGACCCATAGCGACCCTGTATAGGGTTTCCAAGGGGCAGCTGGTGAGCTTGAACCACCAACCTTGTAGTTCAAATGACTTTACAGTCTGATGCATTAGCCTACAGCACCACACCGGGACTCCACAGTAGTAGTTAAGACACCTCAAATCTGTGATGGCGTTGTTGTTAGGCACCGTTGAGTCAAATTTTGTTGTTTGAGATCCTGCCTGCAGCCAATGTGTCAATCCATCTTATTAGGGATCTTCCTCTTTTTTGCTAACTTTCTACTATACCAAGCATGAAGTCCTTCTCCAGGGACTGGTCCTTCCTGACAACAAATTCGAAATACGAGACACCAAGTTTTGCCATCCACACTTCTAAGGCGCATTCTGGCTGTACTTCTTCCAAGACAGATTTGTCTATGGTATTTTCATTTTTTAAAAACTTTTACTGTGAATTGAGTGAAGGTTTACAGAGCAGATCATTAGTTTCACATTCAACTAATCATACACCTAATTTTAATTGTTGTAATCTGCTCCATGCAACATCAGTTACCCCACTCCCTCTCTGTGACTCTTATTTCCATTCCACCCTGACTTAAAATATTTACTGATGAAGATCAAAGAGTACAGCCTTCAGTATGGATTGCATCTCAATATAAAGAAAACAAAAATCCTCACCACTGGACCAATAAACAACATTCTTACCAATGGAGAAAAGATTGAAGTTGTCAAAGACTTCATTCTTCTTGGACCAACTATTAACACTCACGGAAGCAGCAGTCAAGAAATCAAACGACGCATTGCATTAGGCAAATCTGCTAAAACCTTTATAAGTGTTGAAGAGCAGAGATGTCAGCTTGAAGACTAAGGTGCACCTGACCCATGCATGCCATGGTATTTTCAATAACTTCATATGCATGCAAAAGCTGGACAGTGAATAAGGAAGACTGTAGAAGAATTGATGCTTTTGAGTTATGGTGTTGGAGGAGAATATTGAAAGTGCCATGGGCTGCCAAAAGAACCAATAGATCGTTTTGGAAGACGTGCAGTCAGAGTGCTCCTTGGAGGCCAAGATAGCCAAACTTCGTCTCTCATACCTGGGACATACTGTCAGGAGTGACCAGTCACTGGAGAAGGATATCATGTTTGGTAAGGTGGAGGGTCAGAGAAAAAGAGGAAGACCCCCAGAGATGGATTGGCTAAGTGGCAGCATCAATGGTCTCAAGAGTGGCAACAATAGTGAGGTTGGCCCAGGATTGGGCAGTGTTTCGTTCTGCTGTGCATACGGTCGCTATGAATTGGTATCGACTCGATGACACCTAACAACAACAACTCCCTCCCAGTCTTGTTGAACTTTATCCTTAGGGAAACGCTGCTCCTTTGATCCTGAATGGCTGACCATTTCAAGTGAGTATCCTTACTAGTATTTTGTCCCTACCTCATACACCCATCCACAGAGTGACTGATAAGTGAGACACATGAGTAACTTCTGCTCCAGACCGAAAGGGATTCTGAAGGCCAGAGCCTCAGGTTCCTTCAGTCTCTTTCTGACCAGTAAGCACGATCTTTTCCAAAATTTTGACTTTTGTTATACATTTTCTTCCACTCTATTGAGGACCTTCTAATGTAATCCCTTTCAGAGCAGTTGGTAGTGGTAATTAGCCACCATGTAGTTTTTCTGGTTTCAGAGTCGTAGAGACTGATGTTCACATGTTCTATTAGTCCAGTGGACTAATTGATTCCAAGTGTCTTCCATTTTCAGCACTGTTCTTTCCTCCGCACAGGGAGAAACCAATAGATGCACCTTAACTTGCCCAATTATGAGCTTTAAGATCCAAGTTACTACTCACAAAAATAGGATATAGAAACTGACTTTGTGGACTATGTGTTACCAATTGGCCATGGTGTCCCCTGAGACCACGGCCAGCCCTGAGCCCCAGGTCCAGTAACGCATTCCCTCACGGTATGAATGCCAGAGCTGGATCTTGAGCTCAGGCACGCTGAAGCCAAGGACTATGCACTGGAATCACAGGGCTCATTGATCACTGAATGAAGGAAAAAGTAAAGACATCAACTCACCAAGTAGACATTACTGGCTGACTGCAGTGAATAGTATAAATGGACAACAAAAGGACTTTTGCTTAGCGCCAGTGCATCTCTCTCAGCTTGTACCTGATGAGTCATATTTTTGTTGATCATGTCTGCCTTTTTGACAACCTGTAATAAAGAACGTAACAACAGACCCTTTTGTTTATTCCTTACTACAAAACGTTCTCGGCTTTCAAAGCTAGTATCATAAAAACACCAAAAGAAAGAAACTATATTGATCAGATTGCCACCAGAAAACTCTGCTAGAAAAATAGCTAAGATGGTAAAAAGCTCTCTTCCAGATAGAACTGCCTACCTCAGCATTAAGCAGCAAAAAAATGTATCAAATCCTTTTTGAGAAAGAAGAACTGCACAATTGCTTCCTGACTGCCCTACATATGTTGGTAGTAGAAAATTCTGTTCTTCTTTTCTTATACCAAAGTAAGAAAAATATTAATGTTCCTAATAAGCCCCAAGATAACTGGAACCTAAGCACAAGCTACTTATTGCTTCTGATTCTTCCTAGATGGTTTTGTGGAATGAATTGTGTCCTCCAAGTTGTGCTGTCAATTTTAACTTCTATATCTGAGGTGCTATAGTTGCCTAAGCACTGGGTTGTTAACTGCAAAGTTAGTGATTCAAACTCACCAACTGATCAGCAGAAGAAAAATGAGGCTGTCTACTTCCAGAAAGATTTATAGTCAGAGACTCTACAGTTCTACTCTGTCCTATGGGGGTGGGGAGGCGCAAAGGGTTGAAACTGATTGGAGGATAGTGGGTCATGCTTGTCGCCCATTTGGGAATGAGTTATGTTATGTTAATGAGACGGGGTTGTATCTTGAGTTAATCTCTTTGGAGACATAAGAGACTGAACAAGCAAGCCAAAGAGAGACGGGGTAAGATAGATGGACTGTGCAGTTCAAACAACTTTGCAGTCTGACACATTAGCCCACAGCACCACACCAGGACACCCCTATAAAGATTGTTGTTGTTGTTGTTGGTAGGTACCGTGGAGTCGGTTCCGACTCATAGTGACCTTGACTGTAAATCTTTACAGGAGCAAAACGCCTCCTCTTTCTCCCACGGAACTGCTGGTAGTTTCGAACTGCTGACCTTGAGGTTGGCAGCCCATTAACAACCTTGAAAACCCTATACAGGTACCTATGAGTCAGAATTGAACCAATGGCAGTGGGTTTGGTTTGCTTTCTGTTTAGTAAGGGCCACAGTAGGAGACCTGGGTTGGATTTCTGGCCAATGCAGGTCAAGAACAGCCACCACCCATCTGCCAGTAGAGACTTGCATATATTGCAGGTTTCAGCGGCACTTTCAGACTAAGACAGACTAAGAAGAAAGGTATGGCAATCAGCTACCTAAAAGCAGCCAAAGAAAATCCTGTGGATCACAACAACACAATCCCATTTCGCATGGGGTTGTCATGAGTTGCAGCTGACTTGATTGCAACATACAACACACTAAATTTAGTAGAAGGAAAACCAAAAATCTTGGAAGCATATAAAGCAAGATGCAACTAAAAACAATGTGAAGGGCCTGAAAGATAGGGAAGGTTTGAAGAGTTGATAAGATAAACCTTAGTACACAAATAAGATAGGAGAAGAGCAGAAAAGGGTGGAAGAGTAACACTTAAGAAAAAGCATAAACATAACTTTGGCTTGCTGCCTATGTGCTGTTAGTTACAACTCACAGCGACCCAATATTGGTTTTTGAAGGCTGTTACACAATTTTTTGCTAGAACAGAAAATCTCATCTTTCTCCTGCTGAAGGCCACTGTGCTCCCCCAAACATAACCTTTGTTGTTGTTGTTTAGTCCTTTGAGTCGGTTCCAACTCAGCGACCATGTATAGGGTTTCTGAAGAACAGCAGGTGAGTTTTAACCACTAACCTTGTGGTTCAAACCTGGCATTCAGAGACCAGTCAACTGTCTGCTGTGCTAGGATATAGAATACATGTAAGAGTAAAGTCCTGGTGTGGCGCTGTGGGTTAATGCGTCAGACTGATGTTGTTTTAACTGCAACATCAATGGTTCAAGCTCACCAACTGCTCCTTGGGAACCCTATACAGGGTCGCTATGGGTTGGAATCGACTTGATGGCACACAACAACAACAAAGAGTAAAGTAGAAGTCTAGAACCTGAACTTGGAGCATGACTGCTTTTCTAAGAGTTTGGATTTTTCACACATGTCACTACCTACACGATAGATTAAAAAGATAAAGATAATGATTCCACTTAGGGGACGATTCCAGGAGACAAGGTATGAAAATAAAGGCCTAGAGAACGTCATGTTAAGTGAATGAAGAAAGATAAAAAAGTCCAAATATTATATGATATACTATTTATATGAAATGTTTAGGATAGGCAAACCTATGGAGTTTGAATTAGTCTTTGAGCATGTACAGCAAGAATTCTTAGAAGCAAGGATGGTGAGCATGGTGAGAATTTGTCTCGCTTACTATGGACATAGGAGTCCTGGTGTGGTGCTGTGGATTAATGAATTGGACTGCAAGGCCAGTCATTCAAGCTCACCAGCCGCTCCTTGGAAAGCCTGTAAAGGATCACTATGTGTCAAAACCAACTCAACGGCACTTTAACAACAACAGCAACTGTGGATATGGTGTCAAAATGTACCAATCACCTGAGGAGGATTATCATGCTTGGTAGAGCAGATGGTCAGCAAAAAAGAAGACCCTTGATGAGATGGATTGGCACAGTGGCTGCAGCAATGGATCAAAGACATTAAAGATTGTGAAGATGGTACAGGGCAGGGCAACATTTCATTCTGTTATATCTAAGGCTGCAGTCCTGTTGTGGCAATGTAGGATAAGGACTAGAATAATAATTGCAGTGCAAAGTCGAGGGTTCAAATCCACCAGCCGCTCCTTGGAAACCCTATATAGGGTTGCTATGAGTCAGAACTGACTCCAATAACAACACAGAGAAAGAAAGTATATTGCTGGCTATCTGGGGCTGGCTGTGGCAAGGACCAAGGCACTACAGATCAGTGGATCAGGGTGATGGAAATGTTTTAACTGCATTGTGTTGCTTACACAACTAGCTAATGAAAAATGAAAGTCTGTACTTGGGGAAGGAAAGAAAGAGGATAAAGGACTTATTTCTGCTTGTTGTTGTTAAGTGCCGTAGAATTGGTTCTGACTCAGCGACCATGTATGGGTTTAAGAGGAGCGGTTGGTGAGCTTGAACCTCGGACCTTGAGATTCAAATCGACTTTGCAGGGCACTGCATTAACCCACTGTGGTATTAGTTCAAGAGGTTATGTATAACAAAGCAAACAAACAAAAAAAAACAAAACCTCCAACTACTTTTAAAACTTTTTGGGTTTAGAAACTTGATTACAAGTTTGGGTAAGACTATGTATCAGTTTGGACTTGACTTTTGTCTTTGGTTGCAGTTTCCTCATTTGCTAATTTTGTTATTCTCATAAGTGACTCCTAAGCATCAGAGATGTGGAGAGAAGGGAGGGGCAGAGGCGAGACTCTAACTTGCCCCGCTGATGTCACTCCAAGCTCATAAGGTTCAGAAGACTTTGACAAGCCCCCCAACCCGATTAGTGTCTAGTCTGACCAAGACCAGGAGAAAGAAAGAGAGCTAAAGGGCCAGTCTCGTTTCCTTTACTCCTACCTTCACCGCATACAGCTTGCCGCCTTTCTTTCCCAGATACACTTTTCCGAAGGCGCCACGGCTAATGGGCTTCACGATGGTAAATTCCATAATGGAGGGCGGTCCTGGCACCCGGATCCGATTCACGCACTCCCGTGTCGCCTGGCCTCTCGCGCTTTCACCGCTCTCCTGGCTCGTAGCTGTGGGCTCCATCCTAAATCGGGTCAGACGCAAACATGTAATTAATTACTCCCGCCAACTTAGTTCAAAGTGAGACTCCACCTCCTTTACGCACCCCCTGTAGTGACGTCACTGCGACACCGCGTTCGCTACGTCCTCCAAGTGTAGCCCCGCCCCCTGCCCAGACCTCTTTGCAGACGCGGAAGGAACCAATGGGCGTAAGGTCGAGGCTGTTAAACACGTCTTGAACGTACTGCATGCCCTTTAAGGGCGGTGATCGCGGTCCACATACATCTTTTGTAATGAAGGGGAGGGACAAACGGTTCTTTAACAGATTTGAAAGTGATTGTTGTTATGTATCGTCAAGTCTGAGTCACGGGTTTTTGAAGATGTTTTTCCTCCAAATGAGGCTGGTCGGACCTTACCCACATCCAGTCAAGGTTATGGAGGAGGTTTGGAAGCTACTGAAGTCTTGGAATGTGGACAAACTGTATGAGTAGGAAGTGGGTGCTGATCCTGTATTCCGACGTTTTAACAGGATTAATTTACTATGAGTCCTGGTGTGGCGCTGTAGAATAAACCCTAAATTGGCAACAGTTCAAATCCACCAGCCACTCTTAGAAAACCCCATATAGGGTCGCTGAGTCAGAACCGACTCGACGGCACTTAATAACAATCATTTACTAATTCGGAATGGCTCTATGACAGTGGGTTTGGATTTTAACTTGCCTGACTGAAATGACTAAAACCAGCGGGAAGAATTTATTTTCAATTTATCATGGAGAGAATAAGGACTACATTGTAGCAAAAGATCTTATCGCTCAAGGCCCAGTCAGAATAGGAAAATAAATCGGAAGACTTGGTAAGGACGCTGTAGAAAACTTGGAAAAGGCGAATCATGCTATTCTCTTTTTTGTTGTTAAATGCCAGTGAGTCGGTACTGACTCTAGCGACCCTGTATAGGGTTTCCGAGGAGTGGTTGGTGAGTTTGAACCACCGACCTTGCGTTTCAAGCCGACCTTGAGGTCGAGGGCTTATTCTGTAGAGCTTCAGAAAACAACAAAATCCATACAAACGTTTTGCACGGATTGCTGCTTGGGGGCCCGCATCACATGCACAAGTATTACTCAATGTAAATATCAGCTACTTTGATCTCCAGTTTTCCAGGAGAGTCATTGGCCAGCAGAAACGCCAGACTCACGAAGGAGGAGCGCTGACGCACAAACAAGGCGGTGATGTTTATCTGCCCCGGAAGTATATGCGATAGATCCTTGCCTTCCGGGACAGGTTTGTCTGTCGTTGCAGCAGCTGTAGTGAGGGGAGGCCATTTTTGGTTCTGGGGAAAGTGGCATAAAAGGAGAGAGTAAAAGAAGGGAGGAAAAAGGGCTCAGCGCCTCCCCGCCGGGCCGTAGACAGAGGGGCCTTTTCGGCAGGCGGGAGAGGTCGCTGAAGGCCCGAAGGAGATGTTTTCCCTGTCGAGCACGGTGCAGCCCCAGGTGAGTCCGTCATCCGGTCCATATTTCTCGGTCCCTGTTCACGGCTCTGTGCCAGTTGTGTTTCGTGTAAGCGATTTCTCAGAAGGGGCTGTAAGAGAGGAACGATCCACTGAACACGAGTACCTGGGTTGGGAAGTGGATCAGGTCCAATGTTGAGAGTCGGATCTTAATAAAGAGCTGAAGATGAGGCTTCTGGGGGGAGAGGCGCGACGTGAGTGATGGAGACCTTTCCATATCGAGCTAATAGCATCGGATGTCTGCGTGCGAATGTCAGGCATTGTTCATGGTCGGGCATTCTTGGCGTGAGGGGTGGGGAAAATGTCTTTGCCATAGTTGTAAAGGAAGCAGATAATGTTTCCTTTCCATCCTTCCTCCCTTCCGGAACTGAGGCTTTAGTATTTTACACCCCGAATCTTCTACTCTTCTTTCCATTTAAATGGAATGACTCAATGAAGTTATAATAGCTGGAAGTATATATATGATTTGAATCACTATAGTATTTGTAGCTATCATGAAGTTATATATGTTTTTCCTTTTAACTAGAAATGACATTTTCAAGCCCTTGACTGTTAGCAGTTAACATTTTGGATTCAACCTCCTTCCCATTTTTTTTTTTTTTTTTGTAAAAGATATGGCAGAGAAAAATGAAAAGGAGTGTTTGATTATTCTCTTTTTTAGCTCATCACTTGTGACATTGTTTGGTTCTTAGTTCATTTAAAACGTTACACCAGTTTAGTTTTTGAGAGTGCAGCAGTTTTGCAAGTTAATGGTTTTTTGAGAACATTTTGATTTTTAAAACAAAAACAAAAACTGACACTCTTACTTTCTTGGTTTAACTATTTGTGTCCCATCCCCTTTTTCAATATTGGACATCAGTTATGTGGATAACAGGAATAAAGGATTTTGTCTTAATGGAGATAGGAAGTAAAATACTAAAAAATGAAAGGCAATTAACAGGCATTCCATGCAGAAGGAAGAATATTTGTGGAGGCCGTGGAACAGAGTTCAGCAGTTTAAGGAACACAACTTACTACCAATATGGCTATATACAACATGATGATTAAAGGGAGCAGTGACAGATAAGGTTGGAGAAAAAAGCTCTGAAAATTATTGAAATTTGTTGCAGATTATGTTAAGGAAGTTTGGCTTTCACTTCAAATTACTCTGGAGTCTTTGAAAGCTGTAAACAGAGCAGACTTACACATTTAATAGGTCATTCTGCCTGCTTGTTGTATGGAGGATGTTGATGGAATGGGAAAGGCAAGACTGGAAGAAGCTTTGCCAGTTACTGATTTGATGTCAGCTAAGGAGTTCTGGTGTGGTGCTGTGGCTTTGTGCCAGACTACAAAGCCGTTTGAACTGCAAGGTCGGTGATTGAAGCTCACCAGCTGCTCCTCGGAAACCCTATACAGGGTCGCTATGGGTCAGAATCTACTTGACAGCACTTAACAACAACAACAAGGAGCTCTGGTAGCTAGTGGTTATGAATCGGGCTGCGAACCGCAAGGTCTGCAGTTCGAAAGATGATGCTTTTTGCTCCCATAAAGATTTACAGCCTTGGAAACCCTGTTCAGGGTCGACTATGAGACGGAACTGAATCCACAGCACGTAACAGTATCAGCCAGGTGAACAGAACCAAGGGACACTGAATGGTTTAAAATCAGGAGAGGTATCCGCCAGGGTTGAATTATTTCACCATACTTATTCAGTCTGTACGCTCAGCACATAATCCAAGAAGCTGGATTATATGAAGAACTTGACATCAGGATTGGAGGAAGACTCATAAACAACCTGTGATAATGCAGATGATAGAACCTTGCTTGTTAAAAGCCAAGAGGACTTAAATATGCTTAATGATGAAGATCAAAGACCACAGCCTATGGCATGGGTTATACTTCAATGTAAAAGAAACAAAAATGCTCACCACTGGGCCAATAAATAATGCCATGATAAATGGAGAAAACACTGAAGTGGTCAAAGACTTCATTTGGCTTTGATCCACTCAACACTCAGAGAAATAGCAGTCACGAAGTCAACATACTGAACTGGAAAAATCTTTTTTGCACAAGACCGCTTTCAAGTATTCAGGAGCAAAGATATCAGTTTGAGGACTAAGGTGTGCCTTACCCAAGCCATGGTATTTTCAGTGCCTCATATGCATGTGAAGCCCTGGTGTGGTGCTCTGGGTCAATGCACTGGACTGCAAAGTCATTTGAACCACAAGGTCGGTGGTTCAAGCTCACCAGCCGCTCCTCAGAAACCCTATACAGGGTCACTATGGGTCGGAATCGACTTGGAGGGACTTAACAACAACATATGCATGTAACAGACAGTGAATAAGGAAGCTTATAGAAGAATCAGTGCATTTGAACTATGGTGTTGACAAAGAATATTAAAAGTACCATGGACTGGCAGAAGAACAAACAAATCTGTGTTGGAATAAGGACAACCAGAATGCTCTTTAGAAACTAGGATGGCAAGACTTCATCTCTCACACTTTGGACATATTATGAAGAGAGACCAGTCCCTGGAGAAGGATATCATAGTTGGTAAAGTGGAAAGTCAGCTTAATAAAGTAGGTCAGTGAAATAGAGGAAAACCCCAATGAGGTGACTTGGCACAGTGGTAGCAGTAATGGGCTCAAGCTTAGCAGTGATTTTGAGCTTGACACGGGACCAGGCAGTGTTTTCTTCTGTTCTGCATAAAGCCATTGTGAGTCAGAACCACCTCTGCAGCACCTAACAACAACAAATACAGTGGCAGCAACATTGGGCTCAAATGTAGCAATTGTAAGGTTGGCACAGGACTGGGCAGTATTTCATTCTGCTGTGCATAGGGTCACTATGAGTCTGAATCAGCTCTGATGGTACCTAACAACAACAGCCAGGAGCCTAGGTGGCACTGTAGGATAAGCACTGGACTGCTTATCCTACAAGGTCTGCAGATCACACTCACTTCTCCTTAGGAGAAAGATGAGACTCTGCTCCTATAAAGATTTGTTGTTAAGTGCCATTGAGTCGGTTCTTGACCCATAGTGACCCTGTATAGGTTTCTGAGGAGCAGCTGGTAAGCTTGAACCGCCAACTGGCTCTGCAGTCTGGTGCACTAACCCACAGCCCCACATCAGGATTACAGCCTTGTAAACCATAAACAGGGTTGTTATCAATTGGAATTGATCTGATGACAGTGGATTAATAACAACAGCTAATCCAGGAAAGGGTGTTGTTACGGAAAAACAAGAATGAGCATTATTTTAAAGAAAGAATAGAAATATTTGAGGGATTAGATGTGAGGGATGAAGGGGGATGGTTGTTACTGATTTCATCAGCTAGATGCATGACAGTGTTTAGAGGGACAAGTTGTCACTGGGACAAGTTTTTCAAGAAGTCTGAGTCAGTTTGCTGATCATAGGATTAAACGTCTTAAAACTACTTAGTTCCCTATCAAAAAGACCTGATTCTAGAACTTACATCAATTGGGTGGAGAGTTGGTAGTAATGCAATGTTAGTAGAGAGGAGGCTTTGTGTAGTAGTAGCAGTCTAACTGGGTTTAAATGTTTTATTTTATACTGTGAAAGATGGTGTATTTTCCTAGGGTTGCTGTAATGAAGTACCATAAATTGGGGCACAAAATAATAAATGTATTTCCTTACAGTTCTGGGGGCTAGATGTCTGAAATCAAGGTGTCAGCAGTACTATGTTGTGTTGTTAGGTGCCATCGAGTTGGTGCCGACTCACAGCGACCTTATGCACAGCAGAAAGAACACTGCCCGATCTTGGGCCAACCTCACTAGTGTTGCCTCACTTGAGCCCATTGATATAGGGGACGCTTATCCTTGGCTCTTATAGTTTCTGGCTCTTCAGGGCATCCAGGGCATCCCTTGATTTGTACATGTATCACTCGAATCTCTACCCCTGTCTTGTGCACATGTCTTCCTTCCCTTTTTATCTCTGGCTCTCTGTTGTCTGTTTTTATAAGGACAGTGTAGGAACCCTGATGGTGCTGTAGGATAAGCCCTGGACTGCTAACCTGTTAATTGCAAGGTCTGCAGTTCAAGTTCACCAGCTGCTCCTCGGAAACCCTATACAGGGTTGCTGTGGGTCAGAATTGACTCGACAGCACTTAACAACAATATCCAGTTCTTATCCTACATCTCCATACCAGGACTCCATACACATTTGGAATTCTTGTTTTATTTGGTTGAAAACTCTAAATTGTAAAATTAGGAAAGGAACTAATAGCTGAACTTTTTCACTGAGTTGTTGTTGTTGTTGTTAAGTGCCGTCGAGTCGGTTCCGACCCATAGCGACCCTGATCAGCAATTTACATCCTTTTTTGAATGAGAAGGGATGTGACTAAAATAAATGAAATGTTTTCTTAAAAATAGGCAGAAAAAAAATATTTTTAAATAATTTGATTCATAAAGTTTTAAAAGAGCTTATTTTTAAGGTTTTTCTTAAAAATGCTGAAAATAAAGAAAAATATAAACAAGAAAATAAAGATCACCTTTAGTCTCATTTAGGAGCTTTGGTGTACTGTAGGATAAGCATTGGACTGCTAATCGCAAGATTGGCAGTTCAAACTCACTACCCACTCCTTGGGAGAAAGATGAAGCTTTTTGCTCCTGTGAAGATTTACAGCATCTGAAAACCCTGAAAAACAGGGTTGCTCTGAGCTGGAATCAACTTGGTGGGAATAGGTTTTTTAAAATAATCTCTTTATACAAGGGTAATGGTATTTATAATAAAGTCACGCTACTTTCCCTATGCAACTGTATACAGACATTTTAGAAGTACTGTCTATCTGCTTTTCCTTTTATTGCATATTCTGAATGTATTTCTGTATCAGTAGTTATGGGATAAAAAAGCTTAACAATATGGAATCTGAAGTAATTCTCTGGATGACAGTCCTATGCTTACTAGTGATGTGACTTTCAGCATGCAATGGAACTAAATCTTCACTGTCTTCATCTATGAATAGAAAGTATAATAATAACTTAAATTGTTTTGGGGAGGATTAAATGAAGTGATATACGTAGAGCACAGAAATGGCATATGGTAAGAACTCATTTAATTTATTGATTTACTTGGCTATGTTTATTTAGCACATGGTATATACCAGATCCTGGTGTGGCACTGTAGGATAAGTGGTTCAAAACCACCAACTGTTCCTTGGAAATTCTCTACAGGGTCGCTATGGGTCAGAACACTTAACAGCAACAACAACATAAGTCAGGTATTACTAGACTGACATACAGTATTGAATAAAACAGAGAAGAAAATAATTTGCTTTTGGAGCTTAGATTCTAGTGAGAGGAGCAAGGTGTATCTGTCCAGTAAGCACTAGACTGTGAACTCACAGTGTTGGCAGTTCAAGCCCTGTGGGAGAAAGATGAGGTTTTCTGCTCCTGCCAAGATTTACAGCCTTGGAAATCCTGTACAGGGTCGCTATGAGTCAGAACTGACTCTATAGCACTTAACAACAACAACAACAGCAACATTCTAGTTGAAAAAGCAGATAACAAGCTAATACAGTTAAGTAAATATATAAAGGTATGTTACAGAGTGAAACATTACAAGAAGAAAAATAGATCAGAGAAGGGAATAAGAAAGGTTCTTTAGGATAGAATTGTTGAAATTTTAGATAGGGTAACTCTGGAAAGACCCCATGAGAAAATGCTTTGAGCAAATTGAAGGAAGTGCAAACTATGTTGCTAACTGGATGTGTGTGTAAAGCAAATGCAGTAGGCCTTCAGGTGAGTCTATTGATGTGTTTTGGGAATAGGAAAGAAGTCTAGTGGAACTAGTGCAGACAGCATGAAGGGGAGTGGAGTAGGAAGTAAATTTGGAAAGGTAGTAAACACCCAGTCTTGATTTTTTTTTTTTAAGTTTCTGTTGTGAATTGAAGGTGCTCTGGTCGTGTAGTGGTTACGATCAGGATCAGCAGTTCAAAACTACCAGCAGTTCCGCGGGAGAAACATAAGGCTTTCTGCTCCCGTAAAGATTTACAGCCTTGGAAACCCAATGCAGGGCCACTATGAGTCGGAACTGAATCCATGGCACACCACCACCACCATTGTGAATTGAGTGATAGTTTACAAGGGAGAACATCAGCTTTACGCTTGTCCTATCATATCTCGTGTCATTGCAATGATTACAATCCCCTCCATGCATCATCATTCAACAGTATTTGCTTCTATTCTCTCTGGGACTTTTTTATGTATACCAAAACGCTCAGGAATACACAGTCATTCAAAGTTCAAACACCCAAAGGGCATACCCTGCAAGCCTGCCCCCCAGCCACCAGCACACAGCCCCTTTCCCTCAATGAGTCTAGAATTTCCAGCCACTCCATCTCTTCGCGTCATCATCTCTGTCTCCATCTTTAGTGTCGCTGCTTCTCTGAATAGGGTCCCACACGCCGTTCCCGCTCTTCTCACTTGATGGTTGCAGGGTCCTCTGCTCCTGGACTGTAAGATCGGCCACTCCCTCTTTTTGTTACAGTTGTTAAGACTTTGGTTTTTACCTAGGTGAAAAAGGAAGACATTGGAGGGTTTGGATCAGAGGATTGACAGGGTCTGACTTTGGTAATAACACAATCACTTTTATGCTGTGCTGAGAATATTCTATAACAAGACAAAGGCAGGTAAAGGGATAGTAGTTAGACTTTCAAAAATGCAAGTTAATATACATGGATGGTGTTTAGAACTAGATGATGGCAATGGAAAAAATTGGTAAGTAGTAAAAATCTGGATGTTTGTTTACTGTTAAGAAACCCTGGTAGCACTGTGGGTTACATATTGGGTTGCTAACCTCAAGGTCAGTGGTTCAAATCCACCAGCTGCTCTGCAGGAAAGAGGTGAGGCTTTCTGCTCCTGTAATGATTTACAGACTCGGAAACCCTGTCACTATGAGTTGGAATCAACACAGTGGCAGTGACTTTGATATGTGTATTTTGGGGTCATTATATAGCCACTCCTTTACTGGTGAATATTTCCAGCTTTAGCCTATTATAAAAATGCTTTTTGATGGAAAGAAATTGTCTGTTTATGTATAAGCATTTTTAGATTATTTTCTTAGAATGTTGTTTAATGCTGTCAAGTTGGTTCCAACTCATAGTAACCCTGTATATAGTTTCAGAGGAGTGTCTGGTGGATTTGAACACTGACCTTGCAGTTAGCATGTGTTTATCTTATAGTCCACACCAGGAACAGATGACTAGAAATCAGATTGCTGGGAGAATGAAATGCATATCATTTTAA
This sequence comes from Chrysochloris asiatica, assembly GCF_000296735.1. Lineage (NCBI taxonomy): Eukaryota > Metazoa > Chordata > Mammalia > Afrosoricida > Chrysochloridae > Chrysochloris > Chrysochloris asiatica. Next base: position 3,653,046 of record NW_006408690.1, read on the forward strand.
TGCTTTTGATTCCTTTAGCAATAATATTATCCAGAGGCTACCGAGGTCTATTTATATTTTTTCTACCAGTAGTAAATCACAGAACTTAATTTCAGTTTTGATAAATAGTATACTTAACTGTTTAATCTCAAATCCTAACAAGAAATAAGTGTTCACTTTTTATTTTAAAAGCACAGTATTTAATTTCAACGTTTTTCTTTTTGTAGGTTACGGTTCCTCTGAGTCACCTCATCAATGCCTTCCATTCACCAAAAACCACGTCTGTTTCAGTCAGTGCATCAATTCCTCAAAAACAGCATCGGGATGCAGTTACTGAGCATGAGGCTCCCAGCAGTGAGGTATAATTTTTACCATGCTTGTATAAGAAGGCTTTCTTGATTGCAGAATCTTTAATCATGTTTGATTATCTTTTTACAGGCATTTTTGTAACAAAATGACTTCTACTTTTTGTATCAATTTCCTTTGTAATTAAAGAGGTAATATTAGCCTCTTTGAAAGTTCTATATGTCATGAGTCAGAACTGACTGGACAGTAGTTAACAACAACAACATATGGTATTGCATTTGGCAATTACTGCCTAGATTACTGCTTGTGTAATACCAGCAAGCTATTCTTTTGTTGTATTTCTCCCACAGTAGCAGTGAACGCAGAATTTAGAATTATAGCTATCATTTACTGCCTCAGTGGAACGGGACCTATATTTTCAGTATTCACAAAATCATTGTTGCTTAGTAGGTCATTATAATCTCATGGTCCAAGGATAATCATATTTAGAATAAATTCTTCCACTTTTTTCTCTATGCAGACATGTATACATACTTAAATTATATATACTTTTACTCTGATTTTTGTTTTACACTATATTTTGAATTTATTTCTGTATCAGTGACTGAGATGAAAAGGTTAATAGTATAAATCTAGAATCAGATTCTCTGGGTGAGAATCTTTCTATACTTACTAATGATGTGACTTTCGGCCTGCCACACCATCAATTGCTCATATGAAAGTTAAGTTGAAGATGAAGAAAATAATACAAGTCCAGGAGAGCCAAAGTCAATCTTAAATTTATTCCACCTGAATTTAGAGACCATCTCAGTAATGTATTTGCCACACTAAACACTGATGAAGGAGCTTTGGTAGTGTGATGGTTACAAATCGGGTTGCTAACCTCCAGGTCAGCAGTTCAAAAAAACTGCCGTCTGTTCCATGGGAGAAAGACGAGGCTTTCTGCTCCCATAAAGACCTACAGCCTTGGAAACCCTATACAGGGTCACTATGGATCGGAACCGACTCTGTAGCACATAACCACCACCACCGAACAGTAATGACTGAAGATTACATGAGTTGTGGGATGATTTCAAAAACATATGTGAAGAGAACAGTGTTGTCATTGCTAGCTGCCATCTAGTTGGTTCCAACTCATAGCAACCCTCTATAGGTTTTCTGAGGCTGTAAGTCTTTACGGGAGCAGAAAGCTCATCTTTCTCCCATGAAATGGCTAATGGGTTTGAACTTCCAATTTTGTGATTAGCAGTCCAGGGCTTATCTTACAGCAGCATCATTACTTCTGCAATAGATCATTTAAAAAATAGGAAGGAAAGAGAACACCAAATGGATTTCAGAAGAGACTGACATCCATTTGGTGTTTTCTGTAAAATAGTTAAAGTGAATAGAAGACATGAAGTAAAAGAACTAAACAGAAGATTTCAAGGGTGGCTTGAGAAGATAAAGTAAGGTATTACAATGAAATGTGCAAAAACCTGGAGTTAGAAAATCAAAGGAAAGAACACACTTGGCATTTCTCAAGCTGAAAAAACTGAAGAAAAGTAATCAAGCTTCAAGTTAAAATATTGAAAGATCCTATAGACAAGTGGAGTCCTGGTGTGGTGCTGTGGGTTAATGCACTGGGCTGCAAGGTCAGCAGTTCAAACTCACCAGCCACTCTTTGAAAACCATATACAGAGTCACTATGAGTCGAAACCAACAGTAGACAAAATACTGAATGACTAAGGAAGTGGAAGAAATATAAAGAGTCACTGTACTGTAAGGATTTGGTCAATGTTCAGTCATTTGGGGAAGTAGCATGTGATTTAAAAATGATGATATTGTAGAAAGAAATCCAAGTTATATTGAAGGCATTGGCAAAAAAAACAAAGATTCAGTAATTGACCGAGTACTAACTGAGATGTTTCAACAAATGGATGCAGCGCTGAAGACATTTCACCTGTCTATGTCAATAAATTTGTAAGACAGCTGTCTGGCTACCCAGTAGGAAGAGAGATCTGTGTTCTTGTCCATTCCAAAGGTGATCCTACAGAATGTGAGATTATTGATTGGTATCAGTATCACATGCAAGTAAAATGTTGTTGAAGATAATTAAAAATCGGTTGCAGCAGTAAATTAACAGAGAACTGCCAGTACAAGCAGGTTCAGAAAACAGTGTAAAATTAGATATATTATTGCTGACATCCAATGGATGTCTGTTGAAAGCAGAGAATACCAGAACAATGTTTAACTGTGTTTAATTGACTGTGACACAGAGGCCTTCATCTGTGTAGATCATAGCAAACTATGGGAAAATAACGGAAGTTCCTTGTGCTCATGTGGAACCTGTAGATAGACCAAGAAGTAGTTATTCAGACAGAAAAAGGGGATACTACATAGTTTAAAATCAGGAGAGATGTGCATCTTGGTCGTATCCTTTATCATACTTAATCTATATGCTGAACAAATAATCGGGGGGAAAATGACTATGTGAAGAAGAACTTCACATCAGGAATGGAAAAAGGCTTGTTAACAGTCTGCAATATGCAGATGACACAGCCTTGCCTGATGAAAGCAAAGAGGACTTAAAGCAATCATTCCTGAAAATCAGTAACTACAGCCTTCATTCGGTGTGGATTACACATCAACATAAAACAAAATTCCTTACAACTGGATCCTCACAATAATTTAGCATCTTGACAAAGAAAATATTGACATTGTCAAGGATTTAGTTTTATTGAATCCACAATAGTTCTCATGGAAGCAGCCGTAAAGAAACAAAACACTATTGCATTGGGCAAATCTACCACCACCACCACTGCAAAAGACCACTTTAAAGTGTTCAAAAGCACAGATGACACTTTGAGGACTAAGGTTTGCCTGACCTACCTATGGTATTTCCAAATGCCTCATATGTATATGAAAGTTAGACAATGAATAAGAAAGACCAAAGTAAAACTGATGCCTTTAAATTTTGTTGATGGCAAAGAATATCGACTACCCATGGACTGCCAGAAAAATGAACAGAAGTACAATCAGAATGTTTCTTAGAAGGATGGCAAAACTTGGTTTACATATTTTGGACATGTCATCAGGAGGGACCAGTCCCTAGAGAAGGACATTGTGGTTGGTAAATAGAAGGGTAAGAGAAAAAGAGGAAGTGTCTCAACGAAATGAATTGACACAATGGATGCAACTATTGTAAGGATGGCACAGGACCAGAAAGTATTTTGTTCTGTTGTTATGCATAGGGTTACTGTGATTTGGAACCAACTTATTGGCACCTAATAACAATAGGTCAACGGACAATGGAAGAGGAGTTGAAAAGGAGTTTCTTTTGGGTGGGGGTGGGGTGGGGTGAATTGTGGGACCAGTCTTACTCTGAAATCTTAGTTAGGATGAAAAGTTTGTTACCATTACACCTTCCTTTTATACCATTTGCCTTGCTGATGTTGCCTTTTTGTAGGCAGTATATACTGTGTTTGTACGTTTCTGACATCCTTTTTCCAAATAATACCCCGAGAGCCTTCTGAACTGTGAACATTACTTGTATTAGAATTGCTGCCGTAGGGAAGTTATGCTCATTTTAGAAACTTTGGAAAATATTAATGTAGATGGAAAGAATAAAAATGTCTATGATCCCAATCCCCAGATAAAATGCCATTAACATTTTCATATCATATTTCTTCTCTTTTTGTCTAATACTTTCTTGCAGTTTCTTGTTTTTGTAGACGTTCTAATTTTTTTAAGCATCCTACCTCATCTGTATTCTCTTTGCTGTCATCAAATCATGCTCATCCAAACATTTACCTCCCCCAAAACAAGCAAGAAACATTACAACTTCCTTAAAGCTGCTAACTTCTTTACTCTTTGCTTCCAGGCTTTATACCACAGTCTGAAGTTTTATCCATGCAACATCCGTCCTAAATTTGTTAAAGTCAGTGGTGGTGTCCTTAGTACCAAACATAGATCTTGTTTTAAACCCACACCTTTTAAAACTTCCTTAGCATTTACCTTGTTGAACTTCTACTAATTCCAAATGTAAATATTTAGTTTACTGTTTTTAAGTTTTTATTATGAATTGAGTGTTTACATGGGAGAACATCAGCTTTACACTCATCCTGTTGTATTTCATTTCATTACAATGACTACAATCCCCTCCATGCATCATCATTCAGCAGCATTTGCTTCCATTCCCTCTGGTTTTATTTGGATGTACCGAAGCACTTAGGCGTATATAAGCATTCAAACAACCAAAGGACATACCCTGCAAGCCTGTCCCCCAACCGTCAGCACCCATCCCCTCTCCCTCCTTGAGTCCAGAGTTCCCAGTCACTCCATCTCTCCACGTCAACCTGTCTGCCTCCATCTCTGGCTTCTCTGGATAGGATCCCGCACTCCGCTCTTCTCCCTTGATGGTCTCAGGGTTCTCTGCTCTTGGACTGCAAGATCAACCACTCCCCTCCTTTTGTTACAAAACATCTACCTTTA
>NW_006408690.1:3657910-3660894 GCF_000296735.1 Chrysochloris asiatica
CCCCCGCACCCTTTGAAACTAAGCTCCCACTTGAAAACTTGTAAGCCAGTCACTCGTGCCTCTGTAGAGAAACTGCACCTATGGCAGGAGCCAGATGCTGGAAACATCCTGGGCACCTACAGAGTGAGCACAACCAAACCAAGAACCAGAATCCCTCATTTTAAGTCTCTTCAGTGCCCCTTACAGACCATGGGTCCAGATGACAAAGGCAAAATCTTTAAAAGGGCTACATCCATTCTCAGGGAGCTGACAAAAAGGGTGAGAAACAACTGAGAGGCAATATGGTGATAATTAGTAGCTCTGCAGAACCCTTCTCCCTGTATCTTGTCTATTTTGTTTTAAATGTCTAAGGTCTGTACATTTTTTGCTTCCATCGTCCTTCACCAGAGCTTAGTTTTAGGCTCTTAACATCTCTTACTTTGTCCATCAGCCTTTTCTCTCTCCTGTTCATGAGAAGAATAAACATACTCTGTTTAAAGTAAAAGTAAAAAGGTTTAAATATTAAGGCTTGGTGCAGTTTGAAATGCGTTTGTGTGCAACACACGAAGTGAAACTAAGCAGTTAGGCAGCATAGCTACAAGCACATTTCTTTAGGGTTAAATTAGGAGTTTTGTCTTACAGTTATTTGATTGGAGAACACGCAGTTAGAGACGTAAGAGGTGGACCATCTCAAAGTGGGGTGTTTGCTAGGGTTATATATTTGGGAGTCCTGGTGTGGTGCTGTGGGATAATGTACTAGACCGCAAGCTCAGTTTGAACGTCAAGGTCTGCGGTTTGAACTCACCTGCTGCTCCTTGAAAACCCTATACAGGGTCGCTGGGGGTCAGAACAGACTCAATGACACTTAATAACAGTGATATATAGGTGGCAGGGCTTGGTTACAGTGCTTAATTGTAAAAATGTATGCTTATGAGGAGCTTTCAGGTAATCATCAGGATGTAACAAAAAGTGTCTTTCCAAATCATGTTATTAAGATAGCCTTTAAGCACACGTGTTCATGGCATCTCTTTAGGAAATTTCTGATAAAGGTCTTATGCTTAAATCCTTTTTCAAGGCTGTACTCTTTTTACATCTGTACCTGACCACAAAGAAAAACATATTTTTAGCTTTATAATCCAGTTTGTTTAAAGGTGAGTGTTAGGGAAGTAACTTAACTTAAATGTCGATAAGACCAAAGATGTAGTTAGGGTCTAGCTATAGACCGTATGCTTCCCCAAATCAAATGCCTCAGAACTTAGGCTCTCATACAAACCCATTTTATCTTGTTTGTCTTCTATTATCTTTCTATAAAACAAATCTAATACTGCCAGTAGAACTAAAGTCAAATAAGGCTCTTCGCTATTTGGCTGTAGCTCATGTTTCTCGTCCCTTCTTCCGGCACTAAACGTTTTGCTGTGTCTCAAACATTCTTGGTTTCCAGTTAACTCTCTGTTCCCTTCAACATTCCCCTCTTAACATTTTGTGTATTAGATTTACTGAGTTAAATATTAACTGACTTAATAAAATTCATTGTTCTGTGTTTCCCATACCACTTTTTTTTTTTTTTCCCCAGTATCTCTGTAATAGTAGTTACCAAATTTTATGGTAGCTACTGTCTGATATGAATTTCTTTAGAGCACGTATTTCATTGTTTCTCCTAAGACCTGATATCCAAGTATCACAGGCATGATTCTCTTTCTTAGTTAATAATCTGTATATTCCTCTTTTGAATTATTCTTTGTATTCTAAATAAACTTTTTTATTTCCTATTTTAAAAGGCAACCTTTTTTTAAAGCTTTTATTGTGAATTTAGTGATAGTTTACATGGGAGAACACCAGTTTTGCACTCATCCTATTATACTGTCATATTTTGTTTCTTAGCAATGATTACAGTCCCCTCCATGCATCATCATTTAAAAGTATTTGCTTCTATTCCATCTGGATTTTCTGTGTTTTTTTTTTTGATGGTCAGAAAAACACTCAAAATGTATATATCATTTAAAACAACCAAAGGGCACATTCTGCAAGCCTGACTGCCAGCACACAGCCTTCTCTTTCCATGAGTCTAGAGTCCTCAGATGCTTCCTCTATTCATGTCCTTATCTCTGTCTCTATCTCTTAATGTTGCTGCTTCCCTGGTTAGGGTCCCATATTCCACTCATGCTCTTCTCCCTTGATGGCCCTAGAGTCCTCTGTTCCTGGACTGTAAAATTAACTACTCCCCTCTTTATGTTATAAAACTTCTACCTTTATAGTTGTGATCATTGCAGTTAGTCATGATAACAGTTACTTGCTATTAAATCAAAAGAATCCTATCCCCATCTCCTTTGGCCAAACCCATCTAGACAAGATAAAAACTATTTAGTGGGGATTGTACCTTTCCTCGCACACTCTGAAACTAAACTCCCTCTTGAAAACTTGGAAGCCAGCCACTTCATGCCTTTATAGCCCCCACCCACCCACCCATTTTAGATAGCCAATGTCAGCGTTGCCTGTTCCTATCAACCCTGAATATAGAGGGGATATGTTTGATCCTTATGTGAAGACTCTTAACCTCTCAGTTGGTATTTTGAGCTACTGCATCCATAAGTATAGGTCAAGTTTATCAAATTGTAGCAATTTACGCTTGCGTCTTTTAACAGATTTATTTTTCTTCTTTTAGTCGAGCTCTGGTCATCAAGTCATTGAAGCTAGGTTAAATAAAAGATAACTTTTGAAGAGTTGCTTTTGAGTATTGTGATTCATTTTGCTTCATTTATTGTAATAAGCTTTGTAGTATATAACTTTTAGTGTAGTATATAACTTTTAGTAGTTTAAAAAGCACTTTTAATGCTGATGAGGTTATGGAGAGACTGGAACCACCTCATACACTGCCTATGGGACTGTAACATGTTGCAACTATTGTGGAAAACAGAACTCACTTAAAAAGGGGAAAGAGTTGGAAATAGAAATCCCATATGACCCAGCAACACTTCCAGTTGGTAAATATTCTAGAGAAATAGCAG
>NW_006408690.1:3660994-3683923 GCF_000296735.1 Chrysochloris asiatica
ACACATACCCATGTTCATTGTAGCACTATTCACAGTAGCGAAATGAGGGAAACTACCGAACTGTCCATCAGTGGAAGAGTGAATAAACTACTTCACGTACACACAAGGGAATAGTGTACAACGCTAAAGAATAATGTTGAATCTGAAACACCTCATATCATAGATGAATCTGTAGGGCAACTAATACTAAGTGAAATTGCAAAAAGAGAAATACTACATGAGACCACTATTATAAAAAAACAAGAAAAGGTTTTTCACACTAAAGAAATATTCTTAGATGGTTTCGGGGAAGGGAGGGTTAATTACTAGCTAGAGGGTTGACACCTATTAACTTTGGTAAAGGGGACGATAATAAGAGGGAGGAGACCCAAAAAAGAAAAAAATATATATATATTTCCCATTTAGAAGTGACTCACCATTAAACATTTCATTGGAAAAACAGGTTGCTTGGCCATGCATAATTTCAGAGGGGATGTGAAATACAAAAAAATTAAAACCAAAAGCACTTTTAAGTACTTTATTTTAAGTATTCAACTATCTTTTATTGAGGTCTCCCATGGTATCTGCTAAACAGTAGATGAGTTAATCATAGTCTCTACCTTTGAACCTAACTATCACTTTATGCCACCACTCATCAGTTTGTCATATTTTGGTGGCTTGTGTGTTGCTGTGATTGTAGAAGCTATGCAACGGGTATTTTAAATACCAACCCACAGTTGGCAGGTGAGAGATGGACTACTTCCAAATATTTAGTAATGGAAAACTTATGAATAGCAGTGGAACACTGTTAGATAAAGTGCTGGAAAATGAGCCCCTCAGGTAGGAAGGCACTCAAAATGGGACTGCTGAAGAGCTGCCCTCGGGACCTTCATTTGCTGAATATGGTTATGCTGAGTATGAGTATTCTGGAACACTTAATTGTGCTCATACGGAACCTGTACATAGACCAAGAGGCAGTTATTCAAACAGAACAAGGGAATACTGAATGGTTTAAAATTAGAAAAGGTGTGTGCCAGGGTTGTATTTTCTCACTATACTTATGCAATCTGTTTGCTGAGCAAATAATCCGAGAAGCTGGGTTACATGAAGAGAAATGTGACATCAGGATTGGAGGAAGATTCATTAACACCTTGCAGGATATGCAGATTTCTACCTTGCTTTCTGAAATAGAAGAAAACTTAAAATACTGATGAAGGTCAAAGACCACAGCCTTCGGTATGGGTTGCACTTCAATATAAAGAAAACAAAAATCCTCATCACTGGACTGATAAGCAATATCAGTATCAATGGAGAAAATATTAAAGTTGTCAAAGACTTCATTCTTCTTGGGTCAACCATCAGTACTCATGGAAGCAGCAGTCAAGAAATCAAACGACATATTGCATTAGGCAAATCCTGCTCCACAAGACCTTTTTTTAAAGTGTTGAAGAGCAAAGATGTCAGCTTGAAGACTAAGGTGCGCCTGACCCAAGCCATGGTATTTTCAATAACCTCATATGCATGTGAAAGTTGAACAGCGAGTAAGGAAGACAGTAGAAGAATTGATGCATTTGAGTTATGGTGTTGGAGGAGATTATTAAGTTTCATAGACTGCCAAAAGAACAAACAAATCTTCTGTTGGAAGAAGTACAGCTAGAGTGCTCCTTGAAAGCCAGGATGGCTAAGCTTCATGTCTCATACTTTGAACATATTATCAGGAGGGAACAGACGCTGGAGAAGGATATTATGTTTGGTAAAGTGGAGGGTCAGTGAAAAAGAGGAAGACCCCCAACGAGATGGATTGGTGCGGTGGTGGCAGCGATGGGCTCAAACATAGCAACGATTGTGAGGTTGGCCCAGGACCAAGCAATGTTTCGTTCTTTTGTGCCTTATGAGTTCTGATGTGGTGTTGTAGGGTAAGCACTGGACTGCTAATCATGAGGGCAGTTCAAACCCATCAATTGCTCCTCAGAAACCTTATATATGGTCACTATGAGTCAGAACTGACTCAACAGCATTTAACAACAGTATCCTATGAAGATGGCAGTGCATGTTTCATGGATTCCAAGAATATTAACCACATAGTTACTAAGTAACAAGCCCTCAGACTTAAACCCAGGTGTATGTAAATCATGGGTTTTTCTTTACATCTATCATCAGAAGTTGATACTTCTGTTTATTTCTGCCTATCTACTTGAAGGAGGCCTGTTGTGGCGCTGCAGGATAACGTGCTGGACCGTAGGGTCAGTTATGAACCGCAAGGTCGGTTGTCAACTGCAAGATCGAGAATTCAAATCCACCCGCTGCTCCTCAGAAACCCTATACAGGGTTGCTGTGAATTGGAGTCGACTGAACAACACTTACCGACAACAGTATACTTGACGTTTTAGTTGTTTGAGGCTGAGTAATAATGTTCTTTAGCATTTCCCTGTCAGCTCATGTAAATAAGAAAATTTATTTATGTGAAAACTGTTTAAATGTAACTATATTTCTTGGCTGGTTTTCACACATTTTTCTTACTTTGTTCAATTACCCTCCTTGTTAATATTTACATATGGGTAAGTATACCCTATTCATTCGGAGACGTCAACATGAGGCCAGAAGAATAAGATGTCCTACAGTAATAGATCATAACCTTTTTCTTTACCAAGTGGGCTTTTGTTTATATGTATCAGGATCAAGGGGAAGCTTTAAACTTCTATGAACTCGTGAGGATTATCACTTGAATGGAATTTCCACAATTGTGGAGCCTTGCCATTGACCTCACATCAATTCACAATGTTGGAAAAAGTCCTCTTACACATTCTTTACCAAGTACCCTCATATGCTGTCATTATAACTATTTTGCTGACAGTTGACTAGCCTCCATAAGAGTAGCTTATATTAGAGAGAGAAACAAATAAGGCATTTCACTTGATTTTATGATGAATACTTACCTTGGTACCTGGTGGGGTGTTGTAGGAAAAGCACTGGACTACTAACCACAAGTTCTGGTTCAAGCTCAATAGGTGCTCTTTGGAAATCCTGTATGAGTGGTTCCGAGTCGGAACCAACTTAGAGGCACTTAACAGCAACAGCAATGCTTAATTATCAACCTTTTGGTCAGCAGCCAAGTTCTTAACCACCGGGCCACCAGAGTTAGAGTTCCTTAATGCTTGTTTAGTTCAGCAATTTTGGTTTGCATGCATGAAAGTGTGACTTTTTTGTCATGCATCCTCAAACACATCATCTGAGTATTTTAAGGATGCCATGGCAATAATCTATATTTCTCTCAAGACTGACTTCAGTAAAAGAATCAAAGTATGAGCAAGAATTTTTTTTTTTTTAAAGGAAACCAATATATATTTTTTAAAGCTACAATATTTCATTTGATAATGACTTATTTTCAGGGTAAGTATTATAGTATTAATGATTATTTTATTGATTTCATATTTACAGCCTATACTTAATTTAAGGGACCTTGGATTATCTGAATTAAAAATTGGACAGCTTGATCAACTCGTAGACAGCCTACTTCCGGGATTTTTTAAAGGCAAAAAAATTTCTTCCCATTGGCACACATCTCATGTCTCTGCACAGTCCTTCTTTGAAAATAAATATGGTATGTTAATATATTTTTTGTTCCAATTCAATCAAGCTATTTTAGTGCTATTAATAAAGTATTAGCTTGTGCTTTGGACCAGATTATTTTGTTTTTGAATAATTTTAGGTAGACATAAAAGATACAAAGTAGTACAGAGTTCCCAATAAGCCTTTCATTTCATGTTGACACCCTATATTGCCATAGTACATGTTGAAACTAAAAAAGTAACACTGATACAATACTTTATAAACTACAGACTTTTGATTTCACCAAATAAAGTGTTTCCAATTCTGTCATTTTGTTGTGTTCTGTTTTGTTCCAGGATGCAGTCCATTCTAGCATACTACATTGCATTTGTTGTTGTTAAGTTCTGTTGAGTCGGTTCTGACTCATTGTGACCTTGTATAGGGATTTCGAGGAGCACCTTGTGGATTTGTTTTTTTAAATTAGGTGGCATTGGATTCCAGGTAATATACTAATCTGAAATAGTCAGGCACCATTTTTTGTGGAATGCTTACAAGTTTATTTAGTCTTACAACAATCTAGAGGAGTCCTGGTAGCGTCGTGGCTTACGGGCTGGGCAGCTAACCTCAAGGTCAGCAGTTCAAATGTACCAGTCATTCTGCATGAGAAAGATGACACTTTTTGCTCCCATAAAGACTTACAGCCTCAGAAACCCTACACAGGGTCGCTATAAGTCGGAACCAACTCCACAGCACACAACCAACCAATAAGATTATCTAGTGTTGTGACAACATACTCTATAGTCTGTTGAACCAAATGCCAATTTTTGATGGTACTAAGAACATTTCTGAAAGTTAGTGTAAGCTGTAAAAGCCTAGTAACAGTTTTGTGACAAAGGTTTGAGTGTGAGCTATACTTCACATTAAGTTTAGTGTATTATGTTATACTTCACACTTCCTTTGCCTTTATTTAATAGGATCAATGAAGCAGGAGCCCTGATAGCGTAGTAGATTATGAACTTGCCTGCTAACTGCAAAGTCGGTAGTTTAATTCTACCAGTCGATGTATAGGAGAAAAATGAGATTTTTCTGCTCCCATAAAGATTTACTGCCCCAGAAACCCTATACAGTGTCACTATGAGTTGAAACAGTGGCACACAGCCACCACTACCAGGATCAATAAAGAAGTCTCTGGGTCTTGCAAACATGCAGTCAGTTAAAACTTGATTACTAACCTCTGAATGTTGGCAGTTTGAATCTACCCAGAGGTTCCTTGGAAGACAGGCTTGACAATCTGCATCGGCTAGGTCATAACCTTGAAAGCCTTATTAACAATTCTATTCTGTACACCTGGGGTCACAGTAAGTCTCAGACAACTGCGTAGCAACTAATAACCACACAAATAAGTAAAAAAATTATAAAAGTTGGGGGGAAATGAACAGTTTTTAAGCTTGAGTTAGCTAAAAAATCTTCAATTTTTTTTTTTTAATGTTATACTACCTTGAGGCCATAATTTTTAATGATTATGACTGAGGGCTTTGGAGTAAGATTAATGTCAAACTCCGTTTGCTGCTGTCTATGGAATCTCTCCTCTTCCCCCCCCCCCAGTAAACTGCTATTTTCTCCATAAAGTAAGAATAATAACTTCCAGTCTCGTTGAGAAGATCAAATCTAGTCTAAAGTACTTGTATAGAAAATGCTCAGTAGGATAGTTTTTATTGTTAGGATCATTGTTATTACTCCCTTTACTCTTTTGCATGCTTACATTTTCCTTTTAGGTTGTTCCTTATACCATCCGCTATTTTCTAGGTTTAGGCAGACATAGGTATTTGAAAGGGATATCTTGACTTGACCATAAGGATTCTTATAAGAATCATTGAGTCCTAAGCAAGACATGGGATTGATGATAATTGTTTGTTTTTATTGTTAATAATTGGGGTGGGTGAAGGGTTGTGGTGGTTCTGTAGGATAAATACTGGACTATGAACCATATGAGCCTACTAGCCTCCATATAGAAGAAAGATGAGATTTGCTGATTCCACAAAGATTTACTGCCTTGGAAACCCTATACACAGTAGCTGTGTGTTGGAACCAACTCGACAGCTCTAATAACAGCAGAAACATGGTTGACACTGACTTCCCTTAGGAATCATTGATGTAAATTAGGATGTAGCCCGTTAGTTTTAAGAATAGGAGTTTGGAAGGACCGTCAAAGTTTTATGGTGTACAGCTCTAGAGAGAACTTTTTCATACCAAATGACTCTTTATGAAAACCTTTAAGATTAGAGAATGATAACAGTATCTCTGATTTGCATTGTTTTATCACATTCTTCACTGGAGCTTTTAGGATTTTTTTATAGGAAATAACAATTTCTCGTCTCTGTTATTTACTAAAAGTAACTTTACAGATAGATCTTTTGGGTTGAATTTAGTTTCTTTGACAGCTATATTTATATACCAAATTTAAAAACTGGTCTAATGGACAAGTGACAGTAAGTTGAAGAACTATGACGAGTTCTTGGTTAGATTACCAAATAGCAATACTTTAAATATTGTTAAAAAAAGCTGAGTCATCATGGGCAAATGCCAGGTGAAGCTCATTATGTTTTGAGTTTTGTAGTATTTTATAAAATTATGATATTTCCTATGTAATTATTTTTTGTTGGCAATTAAAATATTTATGTTTTTCAATTTTCTTCTAGGTTACTTAGATGTATTTAGTACTTTACGTTCATCTTGTTTGTACAGACAACATCCAAGAACTCTTCAAAGCATTTGTTCAGATCTTCAGTACTCACCAGGTATGAAGCAACAGATGTCTTTTTTAATTTGGAAAGAAAAAAAAAATTGTATGGTATTCTGTTTTGTCTTCCTTAAAAAAATTAATGATTCACAATATATATAGCTAAAAGTTACAATCTGTAACCTCCGTTGTTGTTGTTAAGTGCCATTGAGTCGATTCCAACCTGTAGCGACCCTGTATAGGATTTCCGAGGAGCAGCTGTTTAGCTTGAACTGCCGACCTTGCAGTTGAAATGGCTTTGCAGTCTGGCGCATTAACCCACAGCACCACCCCAGGATTCCATAACCTCCATGTTGTTGTTAAGTACTGTGGAGTCAGTTCCAACTTATAGTGACCCTGCACAGAGTTTCAGAGGCTGCAAATCTTTACGGAGCAGAAAGCCTCATCTTTCTCCTGCAGAACAGCTGGTAGTTTCGAACTGCCAACCTTGAGGTTAGTAGCCCGATTCGTAACCACTACGCTACCAGAGCCTTATAACCTCCATAGTCTTACAAAAATTAATAAAAATAGAAAGAAATGTACAAAGGCCATGAATAGTCAATTCACTGAAAAATAAAAATAATCAATAAAAGTATAAAACAATTTTTAGAATTTTCCTCATTTTTGCAAGGGGAGGAGTGCTTGTGTGAATGTGAATGTATGTGAGTTGCATTTGGGATTAGCAATACAATGAAGTGTCTCAAACATTCAGTAATATTTTCTATGATCCACACCATGATATCAGAATTCAGCAATATATGACAGCTGAGATAGAAAGGCTTGAAATGTGATAAACTTGAAGTCTGAAACACTTTACATATAAAACAACACAATTTGTTTGACAGTTATATAAATGCCACCTACTCTGGTAGTGTAGTGGTTATGAATCGGGCTGCGAACCTCAAGATCAGCAGTTCGAAATTACCAGCTGCTCCGCGGGAGAAAGATGAGGCTTTCTGCTCCTGTAAAAATTTACAGCCTCAGAAACCTTTTACAGAGTTGCTATAGGTCGGAACCAACTCAACGGCACACAACAAGGTATTCACCTACTGATGTGGTGCTGCAGGATAATGCACTGTACTGCATGGTCGATTTGAACTGCAAGGTCAGCACTTCCGATCCACCACCTTCTCAGAAACCCTGTACAGAGTCGCTCTGAGAGTTGGTGCCGACTTGATGACATTTAACAACAACAAAATAAATAAACAAAAACAAGAAATGTATCTGCTTTCAAGACAGTTATAGTATTTTATATAATGTGAGAAATGAGAAGAGATTCAAATCAGGAAGCCAGACACTGTCAGTGGAAAAGAACATGTGTTGGAATCAGTGTCATGTACATGATTTCAAGACAGAGACTTATAATAGAGTTTAAAATAAATCTCACAATTGAACTATAAAACTGCCATTAAACTAAAGGCAGTATTTGCGCTGTCATGAAAATGGTATGCAATATCTTGTTAAGTGAAATAAAACTGCACAATTTCTAGAATAGTTCCTATATAAGAAGTATATTTGCATTCATGGAAGGATAGTTCTGAAATTGTTTTCAGTGGTCACTTCTAGCAAGTGGGATTAGGGTTAAGGGAATTAACCTGACTTTGAATACTTCTACAGTGTTTATTTATATATACTTTGTAATTATCAAGGAAAATGTAAAATTAGTTACATAGATATAAATGATTTTAGTGACTTGACTTTTTTTGGGGGCGTGCAGGGGCTTATTTTTTCAGAGTTGCTGCTCTAATTCTAAATTGTAAAATCCTCTTTCTTCTATATTTGCACCCTATTCCCCTTCTTCATTAATCATAAAATAAATGGAATGCTTGAGGTTCTCGTATGTAAAGGACAGGAGAAAACTGTAAAGCATATTTAAATGTCATCTAAAACAACTGTCAAAAAATAAGTTTATTAACTTAAATATTTATTTAACTTACATGTATGGTATCAGAGTTTTAAATCTTAGGAATTTTTTTCCTTGTAAAATATATAATGAAAAGTAAATGATACTGTTTTATTCAGTTTTCATACAGTGTCGGGGTTTTAAAACTTTGAAATCTAGAACACGACGTCTACAGTCCACCTCTGAAAGATTAGCAGAAACACAGCACATAGCACCATCGTTTGTAAAGGTAATTAGACCTTTGGTTTAGAGGGGGAAAGGACCTCAGAAAACAGTAATGTTCTGATTATTCTGAAAAGGATCTTCAATATTTGCTTTTGTTGGCTATTTCCTCTCTCCCTTCCACTTAAAAGGTATTGATAACCTGTGTAACAATTATTACTACAGCTCATCTGGGATTAGGACTTTTCTGTTGCCTTGTATGTTTGACAAAAATTCCTCAGATTTTTCCTCTCCAAACTGCACCTGCTTATATGTTCTCTATATTAGTGTTTGGCATCCACCAATTCATCCAAACCAAAACTGTCAACCTAGATTTGTCTATCTTCCCTTACCTCCCACTTCCATTCATCACTAAAGTCCTCTTCATCCAACCTCCTAAGTATTTCTTAAATATCTTTTCATTCCCAGTTTTCACTGCCTTCAATAAGCTGTAGCCATTTTTGCCTCACTTACTTTAATTCAAGGTCATCAGCTGCTCCTTGGAAACACTATATAGAGTCGCTATGGGTCAGAAATGACACAAGGGCACTTAACAACAACACTCTAGTAAGTAAGGAGCTCTAGTAGCATAGTGGGTTACAAGTTGAGCTGGTAACTGCAAGGTTATTCTGCTGGAGAAAGATGAGTCTTTCTGCTCTCATAAAGATTTACAGCCTCAGAAATCCACACTATATAGGGTCACTGAGTATATCACCACCACCGCCGCCATCACTTTAATAAGCACTTACTAAAGTCTCTTTGCCTCTAGTTTTGCTGCCGCCATCCTAGTCACCAAACTGCCACCAATTTATTGTTAAGTTCCGTGCCATTGAGTTGGTTCCGATTCATAGTGACCCTGTTTAGGATTTCTGAGGAATAGCTGGTGGGTTTGAACCACCAACCTTATGGTTAGTGATCCAGTTCTTATTGTGCAATGCCACACCATATCCCTAAAATGATGAGCTAATTGCTTTGTTGTCAAACTTCTGACATGGTCAATAGGACATTTCATCATTTGGCCTCTACCTGTCATTATTGTGTTCTCATATTTTCAATGTGCCGTCCCTCTTTACTCCCACTTTTTCTTTTGGCATTTTAAAGTTCTGTCATATGAGGTTGCTTGCAGTTCTTGAGCACTAAATGTTATTTCATGCCTCTTTCAAATATTTTGTGTGTTTATTCCCTGGTCTTCTGAGTCTCATTTTCTACAAGGCCTCTCCTTACTTTCATTGAAAGCATTTCTTTACCACCATACCTAGCACTTAATTCTAGCTTATCTTTGTTGTTGTTGTTATGTGCCATCGAGTTGGTTCCGACCCATAGCGACCCTGTATAGGGTTTCCGAGGGTGTAAATCTTTACGGGAGTAGAAAGCGTCATCTTTCTCCTGCGGAGCAGCTGGTAGTTTCGAACCGCTGACCTTAAGGTTCACAGCCCGATTCGTAACCACTACGCATTTAAAAAACTTATTTACATATTTCTCCCCAATAAACAATAAAAGCTTTCTGTTAAGTGACCTATTGATCGTTTTGTCTTCAGAGTTTACATAGGGCTGAATATACCAAAGGCTTTTGATGAACATTTGTTTAGTAAATTGATCAGGTGTTTTTTTAACAAGACAAAGCATGTGCACATTGAACCTTTAGAATCTCAAGTCAACAGGTGCCCAGTTAACTGTTAAATGTAGGGCTCTTGCAGAGACTAATTCCACTTTCTTCATATTGATTGATACAGGCATGGGTCCAGTGTTAATTTCATAGTCATTGATTCCATTTTTCATTGTTGAGTCAGTGGGGGGAAAAAACCTTGGAGGAAAATCTAGTCTTTTTGCCCTGACAATAAAACTGAAAGATTCTAGAAGTTCAATGAATTTTTTTAGTGGTCATTTTAGTATTATTTCTGGAGTGTTGTTATCTATGTAGCCAGTGAATACTAATACATTGCTTGTATACTTAGGGGTTCCTTTTGCGGGACAGAGGATCAGATGTTGAAAGTTTGGACAAACTCATGAAAACAAAAAATATACCTGAAGCTCACCAAGATGCATTTAAAACTGGTTTTGCAGAGGGTTTTCTGAAAGCTCAAGCACTGACACAAAAAACCAATGGTAAGTAACTTTGATAATACTCATATTTGAAAAGAAGGTCTTAGTATCTACATTTAAGTGATTATATGTTAGTAGCAATTGCGTTGATTTTCCTCCACTCTATTTGCAACTTAAGCTATGTAGAAGAGAGAATGTCTGCTGGCACATTCAATTTCTCCAGAGAGAAATCAAGGACAGTACTATAAATGTACTTCTAAAAACCTCAGTGGCTTTGTGAACTCTTTGATAACAGGATGCTAAAAGAAAATCACAGCAGTTGTGCAAAAGAATACCAGGTTCCAAAGTTGCATGTAAGGAAATGTGATTACTGACAACAGCTTACTTGTATTTCATTGATGTTATTTGATTTTAAGACTTTTACTTCCCCTCCAGATTCCCTAAGACGAACTCGGCTGTTTCTCCTTGTTCTGCTGCTGCTTGGCATTTATGGACTCTTAAAAAACCCATTTTTATCTGGTAACAGCCCTTTTTACTTATCAGATTTGTTACTTTATGCTTATTAAACTGTATTTCCTTTCCATGTTCGTCTACTTAAATAGAAGGGAAAAAATTAGTTTTAGGATGTAGGCCTTTACTTTTTAGTCAAGATTTCTCATGTTCAGTTACTTAGAGATTATTTTTGTAATGTAGAAACATTTCCATCTGCTAGGTTTCATGCCATTTACAGTGTCAGAGGACTTGTATTTACATTGCTTAGTAGATTCCAAGAAAAATTCTTTAGTTTAAAGGAGTCCAAGTTACTGTTTTTTCATTTCAACCTTTCATCTAAAATGAAGTAATAAAGTCAGTTTGAAATGGTTTCAATTAACATTCAGTTTTCCCCCTGTGTTTTCTACTTTTTGATTGGCTACTGTGAGAGAAAAGAAATGTACAATGAAGAACATTGGTTGGCCTGGAATAGGACTTCATCCCAGAATTTGCATGTAGTTCTTCTATTTCCTTTTATCCAAAAAGAACCATGAAATAGGGACTGTTGGAGTAGTATCAGAGTGATCTGTGATTATTCTCATATGTTTCTTAATTTTTGTGCTTATCTTGAAGGAAAGCATGTATTAAAATATGAAATACATTCCCTTTGGATATTTTGTAGGTCCATGGGATTCATTCATAAATTGATTTGCATTGTTTTTTAAGTATATCGGTCCTTCAAAATAACTTAATGGTGTCCTAGCTATAACTCATAACATTAAAGGAAGTCATAGGCCTAGTCTAGACCTTGACATAATTGCAGCCCTTACCTGCACCCCTTACTCCCACCCATAGCCGCCAAATAAATAATTTAATGAATTAAAACTATAAGTATCCATTCTAGAACTGTTTTAAATTTGTTGCCCCAGCTTGTGTATTTTTGATATGTTAAATGTTTCTTCTTACTCTTAATTTTCCTATTCATTTTTTGCTTCTCAACTTACGTGGGTTTTTTTTTTTTTTTTGAGGTTTTTATTGTGGATTGAGTGAGAGTTTACAGGGTAGATCATACACTTGTTTTATTACAATGATTATAATCCCCTCCATGTGCCATCAGTTAACAGTATTTCTCTCGATTCATTTTAGCTTTTTTCAAAAACAAACAAACAAAACACCACTCCGGCATATATAATAATTTACAACTCCAAACGGCACATTCTGCAAGTCTGCCTCTTGGCCACCAGCTCTTCCTTCCTCTCTTACCATGAATCTAGAGTCCTCAGCTGCTCCCTCTTTCCTTGTCCCGATCTTTGCCACCATCTCTGCTATCGCTGCTTCTCTGGATAAGGTCTTGTATTCCACTTTTGCTCTTCTTCCTTGATGGTCCTAGGGTCCTCTGTTTCTGGACTATAAGATTAACTACTCCCCTGTTTTTGTTACAAAACTTCTACCTTTACAATTGTGACAGTCGCAATCAGTCATGATAGCAGTTATTCACTATTGAATCCCCATCTCTTTTAACCAAGACACTGATGAAAATCATTGAGTGATGACTCTTTCTTCCCCCCCCCACGCTATTAAACTAAACTCCCCCTTGAAACCTTGTAAGCCAGTCACTTCATGCGTATATCACCCCCTCAGTTAGTCAGTGTCTTAAGTTGCCCATCCATATCTGCCCTGTGTACAGAGGGGATAGCATTGATACTTAATGTATTTAGAGTTACTACCTTCATAAGTATAGGTCAAGTTCATCAAATTGTAGCAATTTACCTGCATTTCCTTTATAAAAAGTTGTTTTGTTCCTTTTTTTATTAATCTTCCTCTAGTCAAGTTCTGATTATCAAGCCATCATGGCTAGGTCAAGTGGGTACTATCTGCAACTTTGGGTGTTCTTGGGCTCTTTCTCTCACTCCATATCAGCTGGATGCTTCACTTTCAGCTCTAGACCTCCATTGTTATGTGTCCCCAGGTCTCACCACACTTTAGAACAACCAGCCTTTCCTCTTCTTTCTCATATTTACTGGTCAGTGGGAGTCTATGGAGCATGACTGAACTCAGCCCATTTCTTCATTGCTCCCCTTCCCCCTCTTATACTCACCAGTAGACCAGTGTAGTTGTCAGCAAGCTTACAGGCCTACTCATGTGTTCCCTTTGAGTTTCAGTCTTAGAGGAGGTCAGCTTATATATTTTTGATGTGTTTAATGTTTTTTTTTAACTCATTTTTCCTATTCATTTTCAGTGTGTTGTAAAGGTAATGTTTTTTGCTGCTTTTAAGGAAATTAGAAATTGCTGTTTTCTCATTTATATTTCCTCAAGTTAAGAAACTTTATCTTAGGAGCAGAGAGTTAAGAAAACTTCATGATATTTCCACAAAGTTGATCCAAAATAGTTTACTGTTTAGATCTGTGATTACTTGTATCAGAATAACTAAGGATACTTATTTTAAATGCAAGCTTTCCTAAGCCTTATCTCAGAATTGCAAACTAGAAATTCAGGGCTTGTCGCCTCAGAACCTGAATTTTTACCTGTTTTTCAAGTGATTTTTATGCACACTAATGTTTGAGAACCCCTTGTTTTAAGATTTCAATCAATTAGATATTATAAGAAGAGGTGAATAATTCTTCGTTTTAGTTGGAAGTTTTAATTTAATGTGAGTTTTAATGTGTCTTTTAGTTCTTGAACATGATCTGGAGTTCCAGAAAATCTAGTTTCTTATCCTCTGACTTAATTTTTGTGATCTTAGGTTGCTCAGACATTTAATTTTTCTGGATTTTGCTTTCTTGCACCTGTAAAATAAATTGTTTGTAATTTTGTGAGTCATCAGATGTAAAGTTTTCTTTCTTCTCTTTAGTCCGCTTCAGGACAACAACAGGGCTGGATTCTGCAGTAGATCCTGTTCAGATGAAAAATGTAACCTTTGAACATGTTAAAGGAGTAAGTTCAATCCTTCCTTATCATTCATCAAATACTATTTGTTATTCTGTATAAGGTTAACATTTAACGATTTTGAAGAAATTACATGTGGAGTAGGTAAAATTGCATTCAGAAGTATTAGAAACTTTAAATTTAGGAGTACATGACAACAGCAGAAGATCAATTCTTACCTCATGACAGGTTTTAGTACTGATTTGTGAAGAAACAGCCATCTGTAGTGGAAGGAATATGGATTTTAGAGACAAACAGACCAAGGATTTTAATTCCATTTTGCCACTTTTAGTTTCCTATGTGATTTTGAGCTAGATAACTTTAGACTCTCTTACAGATAATGTATGTGCTTGGTAGATAGTGTATGGTCAACAAATAGTATTTCTCTTCATAAGTTCCTGTTAATTTCAACTCCAGTATGTAAAACGTAGTAGGCAATATGTGTTTGTTGAATGAATAGGATGAATGAATGAATGCTAGTTTATCAACAATAACTAATTCATTTAAAAAATATTTGTTAGTGTCTATTAAGGGAGAGCGCAGTGGCCCTGTAGGATTATAACTGGACTGTGAACCACAAGGTCAGCAGTTTGAGCTCACCAACACCTTCGAGGGAAAAAGATGAGGCTTTCTGATTCCACAAAGATTTCCAACCTCAGAAAACCCTCTACAGGGTTGCCATGAATTTGAACTGATTCAACACTTAACAACATTAAGTGCCAGGTCCTTTCTAGGTTCTGAGATAGAATGAAAAAGGAGTATTTCTTCCCTTTAGGGTACTTAAACTCTAGGGCTAGAAATTGGACAGTAACATACTAAATATAATAAGTATGTTCAAGAAGTCCTAAGTGTTATGGGGTGGAAATAGATCATGGGGAAGGAGATTGGGAGTTCTGGAACAGCAGTTCCAATTGAAATGAGTTGTCCACATTATTGTCTGACCATAGTCAAGGCAAGAGATGATGATAGAATAGTCCAACATGATAGCAGTAGAAGAGGTGACATTCTGAATATATATTCTAAAAGGTAGCTCCAACAAGGTGTCCTAATGGATTAGAGTGTGGGTGTAAGAAAAGGGAACACGTTAAGAACAACCACAGTATGTTCAGATTGAACTATTAGAAGGATACAGTTGCCATTTATTTGCCAGGGACTGGCTTCAACATAGGAACTTGGTTCACGAGGAGGGGATATCTGCCGGCGATAGGGATAGCAAAAGAGACACAGAGACGCAAAGAGAGAGACAAAGAGACACCCCGAAACCAGAGTGGATGCATCACCGGTGAGCAGACTTTGGACCACAGGCATCATGGCCTCTGCAGGCAGCAACGCACTGCCCTGCAAACTGTGCTGCATGCTCTCCAAGCTGTAATGCACACCTGGGACGGTCTGCACCTCCGTTTTATTTAGGGGAGGTACTTTACACAAAGTTGGGCGGAACTAAGACAAGGTACAGCTAACATACGTAATTTTCCAGACATTCAGGCACCTTCACATCGTACTTCGCAGGTTCAAATCCCAAGACCGCAACTTGGTTTCTCAAGCTTAAATAACATACCTTTTAGCACCTAGCCTCAAATGGGGGAAGGAAAAGGAGGATTCCTATTGTGTTGGCTGCCTGGGCCAGGTTTGCAGGAAGAAGCGAGGCGCCTAAGTGAATGGGCTGCACCTGGAAACCTTTAGGCAGGGCAGTCCTATTGTCCTTAGAACAGAGAACCGGGGAGCCACCCAATTTACTTTGACTGAATTCTTTGAGGGAAGAACTGTGCCTGCTTGGAATTTTACAGTCTTGGCTTTTAGGAAAATACCACATTTATCTGTGGATGTCAAGACTTCATGTATGCACTTAATAATAAACCTAGCTGAACACTAAGATGAAAAACAGCTTGCTATGACTGCTAGGTGGCTAGAGTCTGTTCTTCAGAGCCTACAGCCTGTACGGTCTCTGCAACACTTGGGTCCACAGGGCTTCGAACTCCTGACCGGGTCTGCACGGTCTGCAACATTCATTGAGATGAGAAAGGTTATGGGTAGATCAAATTTTGAGGAAGAAGATTAGGAATTTCATTTTAGGCATGTAATGTGTGAGATATGCAAATAAAGTTTAGATACATTTGATAACAAATCATCAGAGAACCATTCTTCCTCTATATAAGTGCAGCAAGTTTTGCTCTAAATTGAACCCAATATTGGGGCAGTAATCAGCTAGGACATTCTTACATACTTTCTGCTTGCAATTTCTGCTTAGTTACTGATTATACCACACTTCTTTTGGGATGAAGGGATTTCTGAGTCCAAAGCTAAAAAAGACATGCTGATGACTTAACATTATAGAAGGAATTGAGTTCATCACAATTAAGGTAGGTTCTCACAAGTTTTCTATGTTAAAATGAATCTGTGTTGTAATTGCTACAAAATCTCTAAATTTTTATTGAGCAAGTAACACAGTTTACCAGCATTGACCAGTACAGTTTTGCCACTTTTGTCACTAGACAATACCTGTGATCAATCCTAACAGGTCCTATCAGGACTTGGTAGTTCATTGGTAAGAATTGTCACCTTCCATGTGGGAGACAGGTTCCATTCCTGGTCAGTGTGCCTCATGCACAATGGTGAACGTTTCATTCTGTTGTGCATGGGGCTTCCCTGCGTCTTGCTGACAGATGCTAACAACAGCAACTAATGTAAATCCTAACAAGTATTAAACAGAACCTGTTTAGAAATCTCCTAACTTGCTCAGAAGTTCTAATGTAGGCTTATTTTATATGTTGTTGTTGTTAAATGCCGTCAAAGTCAATTCCTACCCATAGCGACCCTGTATAGGTTTCCGAGGGACAGCTGGTAAGCTTGAACCTCCAACTTTGCAGTTCAAAGGACTTTGCAGTCTGGCGCATAGCTTCCTTAAAAATAAGGGAGCCCTGTTGCTGCAGTGGTTATGTGCTCAGCTGCTAACCAAAAGATCAGTGTGTCAAGTCCACCAGCCTGCTACATGGCAGACAGACTGTGGCAGTTTGCTTCCATAAAGACTGCAGCCTTGGAAATCCTATGAGGCAGCTGTACTCTGCTGAGGTCATGAAGAGTCAGAAACAGCTTTACAGCAACAGATTTTTTCAGTCCTTTAATAGTCATAGGGGCTTTTTATAATTTCATTCATTGCATTGATCCTCTTGATCTGTTTCCCTCACAGGTACTGAGAATTCTCTTGCCACATCTTAGAAAAAGAAAATGTATTTGAGTAGTTGTTGTTAAGTACTGTCAAGTCAATTCCAACCCATAGTGACCCTGTATAGGGATTCCAAGGAGCAGCTGGTGAGCTTGACCTTGCAGTTCAAACGGCTTTGCAGTCTGGCGCATTAACCCACAGCGCCACACCAGGACTCCATTTGAGTAGTTGTTGTTGTTGTTAAGTGCCGTGGAGTCGGTTCCGACCCATAGCGACCCTGTACAGGGTTTCTGAGGGTGTAAATCTTTACGGGAGTAGAAAGCATCATCTTTCTCCCGCGGACCGGCTGGTAGTTTCAAACTGCTGACCTTAAGGTTCACAGCCCTATTCATAACCACTACGCTAACAGAGCTCCTTATTTGAGTAGTAGATGATGTTTAATCTATTTTTTTCTTTATTGCTACAATTTAATGTTGACAATATGTCATTGTTTTGACCAAACATATTGATCTTATTTTTCATATATAGATAGGGGGCTTATAAATTTATTGCCCTTGTGGCTAACATCCATCAAATAAATTGTTGTTAAGTGCTCCCAAGTCAGTTCCAACCCATAGTTGACCACATATAGGGTTTCCGAGGACTAGCTGGTAAGCTTGAACTGCTGACCTTGCATTTCAAACGACTTTGTAGTCCAGTGCATTAACCCTTTGTAGATTTTACTTTTGAGAATTTGTTAAGAATTTTATTATCATTTAACACCAGTCAGTTATTTAATCTTTATTGTTAATTGAGTGATGTTTTACAGAGTAGATCGTCAGGTTTACTTTCAATAAATAATTTATTTTGTTTTATTTCCATGATTGCAATCCCTTCCATGTACTATCAGTTTTCCCAGTTTCTCCCTATGATTCCTATTTCTATTCAGCCTTCTTTCCCATTGTAAGGACCTAACTGATTTTACCTGATTTTGCCTACCTAGAGACTGCTTGACTAAACTCTAGTCAGGCTCAGAAAAGCATTTTAAATAGACAAGGCCTCAATTTTTAGTTCGCTCCAGAGACAAGGTCAATCTCCATTCTGTACATTAGCCTGAACACGTCCTCTAGCTCCAAGAAAATGATACATGTGTAAATAGCCAGACAGCTCAAGGCCAGAGGCCAGATGTTTTCCTTTACCCTAGCCTAAGAACAAAGACCACCAGTCCTGACCAATTAAACTGTAACATCTCATAGTGTGCCAATTGTTAACCAATCCATAGATTGTAAAGCTGAGCAACCTGAGCTGTTTGAAAACTCTATAAAAACCCTGCAGACAATGAATTCGGGGCTCTTTCCCTATTCCAATGCTTCAGATAAGGTTAGAGACCTGGCTCGAGCTTGAATAAACTACCCTTGTGTATTTGCATCGGTACATGGCTCCTGGGTGGTCTTTGGGGACCCCAAATTCTGGGTATAACACCATGCTTGCTGAATTTTGTCCTTAGGCACATGCTACCCACTTAAAGTCTTGAATAGTTGACCACTCCATGGTGTGCGTACCTCTCTAGTGTCATTGTCCCCCGATACACTGTCACCTGCTTGAGTCAGTAGACTTCAGTTCTAGACCTAGAGGGTGACCAAGGGTCATAGTCTCAGGTTCCTCCTGTCTCTTTCTGAGCAGTAAACCTGGTCTGTTGTTTTTTTTAATTTCTCAATTTTCCTTTTCTCTTTTTATTTTTAATTTAAGGTTTTTATTGTGGGTTGAGTGAAAGTTTACAGGGTACATCATCAGTTTCATATTCAACCATTCATATAACTTGTTTCATTACATTGATTATTATAATCCCTTCCATATACCATGAGTTAAAAGTATTTCTCTCTGTCCACTTTAGCTTTTTAAAAAATACACAAACAAGAAAACCCACTCAGGCATATATAATAAATTACATCTCCAAAGGGCACATTCTGCAAGTCTGCTCCTGGCCACCAGTTCTTAGTCCTTCTCTTCTTAATTGATGAATCTAGAGTCCTCAGCGGCTCCCCCTCTCCATGCCCCCATCTCTGCCACCTGCTGCTTCTCTGGATAAGGTCCCGCATTCTATTTGTGTATTCCTCTCTTGATGGTCCTAGGGTCCTCTGTTTCTGGGCTGTAAGATTAACCACTCCCCTTTTTTTGTTACAAAACTTCTACCTTTACAACTGTGACATTCGCAATTAGTCATGATAACAGTTATTCACTATTTTTGGAGTGTTTTTTTCCTTTCCCTAGTGAAAAAAATAATAATGGCTGCAGCACGGGTCCTGCACATCAGCCATCTGGTAAAATCAAGTAAGGCTTGTTGGCTTTTTTAATGGACATTTGCTCTCCAGTTCACCATATTGTTGTGACTATTACTGCTTAATACCTGGCCCTCTTTGCTCATTTTTGTTTTCTTTCTGGCTCCATAGGTATTTGCATTTGTGACAAAAAGAAAACTGCGTATCTTTTTTAGATAGGTACTTTTTATCTTCTACCAGAATTTTTGAAGTTGGACTATTTGTTTCATTTGCCATCCTTGTTGGTCAGTTTTGGCTTGGTTCTTATGGGGATTTCAAGTCTGCAAATTGTGGTATTATGAGTATGAGATGGTCATTTTTTTAACTTTTTTTTTTTAATTGCTACAACTTTTCACAGAAGGGCAGCATACTGGCAATTAATGGTGTACACTGTTCTTTTGACATTTGTTAGGAGTTGAGTGATTTATGACTTATATGTAATTCTGAGGAGTCCGGTGTGGCACTATAGGGTAAGCAGTGGGCTTCTAACCATAAATTTGGTGGTTCAAACCCCTCAGAAGCTCCTCAGAAACCCTATCCAAGATCATTATGAGTTGGAAACGACTCAACAGCACTTAACAACAACAGCAGTAATCTCTTACAGTGAAATAACCTTATAATCTGCGATTACAAATTAATGTTATTACACCCAGAGTCACTTGTTATAAATATATAGTAAGTACATGGACCACATTTGCTCTTGGAGCTTATGACCAGGTTGGAAGCAGTTCTTGATTCAGAACTTGCGTGGTGAGTCTTGTTGCTCATATCACATGCCACTGATATATGGAAGGAGAGTCTTGGATAAACTCTACTTGTTAACTGGAGGGAGCACTTCCATGAGAAAAAGCAGGCAGTTCAGAATATTTTAAATTTATGTTTTTGTAAACAAACCTTGATAACCTGATACAGTCTTTAAAATTATTTGGCAAATTGTTTCAATTTAGGTGGAAGAAGCTAAACAAGAATTACAGGAAGTTGTTGAATTTCTGAAAAATCCACAAAAATTTACTGTACTTGGTGGTAAACTTCCCAAAGGTAAGCTGTCTTTTCTTTACCATGGTTTGATCTAGAAAATAATGTATTATCTTACTACTTTAACTTTTGCCAGATTTAACTAATTAACATTTTGTTAGGAATTTCCTATTTTATTAAAAATGTACTAACTTTGAACATATTGTATAATTGTGTGTGTTTGATTAAAATTTGTAATTTTATTTCAAACTTTATAAATTGTTTGAATAGCATGAAGAATCATGAGCCTGAATGCCTTTAACAGACTCACCAAAAAGATTTTTGGCCCTTTTGCTTTGTCATTCACTTTCTTTATATGTGCTTTTTTTTTTAAAACCATCTGAGTATGTTTTATAAAAATTGTATTCCTTTACCACTTGTATTTCCTAATAACAAGGACCTTTTATTCTTAGATACATGCCTGGCTCTGCAGATGTTTAATAAATTATTAAAATAAGGAAATTTAACAACTTTATAAAACTGTTATAAAGTTTACCTTTCATATACTGAGCATATTTCAGTTGTCCCCGTACTTCCTGTCTCCCAAAGGTTATGATTCAATCCAGGATTACACATTGTGCTTAGTTTGTCCTTTAATGTGAAACATTTCTGCTTTTGTGTGTGTCTCTTTTATTATCGTGACCATTTTGCAAATACAAGCTAATCATTTCTAGAATGTTACTCAATTGGAGTTTGATATTTCTTCACTGTTACTCAGCATTATTTTTAACAGCTTTGTGGTTTCATTCCAATTTGTGATTATACTGTTACTTATTTAACCAAACCCCTTAATGTTGTTGAGTTTGTTTATGTATAGGGTTTACGATGAGTGACTTTTGGGTTTTGAACCACTAACCTTTTAGCTAGCAGTATAGTATGTATCCTGTAGCGCCACAACCAGGACTCCAAAGGTTTTATTAAAAGTAGCACTATGGTGATTAAGGAGCTCTGGTAGCGTAGTGGTTACGAATCAGGCTGCAAACCACAATGTCAGCAGTTCAAAACTACCAGCTGTTCTGTGGGAGGAAGTTGAAGCTGTCTTCTCCTGTAAAGATTTACAGCCTCAGAAACCCTATACAGGGTCGCTGTGAGTCAAAACCGACTGCATGGCACATAACCACCACCACCACCACCACCACTCCATATAATTATTTTATTAGAAGAAATGTCTAGAAATGGAATTATTGAGTTAATGGGGAGGAGAGGGCATCTTTTTTAACTTTTGTTTTTATATTGCCAACTATCGCTAGTAAGAGTTAACCATTGATTAATAGTGTTGTTTGAATAAACTTGTACTAATTTAGAGTATATTTATTGTCAGCAATAAAATATTGTATAAAGGGAAGGTTAAGAATAAAAGAAATACATTCTCCTTGCAGATTAAAAGATAAAAATTTGTGGGGAAATTCTTAGTAATCAAGATACAACCTATAGAAATTGTTACAGTGTGCTTTAAATTATTAATCCCTTATTGGTGGTGGTGTGCCGTGGAGTCGGTTCCGACTTATAGCGACCCTGTACAGGGTGTCCGAGGAGCTCTGGTAGCGTAGTGGTTATGAATCGGGCTTCGAACCTCAAGGTCAGAAGTTTGAAATTACCAGGCGTTCCACGGGAGAAAGATGAGGCTTTCTGTTCCCGTAAAGATTTACAGTCTCAGAAACCCTGTACAAGAACACTATGAGTCGGAACCAACTCCATGGCACACAACCACCACCACCACAGGGTTTCTGAGGCTGTCAATCTTTAGGGGGCTTTAAAGAGTTTGTGGAAAATTTCCATTATCTATTATTTCCATTTTCCATGATGTTTTGGAGCCTCCTTGTATTTAGTCTCTAGATAGTATAAACAGTTGGGACACTTTACTGCTAACTGAAAGCTTGGCACTTCAAATTTAACCAGATGCCTCAGCAGAAAAGCCTGGCTGTCTGCTTCCAGAAATCAGCCATTAAGAACACTTTGGGTCATGGTTCTGTTTTGACACACATGGAGTTACCATGAGTTGGAATTTGACTCATTGGCAACTAATTTTGGGTTTGTTTGTGTCTGTGACATCAACTTATTTTATGCCTCAATGTTTTAATATGTATATCCTAAGAATAAAGACACTGTCCTAAATAAACACAATACTCTTATCCATCAAAAAATATTGACAAAATTCCTTAACTTAATCAGTTAGCCAATCCTTTTATCAGATATTTGCCCAGTACCCCTAGAGTTTTTTTTTATATACCTGTCTTGTATGAAAAAGGATCCAGTCTAGGTTTCTGTATTATATTTGGCTGCTTGTTTAGTGGTAAATGGTTATATTCATTTATAGTCCTTTGCCTCAAGATTCTCTTTCTCTGTCTTGTCTAACATAAGCAGTTTTTAAATGAATAGGAAAATTGGTTATAGAGAAGATCTGAAGTAAATCGTTAACAGATAAATGTGCTCTTTTGTTTCTAAATATTGGTTGTTGATGTGCTGTTTTTTTGTTTAGTTTTTTTTTTTAATGTTTTTATTGTGGATTGAGTGACAGTTTACAGGGCACATCATGAGTTTCACATTCAACAATTCATATAACTTATTTCATTACATTGATTATAATCCCCTCCATATACCATCA
>NW_006408690.1:3685968-3692011 GCF_000296735.1 Chrysochloris asiatica
CCTCTTTCTGTAGGTTTTGAATTGTTTCTAATGCTCTATCTATCTTATTTGATTGTTCCTGTAGCACTTTCCTGACTTCATTATTTTTCTCAACTGCATTGTATAGTGTTTTGATACCTTTTATAATCATTTTTAGGAATTCCTTCTCAGGCATTTCCAAAACCTGCCCATGTTCCAGTATGGAGTGTAGGTCTACTTCCAGCTCATTTGCCTCAGTCACTTTATCTCGTTTCTGGGCATGTGCAGATATGATCATCTGCTTCTGTTTTTAGGGCATGTTCAGGGGTTATGTGGACTTATTACTTAGATGGGTATGTATTTTGGTATTTTTTTATGCTTTCTGAATGCCTCCAGGTAGATGTGATCAGGAAATGGGCTTCCCTTTTCCCTCTTCCTCCTGAGAAATGTCAAGATACCACTGTTGGTCGTTTTGACGTAACTTAGGATTTAATTTTCGGCCTGTTTCCTCTTTTGTCTGCCTGTCCCGCTCCACAATCTCCATTCAGTCCTTTTTTCTAGTTGGAAACAGTTCAGGGCAGGCTTTGGCCGTTTGGTTTTAATTGGAAACTGTCTCTTTAAATTTCGAGGAGATCTGTGCGTATGCGTAGTAGAATCCTCCGAGGGTGGGGCTGGGGTGCCCACTAGGTTAGGCACCCCTATAGTCACCAGAATGGAGGTGCGCAGACAGCAAGGGACCCATGAACAAATACCAAAAGAAAAGAATGTCCAAACCGTTATCTCACCAGTTCTTCCAGGCGTCTGTGGCTGCTCCGATCCTTCCCCCTCTCGGTCTTACCCAAGATGGAGGCTCCTGGAGCAGCCTAGCGTGCCGGACTAGAAAGCAATAGATTTCTTGCTTTTGCCACAGATTCCCCCAGCTGTGAGCTTTCCAACCTTCTAAATATTCCTTTATATGTGGTTCAGAGTTCTGGGAACAGCCCCTGAGCCTGCTTGGTCAGGTATTCTGTGTTGTTGTTGGCAGAGCTCTTTAGTACTCGTGCACCCGATCCGCCATCTTGTTTGTTCTCTGTTGATGTGCTTTTATGTTGAAATACTATAAGTTAATACTTATTTGTTTTATAGGTTGATGTGAGAAGTTTGTGGGTTTTTTAATTGACACGCTCTTGTTACTTTTATTTTAGGAATACTTTTAGTTGGACCACCAGGGACAGGAAAAACACTTCTTGCCCGAGCTGTGGCTGGCGAAGCTGATGTTCCTTTCTATTATGCTTCTGGATCAGAATTTGATGAGATGTTTGTGGGTGTTGGAGCCAGC
Source organism: Chrysochloris asiatica (assembly GCF_000296735.1). NCBI lineage: Eukaryota > Metazoa > Chordata > Mammalia > Afrosoricida > Chrysochloridae > Chrysochloris > Chrysochloris asiatica. The sequence goes on from NW_006408690.1 coordinate 3,687,245, forward strand.
CGTATTCGAAACCTTTTTAGTATGTTTTAATAAACTTTTTAAAAATGCTAAATTTTGTTAATTTTTAAAGGAAGAGGTTCTTTTCTTTCTTAATTACGTATGATTTATAGTTACTTAAACGAGTCATTATGGGATTTTTGTTTTAAGTGAATATGTACACTAAAATAGACCTGTACTGCTTCTACAAAAATAGACCTATATTGTTTCTCAAAAGGCCGGGGGCACGGTATGTGAGGTTGGGGACTGCTGAACAGCTCTTTGTGTTTTTTACTTTGCTTATCAGTTCTATAGCATGTAACTACAGGGAGCTCTGGTAGCCTTTTGGTTACGAGTCAGGCTGCTAATCTCAAGGTTAGCAATTTGAAACTGCCTCCGGTTCTGTAGGAGAAAGATGAGACTGTCTACTCCCGTAAAGATTTACAGCCTTGGAAACCCTGTACAGAGTCTCTATGAGTCAGAACTGACGTGTGTATCTAAGGCATAGTTAGCTTCAAACCTTACTGTAATGGAACTTGCACAGCTAAGAATTGTTTTTATTTTATATGATTCTCTCTGGGGTTTGTTTGCTTTTGTTTGGTCTCAGTATGCTCTTAAATCAATTAATAATGAAAGTAACCTCTTTTGTATGTTTTCTTTTTGATGTATTTTTTTTGTTGACTTTTGATATTCACCTACATTTTTTTGAGTTGAATCTTTTCTATTTTCTTAGGGGAAGCAAAAGCAAATGCTCCTTGTGTTATATTTATTGATGAATTAGATTCTGTTGGTGGGAAGAGAATTGAATCTCCAATGCATCCATATTCGAGACAGACTATAAATCAACTACTTGCTGAAATGGATGGGTAATTAACAACCTTTCTTTATCTGTACATTTTGGTGCTTTTTTTATATATATAGAATAAGTTAACAATTGTTTGAATTAATAGCAGGTACCTCTCAGCATTTGGTTTATGTAAATCTAATCTTATGCAAATTGCTTCCATGTATCATTTGATAACTTTCTAGATGTTTGAAAAATGTTCTGTAGGCAGCAGAGTAGTTCATCAGTCAAAATGACAAGCACATTTCTCTCAATATCTAATTGTTTCCATGACTAATTGAGTATTTGATGTATTGGTGGTGGTGGTAGTTATGTGCCGTGGAGTTGGTTCCGACTTAAAGCAACCCCGTGTAGGGTTTCTGAGGCCGTAACTCTTTACGGGAGCAGAAAGCCTCATCTTTTTCCCGCAGAACCGCTGGTAGTTTCAAACTGCCGACCACAAGATTAGCAGCCCAACTAAACCACTATGCTATCAGAGCTTCTTATTTGATGTATTAGCTCCTCTTAGTTTGTGCTACTTGTCTTGTCTTGAAACCCTGGTGTGTCACTGTAGGATCAGCACTGGTCTGCAAACCACAAGGTCAGCAGTTCAAACCCAACAGCTGCTCCTTAGAAACCTATAAAGGGTTGCTGTGAGTCAGAACTGACTTGATTGCACTCAGCAACAACCACAATCTCTTGTCTTACTTACCTAGTGCTGCTATAACAGAAATACCACAATTGAATGGCTTCAACAATCAAATTTATTTTCTTAAACTTCTAAACTTGGCTAGAAGCCCAAGTTTAGGGTTCTGGCTCTAGGAGAAGGCTTCTCTCTCCATTGACTCTGGGGGAAGGTCCTTGTCTCAGAAGTTCTGTTCCAGGGCAGTCTTCATGTGCATTGGCACCTTTCTACCACAGTCCACTCTGCTTACTTGCTTAACCTCTTCTCTGTCATTATAGAGATTGAATCAAGGTACATCCTTCATAATCCTGCTTCAGTCACGTAACAAAGGCAACCCATTCCCAAATGGGATTATAACCACAGGCATATTGTTACTGTTGTTAAGTGCCTTCAAGTTGGTTCCGACTCTTAGTGACCCTGTTTAGGGGTTCCAAGGAGTGGAATGTGAGTTTGAACTACCAGCTTTGTGGTTCAAACCAACCTTTCAGTCCAGTGCTTTATCCCACAGTGCCACAGCATGACTCTGCGATAGAGGTTAAGATTTGCAACAAATGTTTTTTTGTGAACACTATTCAGTCCATAGCATTCCACCCTTTGAACCCAAAGTTGTATCTTTGCCATATGTAAAACTTACCCCATCACATCATCCCAAATTCTTAAATGAACACCAAGTCCAAAATGTCATCTTCCGAGTCATCTAAATCAAATATAATTTATTTATCTTTATCTGTGAACTGTGAAAATCTAGATTACAAGTTATTTGTTTCCAAAGTGTGATGCCACATGGAATAGGCATTAGGTAAACATTTTCATTACAAATGGGGAAAAATTGGAGGGAAAGAAGGGACAACAGGCACTAAGAAAGTTCAAAAGCCAGCAGAAAAATTTAAATTAGCTCTCGAGATGTAAAAAGAATCTTCTGTTCTCTGAGGCTACCTTACGAGTGCTAGGTGTTGGTCACCACTTCTAGATTCTAAAAGGAAGCCCCTCGGCCCTAGGCTTCAGCTCCTCCCTCCAGACCCACTGCGACAAGAACCCTGCTTCCTCAGCTTTGGACAGCTCCATTCTAGGCCTTCTGAGTAGGGACCCACCTGTTCAGCCCGGTAGGTCATATTCTTTCCTACTGAGCATGACAGCTCTGGCCCCACAGCTTTGGACAGCTGTCCAATGCCCCTGGCCTACCTCCAGACCAAGTTTGCAAAGATCCAGCTCTTTGAAGCCTAGAAGGCTGTGACTCAATCCTTTGAGACCCAGCATGCTGTGGTCCCACCATTGAAACCCTAGAAGGCCCTTGTTCCCCTGTTCTTTTCTGCAGTTCTGTTGATCTTGGAGCTATTCCTAGGATGGTCCTCTTCTTGAAGAACAACAGATGCAGCTCCTTTGGACTCTTTCCTGCCTTTAGAATGCCAAAAGACAGACACCATTCTTTCCTTTTTCTTCTGTTTCTGCCACTTTCAGTCAAAACTGCAGTGATAGTTAGATCCACCAGTCACAGGCTTATTCTCTTTAACAAAAGATTGTGTCGCCATATCATTCGTGAATATGTCTGTAGTCTTTGTAGCTTAGTTTTTCATATGACACACTCCATTTTTAAGTCTCTCTTTTTCCCTCTCACATTTTAATATAGGCAGTAAGGAGAAACCACCAGCTATTTTAAGATCTTGCTTAGATATCTAAGTTCGTCACTTTTTGAAGTTAATACTTTTCATCAAATATCTGAACATAATTCAGACAAGTTCTTTGCAATTGCATAAAAAGCATAAACCTTTTCCACTGTCCAGTCACGTGTTCATTATTTTCTTATTAAAGCCTCCCCAGGAACACGGCATTCTGTTACAGGTGCCCTATGTATTCTGTAAGACAGTAGAGACTTCTTTTTTAAAAGCTCTCCTCAGTTTCTTCTGAACCCTCACCACAGTTGCCCTTGACATCCATAATTCTACCAATAGTCTCTTCAAAGCATTTTAAAACTCTTATAGTCTCTACCCATTACCCAATTCTAAAACCACTTCCAATTTGTAGGTATCTGTTAGAGTAGCTTTCCACTTCGGTTACCAAATTCTGTCTTAGTTATCAATGTTACCATATCAGAGGTAACACAAGTGAATGGCTTAAACAAATTGATATTCTCACAGTTTAGGAGGCTAGATGTCCAAATCTAGGATGCCAGCTCTAGGAGATTGCTTTCTCTATATTGGCTCTGGAGGAAGATCTTTGTCTCTTTAATTTCTGCTCCTGGGCAGTCTTTATGTGGGTTGGCATCTCTCTTTTTCCATCTGGTCAGCTCACTTGCTTGTTGAATCACTTTCATATCTCAAAAGAGATAATTTAGTGTAAGTGTACATCCTTACACTAAATTAATTTTACCTCATTCACATAACAAAGACAGCCTATTCCCAAATGGGATTATAACCACAGAAATATGTTGTTGAACCTCGACCTTGCAGTTCAAACTGACCTTATGGTACAGTGCTTCTCCTACAGCGCCACACCAGGCATAGAGTTTAGGATTTGCAACACCTTTTGTGGGACCATAAGTGAATCCATCATAACTTTTGTCTCTTTAATTGCATTATACATACCACAGTGAAGCAATGATTCAAGCTGAGAGTATAATGACTTCTACCGAATTTGTGACTGTTTTTGTTAAGTACCATTGAATCACTTCTGACTCATAGCAACCCTGTATAGAGTTTCCAAGGAACAGATGGTGAGCTTGAACCACTGATCTTTGTGGTTCAAACTGACTTTGCATTCCTGTGCATTACCCCACAGTGCTACACCAGGACTCAAGAGTTTGTGACTACTACAGTACATTTAAAGCTTCGATCAATTTTCATAATACAAAAATGAGATGATGAAGTTGACTTGAAAAGATCAGAAATGTATCATAAAGTTCTCTAAGTCATTCTAGAACTAAATGAATCTAGGACCAAAAATTTTGAATTGGAAAATTGAAAAAAATAATTTCTAAAGTTGTCGGGTACACTCCATATTCATTTTTTTTATTTTTTATAAGAGACTTGGTCCCGTTTACTTTTTTTTTTTTTAAGAAAAAAAAATTTTTTTTAATCGATTTCTCTTCTTAAAAAAAAAAATAAAAATGTGACCTCGTGATTAGTCATGATAACAGTTATTCACTATTGAGTCTTACTAATCTTATCCCCATCTCCTTTCACCAGACCCATCTAGACAAGGTAATAGCTATTCAGTGGGGACTCTTTCTTTCTCCCCACTCTCTTAAACTAAGCTCCCTCTTGAAACCTTGTAAGCCAGTCACTTC
>NW_006408690.1:3694597-3720326 GCF_000296735.1 Chrysochloris asiatica
TGCCCAAGGTTTTTATGTTACTTCCAAAGTAGAATAAGTGTTATGAAGGTGTATGTAATCACAAATGTTTTGGTGATGGATATTGTTGTTGTCATGTGCCACGGAGTCGGTTCCGACTCATAGCGACCCTGTACAGGGTTTCTGAGGCTGTAAATCTTTATGGTAGCAGAACACCTCATCTTTCTCCCGCGGAATACTGGTAGTTTCGAACTGCTGACCTTGTTTCATAATGCAGCCCGATTCATAACCACTACGCTATCAGAGCTCCTTTTGGTGATGGATAATTGCCATTTTTATTGAACTGCCCTGGCATTTGTTTCTTTTTAAGAACAACTGTTGTTAGTTCCATCAAGTCAGTTGTGACTATAGTGACCCTGTATAGAGTTTCCAAGGAATGACTCATTGGTTTGAACCACTGACCTTGTGGTTAGCAGTGTTTATCTACATCACCACACCCAGGATGCCTTATTTGTTTGGACATTAAAAACTCAATTCCTGTACTTGACTGTTACAAAGATTAATGACAAACAATTTTTTATAGTGTTTGTATATGTGTACTATGCTTTATTTAACCATTAAAAACAGTTCATCTTTGTTCCTTAATAGTTTTAAACCCAATGAAGGTGTTATTATCATAGGAGCCACAAACTTTCCAGAAGCATTAGATAAGTAAGTATTAAAAAGACGTTTGTGAAGTTCTGATATATGTGTGGATGAATCTTGAAAATACTGTTGTAAGAGAATAAGAACCAGTTATAAAAGATCACATGTTGTATGATTTTAATGTTGTTTATAAAGTCTGAAGGTGTACTTCAGTGGTTGCCAAATGCGGGGGAGAATAGGAAGTGACTGCTAATGGACTTTTTTGGGTGGTGAATATCCTCTAAAATTTGGTTGTGATGATGCTTGTACAACAGTGAACATGGGAAAACTCTGAGTTATGTACTGTAAATGGGTTATCGCTGAATCTAATGGTAGAAAATTTCTTAACGTATTTCAAAACACTTTTTTCCAGTGGTGAGCAGTTTTTTAAATAAAATACACTGTGGTGTTAAAGTTAGCATTAAATTAAAATTTGTATTTGAATTATATTTTTATTGTATAATAATGTGCTGTTCATATATTTGTTTGATCTAATAATTATCTTTAGCTAAGATTTTAGTCTAATATTTTGGACTTAGCAGTTGAGATGGGCATGTCGAACTCAATAAAAGAAAGAAAGAAACCAAACACATTGCTGTCAAGTCAGTTCTGACTCCTGGGACAGGGCTTCCATGGCTGTAGTCTATACTGAAGCAGATAGCCACATCTTTTATCCTGCAGAGCAGCTGGTGTTTTCAAACTACAGACCCAGCAGCCACGTGCTTTAACCATTTTGTCAAGTGCTCCTTGTAATTCTCAGAATAGGCCACTATGAACTGTGTTCCTTGGTGGATCTCCTTGCATCCTTTTGTTTCTGAGGGTGTGTATTGCATAGATGCGTAGATCTATATGAACCCTTATAAACCCTTGTTTTGCCTTCAGATTATTGTGTCTGTTACTTGAGGTATGTTTTAAAAGAAACTGAGCGTTTATTTTCAAAACTCATTCTTATCAACGTTGTTAGCTGCTATTGAGGATTGGACCATTGTGATCCATAGCTGTAGATCACACCAGGCCTTTTTTTCTAGTTTGCCTAGTCTGGAAGCTCTGCAGAAACCTGTTCTACATCAGAGCAACACACACTTTACTGAGTCAGTGCTATTTAACTTGAACTTTAGCATAAATGGCATATTAATATACGTGTGTGTGTGTGTGTGTTCTTCCTTTAGTGCCTTAATACGTCCTGGTCGTTTTGACATGCAAGTTACAGTTCCAAGGCCAGATGTGAAAGGTCGAACAGAAATTTTGAAATGGTATCTCAATAAAATAAAGTTTGATCAGTGTAAGTCCATTTTTGCAGTACAAACATTACTTTATAAAATATTCATCCACCCTGTTGTTAGTCCTTAATAAATGTTTTAAAATATCAATTTATGTATATATCCCTTTTGGACAAGGTTTATTCCTTAACTCATTTGTACCCAGGAAATTCTGTGATTTCAAACCTTTATTTTAAATAAAATTTTCTTTACTTAGATAGGTAATATATTTCAAGATAAAAATACATTTAAATTGTTTAGAAATAGTAGCTCTTATTAATACATCCAATTTGGAGCCGAAGAGTGGAAAAGCAAACTATAAAACTAAATAGAAGGAAATTTTCTAATTTTGTGGACCCACTTCATTAATAAAGCTACAGCTGTATTATTTTAAAAGTTAGCTGAATTTCAGAAAGCGAAATACATTTTCTGTAATGCTAATCTTGTTGTTGTTAAGACCTGTAGAGTCAGTTCCCACTCATAGTGACACTGTATAGAATTTCCAAAGAGCAACTGGTAGGGTTGAACCACTGACCTTGCAGTAGCAGTCCAGTAGTGCTGATACTACAGGACTCTAATGCTAATCTGTCCCCCCCCCCCCCAAGGTTAAAAATTTAAACTCTTTGTTTAAACATCTCAACCATTTGGTGGCAGCAAAAGAAATACTACCAGAGAGACCAATATGTTGAAAAGCATTTACAAAAATCCAGTGCTGATCTTGAGGAGAACTTAAGATGAAATTCATAAAGCAAATACTGTCTAGGAGTTTGTTTTTTCAGTTTGTGGTTAGGTTAATAACAATAAAACCAAATTTAAATATTTGTAATTTATATGTGGGCACTTCTACTTTTCTTTGTTTTACATAGCTATTTAATTGGCTTTCCCTTGAAATTGTGAGTTCTTTACATAGTGAAGACTTTTCTATTAGTATTCTTTAGAATCAAATATTAATTATTTCACTGTCTTTATTATTCAAAAAAATTACCACTCTAGGATTCTGTTTTACACAGTGTGTTTTCTTTTTACATAGCTGTTGATCCAGAAATCATAGCTCGAGGCACTGTTGGTTTTTCTGGAGCAGAATTGGAGAATCTTGTGAACCAAGCTGCTTTAAAAGCAGCTGTTGATGGAAAAGAAATGGTTACCATGAAGGAACTAGAATTTTCCAAAGATAAAATTCTAATGGGTACAATTTTTGTCTTATTATGTCTACTGTATCATTTTCGATATGTTAAAGAATCAATTATTCTTTTAAAGTGTTTTTGACTGTTTTGAAATATAATCTTACTCTAAAACTTCAGTATCTGGTTTGTAATGAGTATTTTCACTATTGCCCAATTTGAGAGTCCAGTGCCATCGAGAGAGGTACCCAATAAGCAGTAACATTTATTTTATTTACAATACCTATTTTATCAGTATGTAGAACATAGTTTTATACTATAGTATGTTTGTTAGGTTTTTTTTTTCTTAGGAAGTCTTTCTTTTAACTGAAGAGAGAAAACAGTAACAAAGTTAAATAGAACATGTAAATATGTGTGTGAAGATACCAGTCTGGCCACTTACAGAGCAATTATATTCAGATAGATTTTATGATACTAGTAACGATCATGGAAAATTCCTCTTGTCCTATATTGTTATAAGGATGGTGAATTTTATTTCTTCTCAGTAGTTAATTTTGGATTGACTTTGAAACAGCTTCATTCTGACATTCACATTAAATTGGAAGTTTATTGTTTAGAATGAAGCTTTCTCTTTTAAAATAAGGTTTTATTGTTGTTGTTAAGTGCTGTTGAGACGGTTCTGACTCATAGCAGCTCTGTATCCGAGGAGTGGCTGGTGGTTTGAAACCCCAGCATTAATTAGCAGTCCAGTGCTTATTGACAGCACCACACCAGGACTCCAAAAGAAGGATTAAGATGACAGTTTTAAACAATTTTGGTTTTCAATTAACAAAAATATTAGGATTTTCTTATGTTGTAGAGTGAATTCTCATTTTTTAAAGTAACTATTACTGTGGTCAAGATAGTTATTAGTAAGATTAGGTCCTGTTACTATAAGATTTATTTTAAGGATAATGTATTTCATTCATTTAAATCCTTTTTAATGTTTCTTAAATGTTTAACTTTAGGCCCTGAACGTAGAAGTGTAGAAATTGATAACAAAAACAAAACCATTACTGCATATCATGAATCTGGCCATGCTATTATTGCATATTACACTAAAGATGCAATGCCTATCAATAAAGCTACAATCATGCCTCGAGGACCAACACTTGGGCATGTAAGTATTTCATAGCTTTTTATTTGCTTTCAAAAAGAGCAAATGTAGGAAATTCAGCACGTTTTTAGCTAATGTAGTTTATGTGGGAAATTACTGTTTAAAACATGTATTTAAAAAAATGTGTATACTTCTAGTTTTTTATACAGCCTTTATTTCCTGAAATCAGACATGCCTATGAATGTTTTCTTAGTATGATTCTTTTATCATCATATATTTATATTGTGAAATTTAATTAAAGAATGACAGAAAATGTATTCCTTAAGTATCTAATTGCTCTTCTGCCCTAAGAGAAAAACTTACCTGTCATAGTGACTTGTCTTTTATATTTAGTACATGTTACCTTCTCATTGTATATCTTTCCAGTTAAAGACATGCTTAACAGATTTGGACAGCTAGGAATAAAACATTCTATTGCAGTATTTTCTACCTATTCTTTGTAAAATGCACTTTTGCTTTATGAAGAGTTTTTCTTACTTTATCAATTGCAGGTTTTATCATCAGTTACCTAATGACCATCTGTATTAAATGTCTTTGGATTTGGGCATCATGGTATTGAGTACTGTAGTAGGAGCTAACCAATCATTGTTTTTTAACCTGTTTCTGAACTGTGTCCTTTGGTTATTTCATTGTTTTTGAATTATCTAGGTGTCCCTGTTGCCTGAAAATGACAGGTGGAATGAAACAAGATCCCAGCTACTTGCACAAATGGATGTTAGTATGGGAGGAAGAGTGGCAGAGGAGCTTATATTTGGAACTGACCATATTACAACAGGTAAACTACAAAGAATATATAGTTTAGTTTCCACATAAACTATATTAAGTAAAAATATAAATTTTAATTTAAATTTTAGTTTGTTGGTTTAAATACATTTTTTTTAAATGAAATTATATGCATATGTTTTTATTTTAGGAGCTTCCAGTGATTTTGATAATGCAACTAAAATAGCAAAACGGATGGTTACCAAATTTGGAATGAGTGAAAAGGTAATAACTAATTTTATTTTCTAAGTATCAGATGTTTATGCTCAGATGATGTGCCAATTGCCTTTTTGTCAGAGAGGTTTCTTTCATTTTTGTTTTGTTTTGTTTTGTTTTCAGTTCAGACGGACTTGAGGAAGTTCATTCTGTGTTCTAATTTTATTTTTCTGAGAAACAAATATGTAGCACTTTTATCCTGCTCCGAAATTAATAGTTATTATCTCATGAACTAAGAAACCGATGATAATTTTCTCACCATATGGCATAAAAGAGCCTGCTTGCTAAGCTCTACTTTCCCCTTTCCGTATTTTTCTCGTTCCAATGTTGTCACTGTAACTCCATGCAGCACGTCTACACTCTGAATTGGGGTTTTCTGAACTTAGAAGACATTTCGAGGCATTCTAACAAACTACTCAGAACCTGCCTCTTTAGAGATTTTTTTCAATCTTGCTCACACTTTTACTATTTTTTATATTTTCAGAAGGATGATGAAATTTTTCTTTGCCCTTAAGACATTCACTTTTGTATTGTTTGTTTTTGTTTTAACCTCATGATATTTGTTTCCTTAGATGTAGTGTAGTACTTTTTCTGTTACCTTTATTAGTGTTTTTTGGTGTTATGTATTGAGTAGTTCGTTTCTTTTGTCTTTAGCTTGGAGTTATGACCTACAATGATACAGGGAAACTGAGTCCAGAAACTCAATCTGCTATTGAACAAGAAATAAGAATCCTTCTAAGGGTAATTATATTTTTTATACCTTATTTCTTCATTTATATACAATGTGACTAAATATTGTGTTTATAAACTGGTAATAAATGAAGGCCCTCTGTTCATTAAAAATGCCCCTATGTAGTAAAAATAAGAGGGTACAGCACTTCAAACATGATTTAAATACATTTTTAGGGAACCTTTGATTATGCATTGGATGTTTATGCTGTCTATGGCTAAGAACAGTTTATCTCTATGGCTAATAGAATTCAATTGTACCTTAGCTTCAACTCCCTAAGATGTATTAGAATGGGGAATATTGTTTATTGAGTCTTTGTGTTTCTTGTTTTCCCATCCTGTCATTTAATTATTTAGCAAATATTATTTACTTTTTCCCCAACAATGTGTATGAGCTAAGAATACAGAATAAATAAAGGCCCTTTTGATTTGCAGTGTCCAAAATATAGATTAGAGGAATGTATAAGACTAGCTTCACTGAGATGATTTACTAGGCCTAGGCTAGGCTTTGAGTAAAGATTTCAAGTTGGGAGATAGGTCTGGAGTTTATTGGAGAGACTGGATGCATTCTGTGTGAATGCTGAAGTTATCTATCCTTGAAGTCATTGAACTTCAGATAAAAAGGAAAACTGTGTTGAGTGCCAAATACCTTTGGTGACTCAGGAATGTAAGCGGGTATTTGCTAGATGGTACAATAAAGAGAGATGAATAAGGATATAGTCAAATGGTATGGACCTCACAAGAATAGTACTTTATACAAGAGGGTAGTATTGCGGTGTTAGGAACAGACCTCACTTCTTTGTTAAAAAACTGCCCTGAAGTATCGAAGATAAGAGGGGAGGCATAATTTGCAAATGCAAATGGTTTGCTTTTGACTACTAACTGAAAAGTTGGTCATTCAAGTCTACGTAGGAGTACCATGGAGGACAGGATTGATGGTTTTCTATAAGATTATTAATTGCTAGCAGTTGATTTTGACTCATAATAACCCCATTTAACAGAGTAGAACTGCCATAGAAGTTTTCTTTCTTTCTTTCTTTCTTCCTTTTTAATGTTTACCTGTGTTTTATTCACTATGCAAAGGCTGTTTTTTTAAATCATCATTCAACAAAATTTGCTTCCATTCCCTCTGGGGTTTTTTGGTGGGTGAGGTGGGGGGATGTACACAAAAACACTCAGGAATATATAATAATATAACACATTCTGCAAGCCTGCCTCCTAGCTGCCAGCACTCAATTCCTCTTTTTCTGAGTCCAGAATCCTCAGCTGCTTCCTCTGTCCCTGTCCCCATCTTTGCCTCCATCTCTGGTATCGCTGCTTCTCTGGATAAGGTCCCGAATTCTGCTTGTGCTCCTCTCCCTTGATGGTCCTAGGATCCTCTGTTTCTGGACTGCAAGTTTAACTACTCCCCCCTTTTTGTTACAAAACTTCGCCATTTACAACTGTGACAGTCGCAGTTCGTCATGATAACAATTACTGTTGAATCATAAGAATCTTATCCCCATCTCTTCACCAGCCCCATCTAGACAAGATTAAAACTATTCAGTGGGGATTCCATCTTCCCTCGCACACTCTTAAACTAAACTCCCTCTTGAAAACTTGTAAGCCAGTCACTTTGTGCCTTGAGCACCTCCTCATTTTACGTAGTTAATGTCTAAGTTGCCCTCCCTGTATACCCTGTATACAGAGGGGATAGCATTGATACTTGATGTGAAGACTCCTTCCCGCTCAGTTGGTATTTTGAGCTACTACATCCATAAATATAGGTCACGTTCATTAAACTGCAACAATTTACACTTGTTTCCTTTATCAAAAAAAATTTTTTTTTTTTTTTTATCTTCCTCTAGTCGAGTTCTGATTAACAATTATCAAGCAATCGAGGCTAGGTCAAATGGGTACTATGTGCAAGTTTGGGCCTTCTTGTGCATTTCCCCTCACTTCATATCAGCTGGATGCTTCACTCTCAGCTCTAGCCCTCTGTGGCTGTGTCTTTATCCATGGGCTCAGGAGTCCCCAGGTCTCACCACACTTTGGACCAACCAGCTCGTCCTCTTCTCTCTGTCTTTCTCCAGGTCAAAGGGAGTCTATGGACCATGGTTGAAGTTAGCCCATTTTTTTCATTGCTGCCTTTCCCCTTCTTCCACTCACCAGTAGACCAGTGTGTTCTCCAGCACACTTACATGCCTGTTTCTGTGTTCCCTTTGAGTTTGTCTTGGAGCGGGGTTTGTCCTGAAGGGACCCGGTTGCTTGTCTTAATGGCTTCATGATCAACAACTTGTTTGTTCTTGTAGTAACCAGTCATACTGCCATTTTAGTTTTGGTTTTTTCCTGCTGATTCTTCTTTGAAGATGTATCTTCTGTCACTCTAGCTGTTCCAGGCTGGTTTGCTTGTCCTTTCTAGTGGGAATGTCCCACCTCAGAAGGTTCTGTATGGGGTTCAGAATTCCACCTAAAGTCCTATATACTGCAAAGACTCCGGGAGAGGCCTGTTTCACTGGGCAAGTTCTAGAACCCCTTGTTAGGTATTCCAATCAGTTATAGACTGAAGACAAGACAGGTTTACAAGCTTTCTATAATCATGTTTCCCGACATTCCTTTCTATACTGCTCAATTGTCTATTTTACAGTAGTAGGCAATAGAAACCAATATTCATGACAGTCAAGCATGTTAGCATTATTTCCTCGCTTCAGACTATGCCTCGATCCCTGTATCCCAGAGCCCTGTTATTCCAAGCTTGAGCATGCATCACTATTTACCGCTGTCTACATAGGGTTTTCTTATGTGTAATCGTTACAGGGTTAGTTCACTTCTTGGATTCAAACTGCCTACCCTTCAGATAGCACCTCAGTGTTTAACTGTTGTGTACTCCTTTTCATAAAGGTTAGAACCAAAAGAACTTTAGGGAGCTGTTTACTCTGTAGCACGGGGGTCTTCATGAGTCAAAGTCAGCTCAATGGCAGTGGATTTTTTGTTTGGTTGTGAGAGGGTTTAGGGAAAGGAGTATCCATAGTAGAGAACCAGATTTTTATTAGCTCAAGAAGGGAGAAGGAGTGAATGCTTGGAGTCATTTGTTATTGTTGTTAAATGCTGTTGAGTTGGTTCTAACTCATAGTGTCCTTGTATAGGATTTCTGAGGAGCAACTGGTAAGTTTGAATTGCCATACTTGCGATTCCAAACTGACCTTCCAGTCCAATCTAGGGCTCCCTAGAGTAGATTAGGATATAGAAAGTTTAACAAAAACATTTAGAAGCGGTTTTGGATGGCCTTCCCAGAATCTTCCTTCTCTTTCCCTTATTAATTATGTTACTGAGTGTATAGGAAAAAAATCTTTCTTTGCTGTAGTACATTTCTGAAAACTCAGAAATAATGATTAAAACTGGATCCTTTGTCTCTTCACAAGGATAGATTGGAAATACTCTTTCATCCATTAGGTATAAAATACTCTTTTTTATCCATTGTTAGTATAAAGGGGAAATGCTTATCAGTTACTATAGTATCTTGGGTTCAAGTGTACATGAAATTCAAAAGAATGACGACTTAATAGTAGTCTATAAAACCAACTATGTTATAAAACTCAGTTTTCATTCCAAGAGACTTAAAGGTTTTCAATTCCTAATTTCACCTTGAGTTTTAGCTATAATACTAATATTCCATGATATATTTTATATTTTTCTTTTATTGTCTTACAGAGATCATGCTCAGATTATCTGATGTCTGTGTTTAATAATTGTATTATGTTTATTTGATGTATGCTTCTTGGTGTTGGTAAATTCATTTTTGTATATTCTAACCAGTTTTATAAAGGTAAAAATGCAATTAAATGTTGAAATAATGGTATTAACATTGAATAAACAAAGGTTACAGCATTGTCAGAAATGAGCTGTACTCATGAGCTGATAGATTAACTCACCTTTTGAAAGGCTGTTGAAGTGTTTTACTAATTTTGGTTTTTATTTCGTCTCACTTTTCATCTCATTCATATGATGATATTCGTTATACATTTTTGTTTTAGGACTCATATGAACGAGCAAAACATATCTTGAAGACTCATGCAAAGGAGCATAAGAATCTAGCAGAAGCTTTACTGACCTATGAGACTTTGGATGCCAAAGAGATTCAAATTGTTCTTGAGGGGAAGAAATTGGAAGTGAGATGATTGCAGTCTTGCTATGGATGCATAGCTGGTTTCATTTCAAGAGTATAAGTAGCATTGCAGTAGTCTCCTTATGCAACACTGTCCCCCCTTCCTGACTTGGTATAATTCAAAGGTGTGAAACACTTTGTCAGTTTTTTGTCACATTTATCTAATTTTGGTTATTCTTATGATGAGACCTAGTGCAAATTAGCAACTCATAGCAAATGTGTTAAAGAAAATAAAGATCAGGATTTTGAAAATAGCTCGTTTGAGAGATGTCAATCAGTTACTAAATTGAAAATAAGTGATGTTTGTATGGTTGAGTATTCAGCTAGATATGACTAAACACTGTGCCTTTAGCTCCTTGGAAGGTAAAATTGTTGATTGTTTTTCTCTCTCAAGAGTATCATTTGTCTTTGATAAATAAATGATGCTGTTTAGCTGTTGGTAAACCATATTTCTGCCTACAAGCATTGAAACTTCATTAAAATGCCCTTAATTATGCCCCAGGTGGACCATATATAAAATGGTCTTTTTAAAAACAGGATTGTAGACATACAGATACAAATCAAAATCTAAATGATTATAGTCATTAAAATGCATCATGCCTTTCCATATACTTTAAAAAAATATTACTATCATTATGACTAATGAAATATTTTAGAACAGTTTTTTATTAAATAAGTAACAAACCTCAACTTCTGTATAACTATGTAATTATACTTGGTATCAAAAACAAAATTAAGCTAAAAACTCACATCAGTCAAAGTGAACTTTTGGATTACCCTGTGTTTGAAAGGGAAAGTCCTGATTTTGAGGTCAAGTATTGTGAATATGATGCTTTTACAGGATTTGCAAGTGAATTTTTATTTAACTCAATAGAAATATTATTTTAGAGCACATTGTATTGATTTTACAGCCACATTATATTCTTGAAGTGATTTTATTAAAACTGCCTACAGATTTCTACTAAGCTGTATATGGTCTTCATTGGAGAAGTTAGATATAGTTAGAAGAAGCTTATTGCATTATATTCTTGATCCTTCTTTTCTTGTAATTTCAAATTTGCCTAACTGTTAAGAAGAATAGCACAAGGAATCCCTATATACCCTTGATCCAGATTCACTAAATGTTTGCATTTGTCCATTTCTTCTTATCATTCTTTCTCTCTCTGTGTGTTACACATACATGTATTTAACTTTGGTAATCGTATATAATTG
This sequence comes from Chrysochloris asiatica, assembly GCF_000296735.1. NCBI lineage: Eukaryota > Metazoa > Chordata > Mammalia > Afrosoricida > Chrysochloridae > Chrysochloris > Chrysochloris asiatica. The sequence continues at coordinate 3,705,839 of NW_006408690.1, forward strand.
ATTTTTTTTTAACATGTAAGTGGAGTTTACATACTATAAAATTCATTTGTTACTGTACACTTCAAAGGTTTATGTGCAACCAGCCCAGTTTTAGAACATTGCTGTCACACTAAAAAGTTCTTTAAGGTTGGTTTGCAGTCAATCCCTGTTTCCACCATAAGCCCCAGGCAACATGGATCTGCTTTCCATTTCTATAAATTTGCCTTTTCATGACATTTCACATAAATAGAATCGACAATATGATGTCTTTTACATCTGGTTTCTTTTCAATTAGCATAATGGTTTAGACATTTAGATAGAATGTTTATCATTATTTTTCTTATCTTTTATGGCAAATAAGTATTCCATTATTTGTATATAGCAGCATATGTTTATCTATTCACTAGTTGATGGATATTTGAATTATTTTCAGATTTAGGCTATTAAGAATAATGCTATAAACCTTGGTGTAATAACTAGTCTTTGTATAGATAATTGTCTTCATTTCTATTAGATAGATTTCTTCAAATGAAATTGCTGGGTTATATGGTAAATTTATGTTTAACGTTAAAAGAAACCAGTGAAGTGTTTCAAAGTATCCATACCACTTTTCATTTTCACTAGCAGCGTACTGGGATGAGTTGTAAGCCATGGTCTGTTCTACATACCAGTCTCTTGATCTGGTGTGTCTTGCTTTTTAATCCAATCTGATAATATCTGTCATCCAAATGGGTGTTTGGTTCATTCTTATATAATATTATTGGGGTGATTTAACTTATATCTGCCATTTTGCTATTTTCTGTTTGTCTCATGTCTTTTTTTTTTTTTTAATTATTTTTTTGTTCTGCCTTTGTTGACTGCAAAATAATCTATTTTATACATTTTAATTCCTCTGTTATTTTTCTACTTTTTAGAAAATTATGGTCTAGTGGTTGCTCAAGGGATAATAGTATGCATCTTCTTACCCTCTGCTTCAAAAGAATTCAGACTTAATTCTGGTAAAATAAGAGATTTTATTCTTTTCCTTTCCTATTTTCTTCTTTGTGCTACTATCATATACATTACCATATGTATCATACCCATCCATACTATAAACTCAAGGATAGATAGATAGGTGCTGTCTAGTTGACTTTGACTCATAGTGACAATGTACAACAGAACAAAATGTTGCCTGGTTCTGCATCATTCTCGGACTATTGGCATATAGCAGTATAATGAATACCATATACATCTCTCTCGGTCTTTGATTATCTAGGAATGCTTTTATTTTTACCTTTTTTTTTTTTTGAAAGACAGTTTTTCTGGATAAAGAATTCCTGGTTGATAAGTTGTTTGGGTTATTCATCACTTTGGATATGTTACTGCACTGTCTTGTGGCTTCCACTGTTTTTAGTGAGAAGTGAGCTGTTAATTATATTTCCTACAAATATGTTGTTGTTAAGTGCTGTTGATGTTGATTCTTTTCCAATTCATAACTACCCTGTGTAAGGTTCCCAAGGATCGGCCTGTGGGTTTGAATCACTGACCTTGCAATTCAAACTGACATTGCAGTTTAGTGCTTATCCTACAGCACCACACCAGGACTCTGTATGTTGTTTTTCTCATGCTTCTTTTAAGGTCATCCTCCCTCCCCACTAACCTTGCCCCCACCACCACCACCACCACCACCACCACCACCTTGGTCTTGTCTTAGCAGTTTGACTATTAAGTGTTTTAGTGTGGTTTGCTCTGTGTTTTTCCTATATAATGTTTTTCATCAAATTTGTGAAATTTGAGGCATTATTACTTCAATTTTCACTTTGCTATTCACTTTTTCTTTTAGAAGCCCTGTTATATATGATGGAGCACTTGATATTTTCCTTGTCTCTGATTCTTTTTTTTTTTTTTTTTAATTATTTATTAAATTGGAGTGAGTATATATTTAATTTGTTCATTTTTTTTCAAATCTTTTTTCCCTCAGTTTGTTTAGATTGAATATTTTTGTTGATTTTTCATCAAGTTCCTTGATTCTTCAACATCTCAAATCTTTAGTTTTTTATTTCAGATACTATATTTTTTTAGTTTTGATTTCCATTTGCTTCTTTTTTAAAAAAAAATTTCTCATATAATACATTGTTTCTTATGTAAGTTTTATAATTGTGTCTTATTGAGATTATTAATTGAGACTTATCATTATAGTTTTTTAAAATTCTTTCAATATGATTTAAAATAGCTGGTTGAACATGTCTGTAATAATTGCTCTGAAGTATTGTACTGCCCCCAACATCTGGGGACACTTAAGAGATTGTTTCGATTGCATCTTTACCTACCAAGGAAGGGTCACAATTTCTTTTATCTTTGCATGCCTGGTGATTATTATATTTATTTTAGAGAATATAATGTGTTAAGTACAAATTGGAATTTTCCACTAAAAGCTTGTTAATTGCTTTTGTTTGTTTAGCACCTACCTTGCCTGAACTAAATTTGTGATTTCTGTCTCCAGTGTATTATGTAACCACTGCTATCTTTGCTTTGTTTTTGTTTTTATATCTGACTTCTTGGGATCACCATTATAAATGAATAACTTAATGTTGAGCCAAAGATTGGTCAGAGGTTTATCCCAAACATTTCCAGCCAGTATGACCTCAACTGGTGGATTTCCTTATAGATCTGTGGGTTGGCTAGCACAAAGTTTAGGTTGTTTTCAGGTTTGCCTGGCCATTTTTTTCTAATGGGCCTTTTGGTGCTCTTGTGCTTATGTTCAAACTTTGTTAATCAGGGATGTTTGTATGCTTTGGACCATCTCCAGTTTCTGCTCTGCGTGCACCCAGCCTCTGGTGAACCCAAAATATGTGGAATGCTTGCAAGTCCCTTGTGGTTCTCTCACCTCCCTGGATTGCAACCTTGAAGCTTATCACTGAGGTCACCACTTTAACTTACAATGCATTGAATCAAGCGAGTCTTCTGGAAATGGCATCTGTGCTGCTTGTTTTTCATGGTGTATTCTTGCCCTGATTGAACCACTGCTCTGCTAAAGCTAGGGTGGGCTAAGAGCAGCCTCAGGCAAGAATTGCACATACTAAATGTGTAAACCATAAACTTCAGTGGTTTTCTTGAATCAACATGCTTTAACTTGTTCTACCTTCCGTTGATTTCCAGAGTGATGAAATGGTTGTTATAATTTTTTGTTCAGCCTTATTGTCGCTTTTTTTAAAAAGTGAAAGGGTTTGTCAACCTCCACTTGACTGAAAATTAGTTTCTCTTGACTTAAGTTTTTTAAAATATTTTATTGAGTTTTTTGTGGAAGGTTACACAAACAACACTTAGGTTCCCAATCCTTACTTAAGGCACACTAGCCAGCATGGTTTTATGAGTGAACGTTTATTATACTTCATTTAAATACCCAGTTTCCATTCAAAGCTATCAAAATACCAGTTTGACATGTAATTTAGATTTGTTAAGATGAATACTTTTAGTAGATGATTCATGTTTTATTTGAGCTATTCTTTGTATTTTCATATCTACTTAAAAGTAGTTATTTTCATTTCAATTAGTTAGGAGCATATTTCTTAATGTAAGTATGTAATATTTAATAAAATATGTTGGACTATAAACTTCATCTTTGGATTGAAAAAAATAATAACCAATGGTGGACATGAAAATTTGGATAACTGACAAATTTTGAAATTTTTTATTTTTACACAAACTTTTCTTGCCTTCATCACAGCAAAAACTGAGTTCAGTTATATGTAAGTACTCTGTTGTTTCCTCTTTCATCAACATGGTAATATAATGGGGTAGCTGTTCTGTTATGAAGTTATATAACGTGGTGGGGATGGGGGGAGGGGGGCAGTTATTACACAGCTGCCAAAGTGGGAGGGTGGAAGGGAGCTTGCTTCTCATGTAGAACATAGTTTAGAGCGCTTGCTATGAATCCTCAGCAGTTTGGGAAGAGGTGATTGGATTAACTCATATCTAGTAAATGTTGGAGCCTGACAGAGGACACTGGTGAGCTGATTCCTCCAAGGATGGGAGAATTGCTGATATGTTGGGACTGGTGTGCACTTTCATCATTAGTTTAAGGAGGGCCAGATATTATTCAAATATAAGTGTTAGTCATTATTGGGGAGGTGTGACTGTCCTCAGAAGAGGCTAATCCAGCATGGATCTCTGGATTCTTTAGGAGCTATCAAGAAAGAGACTACCAAAATAGAATACACTCAGATCAAGGGAACTACAGGTGAGAACAGCTGTATGCCCATTAGAGAAAGGGACAGATCTATACTGCGTAATACTAACAGCCAGATAATTGTCCACCTGTTACCATTTTGACTTTGGTAAGGTTAGAAGCCATGATTAGGTATCTGAGGAGGGATTGAATTAGAGGTGGGGAAGAAAGAAAAGACCATGCCTACCTAGGATGGAATTACTTAGATCTAGTTACATTTCAAATTTCTAATTACAATCTGATTACATCACGAGTCAAAAATAACGGTTAAAGATTCTATTTTTACATGAACACTTTTTGATAATACAATTCATATGATTTTTCAAAATTTAAATATATGATCCTGTAATTACTATCCTACTTAATGTGTATATATCACCTTAATATTAAAGTAAGTTTATTACGTATTTTAAACAAAAGTTCCATTGCCTTGATATTTATGTGTTTGGGGCATGATTTTTAATTGTACTATATGGTTTAATATCAGTCTTTAGAAGAAATAAAACCAGAATGCTGCTTCAAAGCTTGGATGGTGAATCTTTATCTTGTTTACTTTGTACACATCATCAGAAAGACCAATCTCTAGAAAAGGAAATCTTGTTTGGCAGAGTGTCTGCAATAATGAGTGAAACCTCAGTGAGCTGGTTTGACATAGAATCCACAAAAGTAGGCTCAAACATATCAAAGATGAAGCTGGCCCAGGACTGCACAGCTTTTCATTCTGCTGCATGAGGTTACCATAAATAGGAGCTGACTCAGTGGCAGCTAACAAAAGCAACATATGGTTCAGTTGTTAAGTGCCGTTGAGTCAGTTCCTACCCATAACAACCCTGTATAGGGTTTCTGAGGAGCAGCTGGTGAGCTTGAACCACCAACCTTGCAGTTCAAACTGACTGCAGTCCAGCGCATTAACCCATAGCGCCACACAGGACTCCAGTTGTTAAGTGCTGTCGAGTCGATTCCGACCCATAGCAACCCTGCACAGGGTTTCCGAGGTTGTAAATCTTTATGGGAGCAGAAAGCCTCATCTTTCTCCCGCGGAACTGCTGGTAGTTTCGAACTGCTGTGCTTGAGATTAACAGCGTGATTTGTAACCACTATGCTAGTCTCCCTTAAAATTGTAATCAATTTTGCCTTGATAATTTAGCTGTTATTTTTTCAATAATCATTATCAGGCATTTTTGCATGTTAATTTGTAGTGCATAACACTTTTTAGTTTAGGTCAAATTTATGGGGGAAAAACCCCAGCTTGTTTATACTTACGATTTTGTTTCTTATGAAATTTTTGTTTGCCATATAAAACAACTATTTCTACGCCATTCAATAAACACACATGTAGAATTTTAAAGTTCGGTGAAGATCTATAGGAATCTGGATAAATGTAACAGTGGCAAGCATTTTAGGATTGGAATCAGGTACTACTTCACAACTCTTACTTGGTTATGCTTTTTGTGTAAACTAAATCCTGAGTGACCGAAATTTTCTATTAGGGTAGGAAATTTTCTTTATAAAATTTATTAAACTTTTATAATCTTCATTAAATTTCTTTATAAAATTCTTCCCTTACAAGGATTTTATAAAGAAATTTAAGTTCTAGATCTGTAAACCAATTTTATATAATTTGCTGACATCAATTCATTTAAATCCATTTTTAATTTTGGAGTCCTGGTTATAGCACTGCGAGTTAATGCGCTGGACTTCAAAGTTGGTTTGAACTGCAAGATTGGTGGTTCAAGCTCATCAGCCAATCCTTAGAAACCCTATACAGGGTTGCTATGAGTCGGATCTAACTCAACAGCACTTAACAATAATTTTGGATACATTTGTGTACCCATGTCATCTTTAATTACAAAGATAATTGGTATTCAAAATTATTTTGGGCACCTAGAATGTAATTTTTCTTTTAATTTTCTCTAAATCATCTATCATAGACTATATAAACCAGAAATGACCAAAATATTAGCCTAATTCAGCAGTCTTAAACTGGATGTAAATCTGAATAGAATAGAAAATAATATCTTCAACTTCACTAAACATTTAGCATTTGCCTCAGGTATGAATTTTAGGCAGCAAATCACAGTAGTAATTATAGAAATTGTAATGACATCAATAGCAATCATTTTATACAATGAAATATATAGGAAATACCTAAATTTATAGCAAATAACTACATTCATCACTACTTTGAAAATGTGATAATATCACATTTTATTGTAATCATTACTGTATTTTACCATTTTATGTATTAAATTTGTTAAGTGCTGTCGAGTTGGTTCCAACCCATAGCAACCCAGTATACGGTTTCCTAGGAGTGACCAGTGAGCTTGAACCTCTGACCTTGTGGTTCAAACCAACTTTATAGTCCAGTACATTAGCCCACAGCACCATACCAGGACTCCCAATGTATTAATTAAATAGTAATGAATTAGTAAAGAAGCATGTTATATCATTATCACAGATTAGTTTTTGATAACTTTCAATACATCATTTATCATAAATTGCTATGCATTTTATTGTATGCCATTTAATATCTTGGTGTAGTGCTGTAGGTTAATGCGCTGGGTTGCAAGGTTGGTTTGAACTGGAAGGTCGGCAGTACAAGCTCACCAGCCAGTCCTTGGAAACCCTATACAGGGACTCTATGGGTTAGAACTGACTTGACGGCACTTAACAGCAACAACAGCATTTAGCATTATTCTGAGATGACTAAAATGAATAAATAATTGGTATGTTGTTGCTAAGTACTGCTAACTCAGTTCCAACTCTTAGCCCTGTATATGGTTTCCAAGGAGCGACTTGTGGGTTTGAACTACCGACCTTGTGGATAGTAGTCCAGTACTGATCTGACCGTGCCACACTAGAACTCCAAATTCATGGTATAACCACTTGGAATTCTGTATAGTAATGAATAAAAATGCTTGTCACCATATGGATAAGCCTCACAAAAATAATATCGAATGGAAGAAGCTGGACACAAACGTGTACACAGGATTACATTTCTAAAGGTAGATAAAGAGATGTTAATATGTAGTGCTGGAAATCAGTGTTAATCCTGGAAGTGGGTCAGGAAGGGCACAAAGTGGGGAACTGGTGATGTCTTAACTCAGTGCTACTTAGAAAGATTTGATAAATTCATGAAAACTCTACATTTTATGTGCATGTTTCCATATTTCAAAGTTCCCATACAGGGTTTGCAAGGGTCCTCTGGTGAGTTTGCACTTCCAACCTTGGGGTTAGCAGTCCAGTGCTTATCCTGAAGCACTGTGTTAGGACTCCACCAACTGATCTCTAGTGTTTTCCAACAGTATTCTAAATATGCTTTTCTGTGGATACCAGCGTTTAATACGTATAAAGATATAAATTAGAGATGAAAGAAAGACTACAGACATTTTCAGTTTGATGCTGATTTACCTTGTTGTTGCCAATTTAGCAATAAGTGAATGTGACTTAAAATTTGAAAATTTCCTTTGATGTTTGAAACTAATGTGGATGACAGTGGAACTGATGATTGTAATAGTATGTATGTGATAGTATTGTAATAGTGATAGTATGACTGCCAGGATATAATTTGAGGCACTAAGAATGATAGCAGTTTGAAAATAACCCCTATCAGAGCAATACAAACTGCTAACATTGAAGCAAGAACAGACATCAAATTTATAGTCTTGGCTTGGGAAATAGTGAAATTATTGATGCTTCATGAAGTTTATGGGAACAATGCCCCCAAAGAAACCAGTTTACAAATGGGTAACTCGTTTTAAGGAGAGATGAAGTGATACTGAGAAGCCCACAGTGACAAACCATTCACATCAATTTGTGAGGAAACTGGACCGACCACAAGGTTGGCAGTGCAAACCCACCAGCCACTCGGAAATTCTATACAGGGTCACTATGAGTTGGAACCAACTTGAGGACAAAACAACGTCAGTGTGGTACCATGAATTTATTTGATAGGGGTTTATAATTTAAGTTCCCATTTATAGCGACCCTTTGTAGGATTTCTAAGGAGCAGCTGGTGATTTTGAAGCACTAACCTTGTGGTTAGCAGTCTAGTGGTTATCCTTAGCACCACCAAACAACTGGTTTGCTGTCAAGTCAATTTGACTCACATAGAGGGTTTCCAAGGAGTAGCTGATGGATATAAACTGCCAACCTTGTGGTTAGCAGTCCAGTGCTTACCATACAGCACCACAACAGGATTCCAAATGATTGGGTGGTGGTGGTTAAGTGCTGTTGAGTCGGTTCCAACCCACAGTGACCCTGTATAGGGTTTCCAAGAGCAGCTGGTGAGCTTGAACAACAGACCTTGCGGTTCAAACAAGCTGTGCAGTCCAGCACATTAACCTACAGCGCCACACCAGTATGGGACCATGCAAATATGGTGTACAGGACTCTTAACACTGATACTGGTTAGCTTTGCCATCCTTCTAGGCTTAAAAGGAGCTGTCTCAGAAGCAGGAACAGATGATCCCTGTACCATGAAAAATGATGTGCTATGAGTGGAGCATGAGATCTTGCTTGGAAAACCATCAGCATCAGAGGCGGTAGCATGGAAACACAGAGCAGCTGTAGACTTTCCGCTCATGAATTGAACATAGTTGAGTGCCTACAGGCAGGAGGCTAGCTTGCAGTATTTACAAACTAGCTAAACTTGCCCAATCAGGGCAGAGGCCAGTGGGTCCCACGACTGAGAGGCTTAAGACAAGAGTCTGGAAGTACAGCGAAGAGAAGAGGCACTCCTGGCCAGAAGACTGCTGCATCCTGAGTTGTTTCTGATCCTGAATTGTATCCTGTTCACTTCCCTAATAAAGCCCATAATTGTGAATATTCTCTGAGTTCTATATGGCCATTGCAATGGATTGTCAAACCCAGATGTGAAGTAGAGTGCTGTGGGAAGGATGAATTGTGTCAGAAGAGAAGAGGACAAAGAAGGTTGAAGAGTGGAGGCATGTCTAACTCGGTCTCATAGTTATCTGCCTTGGGCAAACGTCCAGTTGTTCATGGAGGCAATTCCATATCTTCCTTCTATTGAATGATGTTAAGCTTTGATTTGCAATACTGAAGGATTCTATGGGCAAAATATTAAATGATGCAGAAAGCACCAAAAAAGATGGAAGGTTGCAGCTAGTGCCCATTTGACCTAGTTTGGATGGCTTGATAATGAGAACTCGACTAGAAGAAGATAAAAACAATTTTATAAAGCAAATGAGGTAAATTGCTACAATTTGATGAACTTGACCTATGCTCATGGATGTAGTAGCTCAAAATACCAACAGAGAAGCAAGGAATCTTCACATCAAGTATCAATGCTATCCCCTCTGTATACAGGGTAGATAGACGACAGGTAATTTAGACATTGGCTACCTAAAATGAGGGGGCGATGAAGCCATGAAGTGACTAGCTTACAAATTTTCAAGAGGGAGTTTAAGAGTGTATGGGAGGCGGGGCGGGGGTGGGGGAGAGATGAGAGTCCCCACTGAATAGTTTTCATCTTGTCTAGATGGGTCTGGTGAATAGAGATAGACATAAGATTTTTATGATTCAAGCAATTTTTATGACCCATTGCGACTGTCACAATTGTAAAGGGAGAACTTTTGTAACAAAATGGGGAAGTAGTTATTCTTACAGTCCAGAAACTGAGGATCCTAGGACCATCAAGGGAGAAGAGCACAAGCTGAATGCAGGACCCTATCCAGAGAAGCAGCAACACCAGAGATGGAGGCAGAGATGGGGGCATGGAGAGAGGGAGCAGCTGAGGACTCTAGATTTATGGAAAGAGAGGGATTGCGAGCCGGTGGCCAGGAGGCAGGCTTGCAGAATATGCCATTTGGTGGTTTATTTTATGCCTAAATTGTTTTGTTTTGTTTTTTAAAAAGGGGGCTCAAATGAATAGAAATACTGTTAACTGATGGTACATGAAGGGGATTATAATAATTGTAATGAAACAAACTATACGATTTGTTGAATGTAAAACTGATGATCTGCCCTGTAAACTTTAACAATAAAAACTCTTAAAAAAAATGGAAGGAATACACAGTCATTGTACCAAAATGAAGAGGTCAATGTAGAATATGGTCAAGAGCCAATGATCCGGAAGGAAGAAGTCCAGATGCCATTGAAGCCATTGGTCTAGAAAAAGGCACCAAACTCACCAGCCACTCTTGGAAACCTACATGGGGGACTTTAAGTCAGAACTGACAGGATGACACACACCAACAACATACACAAACTACATAATATATGTGTGTATATACATATATATGGAGTCCTGTGGCGCTGCAGGTTAATGCGCTGGACCACAAGGCCAATTTGAGTGGCAAGATTACAGTTCAAGCTCTCCAGCTGCTCCTTGGAAACCCTATACAGGATCGCTGTGAGTTGTAGCCGACTTGACGGCACTTAATATGTATATATGTAGTTTGCAGTTCAGTGCTGATCTTAATAGTGCCACACCAAGAGTATAAAAATATATCAGGGAAATGGAACAATGGCTTACACAATTGTAGTGACAGGCATGATATCCCTAGTCCATGGGTCAGATATTAAAGCTAAATGCTTCTTTTGGCTCAGGTAACTGCAGGAGCTGATGAGCTCAAGATAGGCAGGCTAAATGGCTCCCAGCAGACTGCGGGCTGTAGTCCGAAGAAACTGGTGATATGAACCAGCTGCAGGATCCAGACCCAAAAAGCCTCCCTGTCACTAGTAACCATTAATAAACTTTGTTGTTTATGCATTTGCTTATTCTAGATATTTTATTTTAGTGACATCATACAGTACTTGTGTTGTTTTTTTTTTAATGTTTTATTGTGAATTGTTGTTGTTGTTAGGAGCCATCAAGTTGGTACCAACTCATAGCGACCCTATACATAGCAGAACGAAACACTGCCCGATCTGGGCCAACCTCACTACTGTTGCCACGCTTGAGTCCATTGATGCTGCTACTTGGCCAATCCATCTCGTTGGGGGTCTTCCTCTTTTTCTCTGACCCTCCACCTTACCAAACATGATATCCTTCTCCAGTGACTGGTCCCTACTGACAATATGTCCCAAGTATGAGAGATGAAGTTTGGCGATCTTGGCCTCCAAGGAGCACTCTGGCTACACTTCTTCCAAAATGGATCTATTGGTTCTTTTGGCAGCCCATGGCACTTTCAATATTGTCCTCCAACACCATAACTCAAAAGCATCAATGCTTCGACAGTCTTCCTTATTCACTGTCCATCTTTAGCATGCATATGAGGTTACTGAAAACACCATGGCTTGGGTCAGGCGCATCTTAGTCCTCAAGCTGACATCTTTGCTCTTCAACACTTTAAAAAGATCTTGATCCAAGTTGATCCAAGAAGAATGAAGTTGATCCAAGAAGAATGAAGTCCTTGACAACTTCAATCTTTTCTCCATTGATAAGAATGTTGTTTATTGGTCCAGTGGTGAGGATTTTTGTTTTCTTGACATTGAGATGTAATCCATTCCGAAGGCTGTGCTCTTTGATCTTCATCAGTAAATGTTTTAAGCCCTCTTCACTTTCAGCAAGCAAGGTTGGATCATCTGCATATCACAGGTTGTTAATGAGTCTTTCTCCAATCCTGAAGCCACATTTTTCTTCTCGTATTATTTGCTCAGCAAACAGGTTGAATAAGTATGGTGAAAGAATACAACCCTGTCGCACACCCTTTCTAATTTTAAACCATTCAGTGTTCCCATGTTCTGTTTGAACAACTGCTTAGGTGATAATTTACATGGGAGAACATTAGTTATATTCATCCTACTGTATATAGTTTCATTGTCATGGTTACAATCCCCTCCATGCATCATCAACCAACTAAAGGGTATATCCTGCAAGCCTGCCCTTCTCCCTGTCCGGGTCTAGAGTCCCCAGCCACTCCATTTCTCCACGTCATCATCTCTGCCTCCATCTCTGATGTCACTGCTTCTCTGGGTAGGGTCCCGCATTCTGCTCTTCTCACTTGATGGTCCCAGGGGTACCTCTGATCCTGGACTGCAAAGTTAATCACTCCCCTCCTTTTGCTACAAAACGTCTACCTTTACATTTCCAACTCTCACAGTCAGTTCTGATAGCAATTATTCACTATTGTGGCCCATCTTTCATCAGCCCCGCCCAGACAGATTGGATACTACTCAGTGGAGAGTCTACCTTCTTCCACACCCTCTGGATCTAGGCTCCCTCTTGAAAGCTTGTAAGCCAGTCACTTATTGCCTTTGTATTCCCTCATTTTGCTTAGCCCATGTCCAAGTTGCCCATCCCTGTCTACCCTGTGTATCAAGGGGGTGAGAATGATCCTCACTGTAAAGATTTGTTCCCTCTTTTGAGCTACTGCATCTATAGGTGTAGGTCAAGCTCATGAAATTGTATCAGATTACTCTGTTTTCCTTCTTTCTTTTTCTAGTTGAGTTCTGATCATCCAGCAATTGAAACCAGATCAAGTGGATGTTCTTATGCATATGACCTCTCTTCTTATCAGCTGGACGCTTCACTCTCCACTCCAGTCCTCTGTGGCTATGTCACTGACTCTGGGCCCAGGAGTCCCCAGGTCTTGCCATACTTCTGGCCAACCAGGTCTCCACCCAGATTCACAGGAGTGTATTGAACATTGCAGGGCTTAGCTTGCAGCTTCATTGTTGTTTTTCCCTCACTTCCCCTTATCAGTGGTCACCAATCAGACCACATGTCTGCTCATGTATGCCCTTTGAGTCTTACTCTTGGAAGTGGGCTTGCCCTGAAAGGACCTGACACTTGCCTTGATGTCTCCTGGGTGAGCAACTTGCTTGTTCTTGTAGTAATCAGTTGGACTGCTGTTATTGTTTTGTATTTTTCCTGTTGGTCTTTCTTTCAAGAAGTATCTTCTGTTCTTCTAGCCGCTTCAGGCTGGTCTACTTCTCCTTTCCAGTGGAAATTTCCCACCTCAGAAGATTCTGAATGTGGTTCAGGATTCCACCTATGGTCTTATGCAATGCACTAAAGGAAGCTTCCTTCACTGGGCACGTTGTAGCCCCATTTTAGGTATTCCAATCAGTTATAGGCAGAAGATGGACTCACAAGCTTTCTATAGTAATATATCTGGCTATTCCTTTTCCTCCCCTCAAGTGTTTATCTTAAAATTTCCCCCCTTTTACCCATTCAAACCATGCCTCAATCCCTGTATCCTAGAGCCCTGTTGTTTCAAGGTTGTGCGTACATCATTAAGTACTTGTCCTTTTGTGAATGACTTACTTCACTCCATATATATCTTCATGGTTTATCTATATTGTAACATGTATCAGTACTTCATTTTGCCTATAGCTGAGAAATATTACATTGTATGTGTATGCAGGTTTGCTAACTGCAAAGTCAGTGGGCTTAGGTGCGCCTGACGCAAGCCATGGTATTTTCAATAACCTCATATGCATGTGAAAGCTGGACAGTGAACAAGGAAGACCATAGAAGAATTGATGCTTTTGAGTTGTGGTGTTGGAGGAGAAAATTGAAAATGCCATGGGCTGCCCATAGAGCCAACAGATCTGTTTTGGAAGACGTGCAGCCAGAGTGCTCCTTGGAGGCCAAGATGGCCAAACTTTGTCTCTTATACTTGGGGCATATTGTCAGGAGGGACCAGTCACTGGAGAAGGATATCATGTTTGGTAAGGTCAGAGAAAAAGAGGAAGACCTCCCAACAAGATGGAATGGCCAGGTGGCAGCATTGATGGACTCAAGCGTGGCAACAGTGGTGAGGTTGGCCCAGGGTTGTGCAATGTTTCATTCTGCTGTGCATAGGGTCACTATGAGTTGGTACCGACTCAACGGCACCTAACAATAACAAATGTGCACCATAGGATAAGCGCTGAACCACTGACTGTGAGGTTGATGATTTAAACCCACCAGCCAATCTTTGGAAACCTTGTACAGGGTCACTATCAATAAGAATCAACTCAACAGCCCTCTAAAATAACAATGATGTGCCATACATAGCCACAAGTTCTTAGTCAAATCCATTTAGAGTGAAGTACAGACAAGATACTGTTCTAATAGCGTGGCCATGGATTGAGTTTTGTCCTCTCAAAATATGTGTAAACTTGGCTGGGCCACGATTCTCAGTGGTTTGGTAGCTGTGCAGTGATATAATGCGACAGTTACATGGTGATGTAATAATCCCCATGTTGTGATGTGATGTTATCAGCCCCAGCTGTTGTAAGGGGATTAGGGTGGGATGCAAAACCCTTAATCAGGTCACAATCCTGGTCCAATGTAGAAGAAGTTTCCCTGGAGAGTAGCCTGACAGCACCTTTGATTTTTTTTTTTTTTTT
>NW_006408690.1:3721226-3729309 GCF_000296735.1 Chrysochloris asiatica
GGCTTAGCTCACCACTTCATTGCTGTTTTTCCCTCACTTCCCCTTATCGGTGTCGAGCGTGGTCACCAATCACAGCGTGTATTCCCGTTGAGTCTTAGTCTTGGAAGGGGGTTTGCACTGAGGGGACCCGACCACTTGCCTTGATGTTTCCTGGGCAAGTATGTTGCTTGTTCTTGTAGTAATAGTCGGTCTGCCTATATTGTTTTATATTTTTCCTGTAGGTCTTTCTTACAAGAAGCATCTTCTGTTCTTCTAGCCACTCCAGGTTGGTCTGCTTGTCCTTTCAAGCAGGAATCTCCCATCTCTGGAGATCTGGATGTGGTTCAGGCTTCCACCTATAGTCTTATGTATTGCAGAGGCTCTGCAGGAAGCCTCCTTCACTGGGCACGTTGTAGCCCCATTTTAGGTATTCCAATCAGTTACAGGCAGAAGACGGACTTAAAAGCGTTCTATGGTGATGCTTTTTGCTATTCCTTTGTCTACCCCTCCAGTGTCTATTTTATAATATATGCAAGGAAAACCAAGATTCAAAAGATAGCCACATTCCAACCATGGCTTTTTTCCACATTCTAACCATGGCTCGATCTCAGTATCCCAGAACTCTGTTGTTCTCAAGATGTGCATATATCATTATTTACCTCTGTCTCACTTAGCCCCTTGATACCTTTTCCACATTCCAACCATGGCTCGATCTCAGTATCCCAGAACTCTGTTGTTCTCAAGATGTGCATATATCATTATTTACCTCTGTCTCACTTAGCCCCTTGATACCTGTCTAATTGTTCTCCCATCTGCTTTGTTCTTCCATTCCCCTCTCCCTACTCATATATTGTCCCCTCCCTCTCACCCAAACCATCCTGTGTCTAATCCCTGCTCTGAGCACCTTTGATTTTACAAGAGATAAAAGGAAAAAGAAGAGAATAGACAGAGAGGACCCCACTACCACCAAGAAAGAAGGGCTAGCAGCACAGTCTGTACTTTGAACCTGGGGTCTCTGTATTGCAAAACTCCGAAGTCCAAGGGACAATTGATAGGAACACACAGGCACTTTTTCAAGGAATGCCAAGCACACAGATGTTTAACAAAGACAAGAACCACTTCCCTGAGGCAATATAGAGAAAAAAAGAAAGAAAAAAGCCTTTTCCTAGAGCTGGTGCACTGAATTCTGACTTCTAAACTGTGTGAGAATGAATTCCTGTTGATTTTAAACCACCCACTTGTGCTTTTTACGTTATAATAACCAAGGTAGTTAACACACATGTTTTACAGAATAAACAGGACAGGGATGAGTAGAATAGCATATATCTTCATCAGCCAAAGTTCTCCAAAGTTAGCCTTCAGTCCCAAGGTATGATTTTTATTTTATTTTTATTCCATCCAAGTGTGCCCCATATAGCACCATGGAAGAAGAAGCCCAGAGCTTCTCTCTCCCAGAGTTAATATATGAATAGCACAGCCATGTCTAAGTGCCAAATAGCATGTACAGAGATCAAGAAGCAGGAGACGGGTAATAAAAATAGACGGTTTGCTGTGGGGAATGGACATGATTCATTTCCCTGTTCAGGGTGGGTGACCAACTTCAAATGGCTATTCCAGATATTTACTGGCATCTGGAGTATTCTTTTTTCCTCGACACCACTAAACTAAGAGTTCAGGGTTTCCTCAAAGGGTTCTCATCCATCTTCTCCCAAGACAAGTGTTCATTTTGTGTTCATTGTTGTTAAGTGCCGTCAAGTGAGTTCTGACTCTTAGTGACCCTGTATAGGGCTTCCAAGGAGCTGCTGGTGGGTTTGAACTGCCCACTGTGTGGTTAGCAGTCCAGTGCTTGTCATAAAATGCCATTAGGGACTATTATGTCCATTAGTATCTAAAAAGATGGTGAGAAAGAGAAATTTGCAATTGACTCCCTGTACCGGGCTTAATTTTTTTTGTTTTAAGTGCACCCAACTCATCTCTAGTTTGTGAAATTCTGTAATGGGCTCTGGGTTAACTGATTTCTCATAAGATGAACTTTATCTTTGATTAATTGGTTGCTGCTATTCAGATTCTAAATTATATATACCAGGGGGCCTCAGAAAGTTTGTGAAAATATTGCATCATCTTTTAAATCCATCTTTCTACAAGCTTTTTGAAGCTCCTGATATTGTATAATTCTATTTTTTAATGAAAGTCCTGATTTAACCTCAGGGGCAGAGTTTCACCAGGCTTTAATGAATCTCTTTCACAATGTTGGGAGATTTCAGATTTAACTGTAAGGCTATAAGAGGTTGATGGTGGACTTATTGGAAGCAGGGCAGATAGAGAAGAGGTTAAATTGAATTCTCTTCACATTTAAGGACTTCCTTTAGATATTAATTTCATTCTCGTTAAATTCCTTACTCACCACACTTGTACAATTAAAAGCAACAGGTTCCACTAATTATGTGATAAGGATGATGTAATGCAACTGGGTGACTGTGTGCTTGCTCTCCCCTAGGAAGGATGCAGTATTTCTGGGTTTTGTTTACTTGACACTTCTAATGGTGTTTTAAAGTTGAATGTATGTACCAAGAGCAAATTCCATCTTTCAGAGAGTTAAAATAAAAAAATGGATTATTTCATGTTATCAAAAATTATAAAAATCTCTCAGCTCTTTCCCATTTTCCAGACCCTTCTGCTTATATTTTTCCTCCAATCTTTAAATATTTTATAGTAAACACATAGGTAACAAAACATTTGCCATTTCAACAATCTTCCAATGTTGTTGTAATGTGCCCTGGAGTCTGTTCTGACTCATAGCGACCCTGTACAGGGTTTCCGAGGCTGTAAATCTTTACGGGAGCAGAAAGCCTCATCTTTCTCCCGCGGGAACAGCTGGTAGTTTCCAACTGCTAACCTTGTGGTTCGCATCCCGATTCGTAACCACTACGCTACCATAGCTTCCAATGTTAGGTGACATTAATTATTTTAGTCATGTTATGCAACAGAATCTCAGTGTATCCTGAACATCATACTTCTCTTTGGATAATGTCCTGGTGAAACTACCAAATGATCAAATAAATCAAAGTGGGTATGTTTCTGTATTTGAGTAGATGAGTGTCTGTGTTTAAACAGGAATGGTTTACCAAGCACAAAAGTATAAATCACCTGAACTCTAGGGGAAATAGGTATGCAGGCAGTCTTTCTGATATTTCCTTGTCTTGGTGAAGAACTGTGAGTATTAAGTGGATGACGGTACTTCACAGCAACAAATTTTACTTAAATGTGCCTATACTTCATGTTTCTTCGTCTCTTCTATTCTGCAGAAATGATTGTTGGCTCTCACATCAAATTTCACCACTATTCACAGTCCTATAGTGTGTTAACCACCACTCGTCTATCAGTTTGCTGTACTGTGGTGGCAACACTTGTGAGTTGCTGTGATTCTGGAAGCTATGCCACCGGTGTTTTAAATACTTGCAGGGTCACCCATGGTGGACAGATTTCAGCTGAGCTTCCAGAAAAAGACAGACTACAAAGAAAGAGAGACAGACTACTTTAGAATATTTAGTCATTGAAAACCTTGTGAATAACAGTGGAATGCTATCAGCACCAGATCACTGAATATTGAAACATGATGAAGAGCACCAGAATATTATTATATACAGTGCTGGAAGATGAGCCCCTCAGGTTCGAAGGCACTCAAAATGTGACTGGGGCACAGCATTTACTGATGCGGGACAACTCAAAAAGAGAAACAGCATTAGTCAGCTGAAATGGACTGGGATTGGACACTGCCTGTCCATTTCAGCTCACTAATACCTAGGATATAGATATCTATGCATTCTACTTCATTTTTGACAGTTTACAAATTTTCCTAGATTCATACTTTGTACAGTCCATTAATGGAAGTTTACAGCTGTTTCTTCTCATTTTGAGTTGTAACCCATCAGCGAATGAAGGTCCTGAAAGCTTTACCTCATTTGTATCATCAGAGTCAACTCTACTTTCAGTAGGCAGCTCTCCCCCAGTCGTATTTCAAGTGTCTTCAACATTGCATAGAATGTTTCACGTGCAAAGCAAATTGTGCTGTTTGTTTGTTGGGTTGTGTGCTCTACGTACGCCTATGAGGTCAAGTTGTTGTGTTTTTTAGTTCCTTGGCGTCTTTTTTGAGTTTATTTTTAGTTGTTCTGTCCATATCAAAAGTGGCATATTAAAATCGCTGTCCTGGTATGGCGCTGTAGGGTAAGCACTATACTGCTCACCTCAAGGTTGGTGATTAAAATCCAGTAGTCACTCCATGGAAGCCCTATACAGGGTTGTTCTAAGTTGGAACCAACTCAATGGCACTTAACAACAAAACAACTATTATTGTAGAGCTGTCTATTTCTTTCTTAGTTTCTACTAAAGTTTAATTAATGTATTTTGATTTTTTTTTCATTGGGGGCATAGATATTTACTATGGTTATATCTTCTTGCTCGATTGATCCCTTCATTGTAATATAATATCCTACTTTGTCTCTTATGTAGGGTTTTGATGTAAAGTCTATTTTATCAGAGATTACCCTTGCCACTCCTACTCATCTTTGATTACCATTAGCTTGATATATTTTCTCCATCTTTTGTTTTTAGTTTATTTCTGTCTTTGTGTGTAAGATGTGTCACTTGTAGACAGCATATGGAAGGATCCTTTTTCATATTCATTCTGCTACTGTCTGTCTCCTGACTAGTACATTTAATTCATTTACATTCAGTGTGATTATTGATAGGTATGAATTGATTGCTGTCATTTTGTTGTGTTTGTTTGTTTTTTGTGGTGCTGGTGGTTTCTTTGTTCCACATAATTTTCTGTGCTGAGTTCATTAAATTTGTGGGCATGGGGGTTCATTTTCATTTGTGTTGTGTTAATGTTTACTAAATCTTTCTGATTTTCCTCTTTATTTTGATGTGATGGTATATTAATTTTCTTTGAGGTTACCCTGTAATTTATTATTGTGTCCCCCATTAACAAAACAGTGTTTTATCTTGAAATCTACATGATTTCCTTGTCAGTTGGAGTTATATATCTTTGCTTTGTAGTTGACTTCATTATAAATTGATATGTTTGGTTCTTTATTTTCAGTCTTGTAGGTTTGTTTTACTTTATTTCTGGATTGAATTATGTTGTCATATATATTAATCTAAGGTTGTTGTCTGCTGTTGTTCTGATAGTTACAAATTCCTTTCACTTCTGTTTATCTGGAAATATCCTAATTTCACCACGTTATTTGAGGGACAGCTTTGCTGGATACATGATTTTTGTGAGGCAATTTTTTTTCTATCAGAGTTTTGTTTATGTCATCCCATTGTCTTCTTGCTTGCATGGTTTCTGCTGAGAAATCAGTTTAGTCTTACTGGTTCTTCTTTGTAGGTAACTTCATTTTTTCTGAGCTGCTCTCAAGATTCTTTCCTTGTCTTTGATTTTTGAAAGTTTGGTTATGCTATGTCTGGGTGATTTTCTTTTGACATTTGTCTTGTATGGAATTCTTTCAGCTTCTTGTATGCTTATATTGTCATCTTTCATGCTGTTAGCAAGTTTTATTCCTACAACTCTGATTATTTTTTCTGTACTTTTTATTGTCTCTTCCTGTGCTGGAATTCTGATCACCAGTAAGTTGTTTGTCTTCATGGTATCCCACATAACTATTTGGCTCTCGTTGGATTGTTATAATTCTTTTTACTGGTTGTTCTTTTAGCATGTTAGTATTGAGAAATTTATCTCAATTTCATTAAGTTGGACTTCAATTGCATTGAATATACTCTTGGCCTTTTCAATATTGCCCATTTCTGAAATTTTAGTATTAATTTTCTGGATTTATAATAGCAGGTTTTGTATTATCTCAAAATTTGCATTTATTTTGTCTGTTTGTTCTTGTAGTATTTTCCTGAATTCTTTTAATGTTTTTTCTGTGTTCTTGCTTTACTTGATCATTCTGTCAGTCCTTTTTGAAAGTACCTAAGTATCATTCTTTTGAATTCTCTTTCAGTTTCATTATCTTTTCTTCCTTAGAAACGTTTTTCTGGCTCTGCATTTTGGTCATTTGAGGCATTCTGTCTTGGTTCTTTGTGTGACCTAAAATTGTCTGTTATCTCTGAGACATTGTAGTGTTGTATTTAATTGGTGATTATATGTTAGTGTGTTTTTAGGCTCGTACTGTCTCCTGTGGGTGTAGTAAGAGAATGGAAATGTGTGCACTATTCTCCATTTGTCATCCATGTACCTAAGTTTGGTGTGGGTTTGTCCAGTGTTGGTTGATGTCTATTATTGATCAGGTGGTATAGGAGCTGATATTAGCTTTTGCCTTATGGGTGGAGCTGCAGAGCGTATGTTGTAGCTGGGCTATATTTTGTCTCCTATCATCAAGGTGCTCTGGTAGCGTAGTGGTTATGAATTGGGCTGCGAACCTCAAGGTCAGCAGTTCGAAACTACCAGCTGTTTCGTGGGAGAAAGAGGAGGGTTTCTGCTTCCGTAAAGATTTATAGCCTTGGAAACCCTGTACAGGGTCACTTTGAGTCAGAACCGACTCCACAGCACACCATCACTACCACCACCAAGTGGGAAGCAGGATAACTCTTCCTTCCAAAAACACACAAACATACAAGAAAACAAAATAGAATAAACAAACAAGCAATCAACAATGAAAAGAGAAATAGTAAAGGAGAAAAAAATGAAAACAGGTAGCAACCAGAATAAAAGAACATAACTAAAAAGAGAAAGGAGTGATAGGAAAATGGAGCTGTTGAAGAGAAGAATTAAAGAGAAAATAAAAGAATAAAAACCAGAAGGGAAGATGAAAAGAGAAAGATTAGAGAGCAATTAAGAAAGCTCAAAAGCAAAATAATAACAGGGGAAATGAAAAACAGAAGGAAAAACAAAAGCTGAGATAGAAAGGAAAAAATTCAAGGGATCATTAAGAGTAAAAGGAGATGAAAGAATAAACAAACAACAACAATGAAAGAAAAAAAAAACAAAAACAAAAAGCAGTGCAGCTATTGGACCCAGAGAGGAAAAATATCTGGGGCTCTCCGTCCGCCAATGAGCTCACAAGGGGCTGTGGAAGGAATGTGACAGCAGAGTTTCTGGTTCTAGATAGAGTTTCTACAGGCAATTTATGTTATCTTTATTCAGGGCACTCAATCTGGAAGTAGTTTATATAGGCCTTTGAGGGAGATAGTTTCAGTGTCTGTTAGGCCCACAGTGCAGCTGGGGGCAGGGTGACTGGTTATGAAGGTTTCTGCTAGAATAACGATGGTCTGGTGGCTCTGCAGGTTCTTTAGGTCTGGAGTTGAGCCGACCTGAATCCAGACACCAAAGTGGTGCAGCTGGCCCCTGCTTAACACTGTCATGGCTCACAACCATGGGGCACCAAATTTCTGGAGATCAGGGTGGCTGAGGGTGGGAATTGGCCACACCTCTGTTCAGCAGGAGAGCATAAGGAAAAACAAGGAGTTGCACCTTTCTGTCCGCTGTATGAATCTGATCTGCTAGGCCACCTTCTGTAGCCAAAGTTGCTCACAAAAGTTCAAGATGGTTACACTACATTTTGCTGGCCGTTCACCAGTCAGTGTCACTCTCTGGCTGTCCCTTCTCAGCTTCTTCTCCTAGCAATCACTCAATCTACTTCTCTAACCTTTTCTCTAAATTCAGGGTTTCAGGATTTTCCTCTTTGTTTCATTTGGGCTCTGTATCTGTTGTAGATGATTCATGTAGTGCGCCTGCCTAGTCTGCCAACTTCATCACTTTTCAATATTAAATCTTACTTTTGAAATCTCTACTAGCGATAGAATGCAAATGGTCAAAATAGCTATCCTATGCTGAGCAAATAATCTGAGAAGCTGGGTTATATGAAGAAAAACGTGGCATCAGAATTGGAGGAAGACTCATTAATAACCTGCAATATGCAGATGAAATAACCTTGCTTGCTGAAAGTGAAGAGGACTTAAAATATTTACTGATGAAGATCAAAGAGCACAGCCTTCGGTATGCATTACATCTCAATGTCAAGAAAACAAAAATCCTCACCACTGGACCAATAAACATTCTTATCAACGGAGAAAAGATTGAAGTTGTCAAGGACTTCATTCT
>NW_006408690.1:3729824-3748797 GCF_000296735.1 Chrysochloris asiatica
ATCGGGCAGTTTTGTTCTGCTGTGCATAAGGTCGCTATGAGTCAGTGCCAACTCGATGGCGCCTAACAACAATAACATTAATGTCAAACCAAAGCATATTTTCTATCCCTTCTCCCTGCTCCCGCTTGAAACTCTCTGTCCTAGTGCTTTAGTTACACATATGCTAGGAAGGGGCAGGCCTACCTCTGCAATTCACATCAGAACTCTTATACATGTGCTAGGAAGGGGAAGCCCAGCACCTTGTGTGTTTTTCAGCCTTTCCTAGTCCATTTACCACCTTTAACTGCCTTGAGGGTGAGACTGGGGTAACCAGGATATACAAAGACCCTAGCACATTCTAGCATATGCCCCTGCGGGTAATTCTGACTATCCAGCTGCCACCACTGGATGCAGTACTGTTCAGGTTAGTAAATTTCATTTGAGAATAAACAAATGTCTTTAGATCTGTCTCCTGGTCAGTTTTTCCGTCTCTCTGGCAACTACCCACATGAAATGGTTCTCCCTTCTGGGCTTAAACCCAAACGGGACTTCAAAAATTTGTGAAAAAGTGGAATTAAAAGATAATGGATTTTTTCCATGAACTTTTTGAAGTCCCTTATATACAGACTAATTCAAGAGATTGAATTCTAATTAAGATAAATTCGCTTAATTACAGCCAAAACGTGATTCAAAATTCTTTTTAAGTTGACATGGTGATTAAAAATTCACCTCAATTAATGTAGAGATAAACACTGCCAAGAAAATATTAGAAAGGAAAGATAAAGAAGTTTGGAATCTTAAGATATTAAAATATATTTTATAGGTAAAAAAATTAAAACATTGGCGTACTAATAATGTTAAGAAGCCGCCCATTAAATGGAACAGAATAGGAAACCCAGAAACAGAAAAAAATCAGGATTTAACGTTATGATAAATTGAAGTTTTAAACTAGACTGTGTTTGGCACAGTGAACCTTTTTTTTAAAAATTCTTAAATGTTACATGCATCATGCTCCAAACTAAATCTCAGGTTGTTTGAAGATTTAATGTTGTTGTTGTTGTTGTTATGTGCCGTGGAGTCGGTTCCGACTCATAGCGACCCTGCACAGGGTTTCCGAGGCTGTAAATCATTACAGGAGCCGTCATCTTTCTTCCGCGGAACAGCTGATAGTTTCGAACTGCTGACCTTGCAGTTCACAGCCCGATTCGTAACCACAAAAAACAGAAGTAAAGAAAACGTGAGGTTCGGCCAGTGGGGAAGATTCCGAGGTATGCAATCAATTTCTATTTCATCTAGAGAATATGCGTTAGTTTTTCCTCATACATTTTCACTTGTTAGCACATAGAAACCGCATGCTGTTGTTACACCCACTAAACTTCCAGGGTAACAGGCTGTGGCCCAGAGAGATGTGTTATTCTTGTTGTTGTTAAGTGCCGTCGAGTCGGTTCCCACCCATTGCGACCCTGTATAGGGTTTCCGAGGAGCGACTGGTGAGCTTGAACTGCCAGCCTTGCAGTTCAAACGGTTTTGCAGTCTGGCGAATCAATCCACAGCGCCACACCAGGAAAACAGAAAAAAACGAGATTTAGTTTGTTAGGGGAATTACCTGGGCTCGAGGTTTCGAGTCCTAGAGTTCCACGGCATTTAGCACCAATGTTGTGCAAAGATTGCTTTCCAAAAAGACTGGAGTCTTGCTCGCAAGTCTTCCAGAATACTCAGACCCCACCGATCCTAGAAGGGATCGATCGCTGAGATTTGTGGCGCCAGAATTTTGCGCGTGCGCACCGGGCATTCTTGACCTCCTGTTCTCGAAGCGCATGCGTAGGGAAACGCCGCGTTCTGAAGTGCGCAGGCGCTCTTCTGTTTAGCAGGATTGCTTGGCTACAGTTATTTTGGGCTGTGAGATTTGCAACCGCGGAATTTTCCTGTTGGGATGTTGTGGCGAGATCGGGTTGGGTTATCTGTAGAACTATTATTGGTTTCAATTGGTGACAAAAAGCCTAATGTGAGGTGGGGTGCCTTTGAAGCCTGTCGCCTCCGCGATGAAGAAGATTTTTGGCTTCGGGAGTAAGAAGGGCGAGTCGCCCTTTCGCTCCTCCACCAGTCCGAAGAGGGACAGCGCAGTCGTCGGGCGTGAGAATAGTAAAAACGTCAATTCACAGCCAGGGTACTACATTCGAGACAAAGATCTCGGAAAGATACACAAAGCTGCCAGCGTGGGTAACGTAGCGAAGGTTCAGCAGATTCTTTTGCTCGGGAAAAATGGCTTGAATGATAGAGACAAAGCGAACAGGTAATAGGGACTTCGTGGCCCGCTGGCTATGGGGCCGGCGTAGTGGCGTCACGAGGGGCGGGATGACACTGTCAGAGGGGGTCACACGAAAATGACTGCCTAAAATTTTTGTTCAGTGCTTCGGCATAAGTTTATTATTTTAAATAAACATATCTCTATGGTTAATTATAACAACAACAAAAATTATTTTTTTGTAGCTTCAGTTTACATGTGTCAGTAGACCTTTAAGACTAAAATCTGTGCTGATTTTACTTTTTGACCCTTCTAATGCTCAGTGGTCATTGATGTCTTTGCAGTGACACTGTGAGTCATAATGCTTCCTCTACAGCCTGTTGCTGTAAGCACGGGTGTTCTTGCTGCTGATGATTTTAGATACTGATTTTGTCAAATGTTCTGGTGTTTTAGCTACGATATTGGGGTAAATGGTATGTGTGAATCGATATCAAGAACTTCTTTGAGAACGAAATAGTAATTTAAACTGTAAAAAAGGCTTCCGCTCACTTACTAATCTTGTAACTTGTTTGTTGTTGTTGTTGAGTGCCATCGAGTCGGGTCCGACCCATAGCGACCCTGTACAGGGTTTCCGAGGGTGTAAATCTTTACGGGAGTAGAAAGCCTCATCTTTCTCCCGCGGAGCGGCTGGTAGTTTCGAACCGCTGACCTTAAGGTTCGCAGCCCGATTCGTAACCACTACGCTACCAGAGCTCCTTTAAATACCCTCAAATCAGTTCCGACTCATAGCGATCCTGTGTAGTGTTTCTGAGCAGTGTGGTTGGTGTGCATGAACCATGGAGCTTGTGGTTCAAACCGACCATGAGGTCCAATACCGTATCCTGCAGCGCCACACCAGGACTCCAGTGTTGTAATGAATGATGTTTTAATTCAGTGTAGAAAGATTTCATGAAACATATAATCCAAGAGGAGTCCTGGTGTGGCGCTGTAGGTTAATGCGCTGAACTGCAAAGTCGGTTTGAACCGTAAAGTCGGCGGTTCAAACTCACCACTTGCTCCTTGGAAACCCTATACAGGGTCGCTGTGGGTCAGAAAACTAGATGGCACTTAACAACAACAATAACAACAAAATTAAGACGTATTTAAGTTAAGCAATTGACATCTATACTTACCACATATTATTCTATGATTAAAATTGATAATAAATGTTACTAAGGATTCTGTATGGTCTGGTGCCAGAGGTGGACTATGAGGGCGACACCAACCCTAGTGACGTCACTGGACCTGTAGGAGCAGGTGGGCGGGTTCTCTGGGCTCAGCTGAGGGTGAAGGTACCTGCCATCCAAGGTTGCTTACCTGTTTACCCAAGAGTTCTTGACTACCTTCCCTCCTTAGGCACCTGGGGCATGGACACTATGCGGGGCCTAGTGCCCAGTTTGACTTTATGAGCAGCAAAAAAAAAAGAAAGGAAGAAAATTAGCTTCCTTCTAATCTACTTATAATTGTTTTTGTTGTTGTTAAGTGCTGTGGAGTCTGTTAGCCACCCTCCACAGGGTTTCCGAAGCTGTAAATCTTTTGCAGGTGCAGAAATCTTTAGCTTTTTCTCTGAGCAGCTGGTAGGCCTGAACTGCCACCCAGTGCTTTTTCTAATTGCCTTTATAGTATTAAAATGATTTAACTGGATGTTAATAATGGAAAGAAATAATATTTTAATTCTGTCACTTATTAGCTGCCAGTTAGCTTTTCTGTTCCTCAATTCCTCATTAATAAATGAAGATTAAAATAGTAGGTACCTCACAAAACATCATTGTGATGTGTAAATAAGAATCTATGCCAAGTGTTTAGAACAATTCTTAGCACTAATAACTGCCCCAATAATTGTTAACAACCAATAATTTTATTATTACCACTATGTACTAAACATATGAAAGAAAACATTTCAGTTCAGTAAAATGTCACAATCATTCTCATTTTGCATATATATCAATTAGTGATAGTACTCTATATCATTGATTCTAAGATGTTCATTTTCTCACATTTTAACAACTTTGTCACTGGAATACAAAGAATAATTGATGATATACTATAACTATAACTGACAACATTTTAAAAAAATGTCTTCTTGTTGTTAAGTGCCATCGAGTTGGTTCCGATCCATAGTGACCCTGTATAGGATTTCCGAGGAGTGGCTGGTGAGCTTGAACCGCTAACCTTGATGTTCAAACAGCTTTGCAGTCTGACGCATTAACCCACAGTGCCATGACAGGATATCTTACAATCCAGGACACCTTACATTAAGTGAAATACAGTATATACAATTCACTTAATGCCTTACATTAAATGGAAAACAGCAGATACAATGAAATACAGTATATATAACATGTTGTTGTAAAGTGCTGTTGAGTCGGTTCTGACTCTTAGTGACCCTGTATAGAGAGCTTCCGAGGTGGGTTTGAAGGGCTGATCTTGAGGTTAGCAGTCCACTGCGTATTCTATAGCACCTCACCAGGACTCTCTAATATGGTAAGCATTTTAAATAAATTTTTCTTAAAAACACTATTGGAAAGAGGGCTAAAATAACAAAACAACAAAGAAGATAAAGTAATTATTAGTTTGATTTTAGCTCAACCAAAGTAAATTCAGGAATCAAATGAATAGGTATGGCTCATTTTCTTCAATATTTAGATTTATAGA
Organism: Chrysochloris asiatica; assembly: GCF_000296735.1. Taxonomy (NCBI): domain Eukaryota; kingdom Metazoa; phylum Chordata; class Mammalia; order Afrosoricida; family Chrysochloridae; genus Chrysochloris; species Chrysochloris asiatica. Next base: position 3,734,743 of record NW_006408690.1, read on the forward strand.
ATGTATGTAAAGCAATTCTTTCCAATGATTAACAATGCCAATCAATCCCATGCAAGACCGGTTGATCTAGAACTGTTTGTACCTGGATGTCTGCAAAGGTGCCCTGAGGTGCTGTGGTTTAGCACTGAGCTGCTAACCACAAGTTGTTTGACCCCACTAGGCTTTCCAGAAAAGAAAGATGAGGCACTTTGCCTTCTGTTAGGAATTTACAGTCTTGGAAACCCTATGGAGCAGTTTTACTCTGTTCTACATGGAGTCCTCATGTGGCATTCTAGGATAAGCACAGAACTGCTAACCACAAGGCCTGTGTCTCAAACTAGCGACTCCTCAGAAACCCTATACTCACTATGAGTCGGATCCCGCTCAACTTAAAAACAGCCCTGGTATGGCACTTTAGGATAAGCAGCAAGTGCCTTTCAAACCTGCCAGCCCTGCTCAGATAGCCTACCTTGTGAGTCAGAACCAGTGTGACAGCACTAAACAACGCGATTCTATAGCAATACTGTTTTACTCTGTTTCTAAATCTGGCTTTTCAAAAGCACCAACTAAATCTGGCTTTTCAAAAGCACCAACCGCTCCTTGGAAAGGCTATACAGCGCCGCTATGAGTTAGAACCGACTAAATGGCTCTTAATAACAACAAAAAATGTGATTGCTGGAATTATGATTGCCTAGGCAGGGCCAGACCAAATGCCCTCTGGTTGGACATTCCCCAACCCTGGTATAAATCTTTACGGGCGCAGAAAGCCTCTTCTTTCTCCAAGGAGCGCCGCTGGTGGGCTGGAACAGGAACTGGAACCCTCCAGCACGTTAACCCACAGTGTCACACCAGGACTCCAGCCTTCACATTAGGGGTGGTTAGCATTCCAGTGTTTATCCTACAGTGTCACAGTGAGCTAAATAAGTAATTGGAGCTAATAAATATCTGACTTTTTTCAGACGAAAACAGGTATTTCTTTTGACATTATAGAAATAGCATGCTGTTTAATGTTCACCATTATGTGAATAGGACTTCTGGTGTGGCGCTGTAGGATCAGCACTGGACTGACTGCAAACCACAAGGTCAGTAGTTCAAACTCATCAGTTGCTCTTTGGATATCCTATACAGGGTCGCTATGAGTTGGAACCAATTCGACGGCATTTTAACAACAATACAAACAACAACATTATGTGAATAATTGTATATTCTGAGATGAATAGTGTGCTATACGTTTCTAAAAAGTCCTCTTCCTTTTGTAGGACTGCCCTACATTTGGCCTGTGCCAATGGCCATCTCGATGTGGTCACTCTTTTAGTGGAGAGAAAATGCCAGCTTAACCTTTGTGATAACGAAAACAGGACAGCTCTGATTAAGGTGTGTACTAGCCAGCTCTCTCGGTATAAAATGGATTTTTGATTTAAATACTTAGAATAAAAATGAATTTGTTTCATTTAAATATTAGAAATGTTTGCTTTTAAAGAGTTTATTTTGGTACATTTATTGCTATTATAGAAAAATGAATGGAAAATAAAATTGATCACTTTTAAGTATATATTTCAGTGAAATTAATTATATTCACAATACTATGCAGTCATTTCTATTATCTTTCTTTAAAACATTGACATTATTTATATCCAAGACTTTTTGTTCATCCTAACACAAGTTCTGTACTCATTATGCGATGACTCTTGATCCCTTCCCCCAGTCTTTTGTAAGTGTTAATTTACTTTTTGTCTCTATGAATTTGCTTGTTTAGATATTTCATACAAGTGGAATCAGACATTATTTGTCCTTTTGTGTCTAGTTTATTTCTCATACAAAAATGTTCTCAACATTCATCCATATAGTAGCATGTATTATAACTTTATTTCACTTAGTGGTTGAATAATAGCCATTGTATGTCTGTACCACATTTTGTGTATCCATTCATCTATTGATGGTCACTTAGGTTGTTTCTTCTTTTTAGTTATTCTGAATAATGAACATTGGTGTACAGATATCTGCTTGAATTCCTGTTTTTAAGTCTTTTGGGTATATACCTAACAGTGAAATATTTGTGTTGAATTTTTTGAGGAACTGGTTTCCACAGTGACTGCACCATTTTATGTTCTCACCATCAGTGCATGAAGGTTCCACTTCTTCCAGATTCTTTCCAGTAGTTGTTATTTCCTGTGTTTTAAAAAAACTTTTGTTTGATGATAGCTATTCTAGGGGGTTCATGGACTATTTACTTCTAATTCCTAGAATTTACACTATTTCTCCTTCTAATGCTGACAGGCCGTACAGTGCCAGGAGGAGGAATGTGCAACTGTCCTGCTAGAACATGGAGCTGACCCGAACGTTATGGATGTGAATGGCAACACTGCTCTCCACTACGCGGCCAGTAGTCAGAATATATCACTAGCAGAAAAACTGCTGGCACACAAGGCAGATATTGAAGCAAGAAACAAGGTATTGATTAAACAACTGTATTTGCAAAATACTTCAGATACATTAAAAAATATATATATATTGATGTAAGTAGGGTCAGTTTTACATTTGGAAGTTCAAGTTATCTCTGAAAATATTTTGAAAAAAGTTGTTTAAGATTTTACTTTAAATGATACTTGTAAAAGAAACATTGGTGAGTATAGCTGTTGTTTTTTATGATTGATGGCAAATATTTGTGAAAACAGTTGAGTTGTGTTAGCTTTTTTTGCATTTCTCTTCCTACCTGTCTTAGTTATCTAGTGCAGCTGTAACAGAAATCCCACAAGTGGATGGCTTTAACTAATAGAAATGTACTCTTTCATGGTTAAGGAGGTTAGAACTCCAAATTCAGGACACCAACTCTAGGGAGCAGCTTTCTTTGTCAGCTCACATTGTAGGTGGAAGGTCCTTGTCTCCATTCATTATCTCTATACCTGGCATCCTTAGGAGATCTCCATGTGTCTTGACATCAACCTGCTCCTGGAGCAGAAGACGTGCTCTCCTCCCAGCTCTTCTTTTTTGGTGATAATAAAGTCCTTTCTTTGCTGGCTTCTTTCTCCTTCTGTCTCTTGTAAAATATGATGAAGCCCACACCTCAGGAATGCTCCCTTTACATCGGGTCAGGGATGTGACCTGAATTAGGATATTGCATTCTACCTACCACACAGTCCTCTTGCAACTGATTGGCTGGTCACATTCAGTCACATCACAGGGGATGATGGTAACATTATGTGACTGACAAATTACATCATTACATAAGTGCCAAACCACTGAGAATCATGACCTAGCCAAGTTGACATATTTTTGGGGACACAATTCAGTCCATAACACTACACAAGTGTTTTTTTTTCCTTCTAATTAGTGTAAAATAACATAGGAAAACAGAATGAACTAGAGAAATATTCTTATTAAAAATTAAACGGAATCCAAGTATTTTGCAATAAATCATTTCTGCTACTTAGCTATTTACCTTAGCTTCTGTTAATTTTTTCATTTTATAAAGAACCTTTTTTTTATATGAAAAAGTTCATTTAAAAGTGATTTTTCTCAGTGACCAAAGCTTTAAAGAGAAAGAAGTAAAGTAAAAAGGAGACAGCAGTCAGAAATATGCAGGCCAATTTTCAGGTTTTATAATTGAGTGAAAATACTTACAGGTTTTTTTTTCTACTTTATGTTTAGACAAAGTACTCTTCAATTTGGGTAAAGTAAGTCTTTGTTCAAGAAAGAGTGAGGGAGTTGTAAACTTGCCTAGAGATCAATTTAAAGAGGTCCCCAAGGGAACCAGATTGGCAGTGAACAGTGGAGATTAAGGGAGGAACAAGAGGGAAGAACAGATAATTAACTGACTTTATCCTGTTGTGGCAGAAACAGATGCTTAGATAAGAGTCTAAACTCTCTTCTTAAATTTACAATATCTTGACAGAAAGGTTGGAGGTAAGGAGCTTATAAATAGTGATACTAAATTGCGAGTTGATTTCTGTTGGACTCTAGCCGGCAAAACTAAATATAGTTCTCAGTAAGTGACTCCATTTTTCCTTGTTTTCAGCCAAATCCCTAAGAGATAAAGGGATTTGGATGAGAGATGAGACTGACGTAATAGTGTACTGTACTAATGTACTAATTTGCCACTAAATATGTGTTTCACAGTCACCTGGGGACCTTTTGTTTTAGATTTTTATTGTGAATTGAGTGATAGTTTACATGGGAGAATATCAGTTTTACACTCATCGTTTCATTGCAATGATTGCAATGTCCTCTGTGCATCATCATTCAACAGTATTTGCTTCTATTCCCTCTGTTTTTATTTTATTTTATTGATGGGTACAAAAACACTCAGAATATATAATCATTTAAATAAGAAGGCACATTCTACAAGACTGCCTCCTGGCTGCAAGCACATAGTCTTTCTCTTTCCATGAGTCTAGAGTCCTCTGCTGCTCTGTCTCTCCATGTCCTCATCTCTGTCTCCATCTCTGGTATCATTCAAGACCTTGATGGTCCCAGGGTCCTCTGTTCCTGGACTGTAAGATTAACTGCTCCCCTCTTTTTGTCACTAAACTTCTGCCTTTACAGTTGTGACAATTGTCATGATAACAGTATTACTTGCTACTGAATCATAAGAATCTTATCCCCATTTGCTGTCACTAGACCCGTCTAGACAAGATGAAAACTATTCAGTGGGTATTCTACCTTCCCCTGCACACTCTGAAACTAAACTCTCTCTTGAAAACTTGTAAGCCAGTCATTTCCTGCCTTTATAGCTCCCCCCGATTTTAGGTAGCCAGTGTGTAAGTTGCCCTTCCCTATCAACTGTATACAGAGGGAATAGGATTGATACTTGATGTGAAGACTCCTTCCCTCTCACTTGGTATTTTGAGCAACTATAGCCATAAGTATAGATCAAGTCATCAAATTGTAGCAATTTATACTTATTTCCTTTATCAAAAACTTTTTTTTTTTTTAATCTTCCTCTAGTCAAGTTCTGATCATCAAGCCATGGAAGCTAGGGTGAATAGGTACTGTCTACAAGTTTGGGCGTTCTTGTGCGTCTCCCCTCACTTCATGTCAGCTGGATGCTTTGCTCTCAGCTCTATCCCTCTGTGGCTATGTCTTTGTCTGTGGACCCAGGAGTCCACCTGGGGAACTTTTTAAAAAACTTGACAAGCCTAGGTTCTATCCAGAAGATTTCAGTTACATAAATCTAAATTTCAGTTAACACTTGGGATTCTGATACAATGCCTAGCTAATCATTTAAGAGAGAAATATGATATATACCAAGGGGCTTCTAAAATTTGTGGAAGATTGTAATTCAAATATAATGGAATTTTTCTAAGAAGTTTTTGAAGCTCCTTGTACATTCCTGTATCTCAGACTCTTAAGAAGTCTCTAGCTGAATTGCCATATAGTAGGAACTACTTCCTTCAGTTCTTTTCTTTCCAACAGTATTTGTATTACTAGTAGTATCAGAAGCTGTCCAACTTCAGGGGAGATAATGATCAGGATCAGCCCAGGTCTGATTCCCATGAGGTGGAGATCAAACTTACCTTCTCCTTCCAATCTTTTTACCATTTCCGACACCAGCCATTCCCCCTCGACATTCTACTTCTCTTCTGAGTTTGATAATTCATTGCAGTGACTACGTAAGACTCATAGACTACTTATAGTAAAGTGGTTTACTAGGGAGTAACAGCGTACAATTTGAGATCAGGATTAACAGGGTACTACTACTCAGGGGTCCTGGTGTAGTGCTGCAGGATACCATGCTGGACCGCAAGGTCAGTTTGAGCTGCAGTGTTGGCAGTTCAAATCCACCAGCCGCTCCTTGGAAACCCTATGAATCAGAACCGACTTGACAGCACTTAACAACAGCAACGCTTAGGATCAGGAAGCATGTATGAAAAATCTCCTTTCTTCCTTCAGGACAGCTCACTGCTTTTCTGGATCATGTGGGTCTCTTCTTGGTCCTCTGAGGGCAGCCTCCTCTAGACCTCCATAGAACAGGCTAGGCTGTTCATAGCACTATAGTTTGTCACTACCAGCTCTGCTGCAGGGACCCTTCTTGGCCTATTGCCACTGGCTCAGCTGCTGGGCCCTTGACTTATGTTACAGCTCTTTTAGGAGATTCCCTGCCCCTTGTCTCTTTCTGCATCTTCTATCTTCCTTCCGCTCTTCTTGCTTGTTTCTGTCTAAAAATCTTTTGTGGGGCTGGCTGTGTATATATGTTGTTGTTAAGTGCCGACGAGTCAGTTCTGACCCATAGCGAACCTTTACAGGGTTTCCGAGGCTGTAAATCTTTACGGGAGCAGAAAGCCTTATATATATATATAACTTCTTATCAATTTCAAGACACGACCTCTCCTGGAGGCTGGACTGTGAGTCAAAAACTTATCAATACACCGCATAGGCTACAGAAATGCTGATTGCCTTGTAGGCTATAGGAGCCAATCTCATTTGCGTAGTTCATTGACCTATTTCACAGCTTACTCAGGAAATGTCAGCCTGTACAAAGGGAACTTCCTTAGGGTTTAGTGGTAAAATCTCTCAGTCTGTTTTTCTAAAGAAACAAGATAAAAGGCCACAAAAGGAATTGAACTCTTATCACACTTAAGAGGCCCTGGTAGCATCATGGATTATGAGCTGGGCTGCCCACCACATCAGCAGTCCGAATCTGTCAGTCTCTCTACAGGAGAGTGATGAGGCTTTCTCCCTCCATAAAGATCTACAGCCTCGGAAATGCTGTACAGCAGGGTCACTACGATTCAGAAATGATTCGGTGGCACATCACTACCACACTTAACTTTCTGTACTCAGTGACTGGGAGATTAAAAGGAATAATACTGATTTATAGAATCACACCTTTTGGCTTATAGAATCACATTTTTCCTCCTTTCTGATCATTCATTCATATTTGAGAAATTTGCTTATGGATAATACTTTAAAATGTAAGAGGTTAACCCTTTAAGGATTTTTCATGTCTTTGTTATCATTCAGATCAAAAAATATTTATTGCTAAAAGTCAGGGTTTTTTGCTAATGGAATGGCAGCAAATCATGAACCTTTTTTGAGTTGAAGCAGTGTTACAGGATATATCTAAGTGTGTCTGCTAAATTCATAGATTCCTAACATAATTAGGATGTCAGCTTTAAACATTTAAAACCATAAGCGTATAAGAAATAATACAGAAGGCAAAATTTTAAAATGTTTTATTGTGAATTATATGATAGTTTACATGAGAGAACCTCAGTTCCATATTCATTCCATTGTATATTATTACATTGCCATGGTTCCAATCCCCTCCATGCATTGTCTTCTGACCAAAGGGCATATCCTAGAAGCCCTCGCTCTACACTCCCCCCTCCCCCCTCAGTCTTCGGCTCACAGTTCCTTTCCCTCTCTGGATCCAAAGTCCCCAGCTGCTTCATCCCTCCATGTCATCATCTCTGTCTCCATCTTAGGCATCCCCGGTTCTCTGGGTGGGGTCCTATTCTCAGCTCTTATCTGTTGGTGGTCCCAGAGACCTCCGCAACTAGACTGGAGAAATAATCACTCTCTTCCTTGCTACAAAACATCTACCCTTGCATTTCCAACACTCACAATCTGTCTTGATAACCATTATTTACTACAGTATCGCACGTTACCCATCTGTATTTCATTTCATCAGCTCGACCTAGACAAATTGGATAGTACTCACTGCCTTCCTCCATACCCCCTAGCTCTAGGTTCCCTCTTGAAAGCTTGTAAGCCAGTCACTTCTTACCTTTGTAATCCCTCCCTTCCCATTTGGGTATCCAATGTCCAAGTTGCCCCTCTATGTCTACTCTGTGTATGGAGGGGGTGGGAATGTTTCTTGCTGTAAGGATTTATCGCCTCTTTTGTATCACTGCATTCGTATGCATAGGTCAAGTTCATCAGCTTGGATCAGCTCAATCTTCTTCCCCACCCCCATCCCCCCTTCTTCTCCTGGTTGAGCTCTGATCATCCAGTCATCCAGTCCTGGTCACGTGGGTGTCATCTGCAAGTGTGGGTGTTCTTGTGCACATGCCCTGTCTTCCCATCAGCTGGCTGCTCCATTCTTCACTTGAGTCCTCCGTGGCCATGTCACTGACTCTGGGCCCAAGAGTCCTCGGATCTCCTCGCACTGCTTGCCAACCAGGTCCCCAGCTGGGTCCACAGAAGCCCTCTGAATATTGTGAGGCTTAGCTCACCGCTTCATTGCTGCCTTTACTCCATTTCTCCCCAATGGTGATGCGTGTGTTTACCAACCCGAACATGCATTTCCACCGAGCCTCAGTTTTGTGGGGGCGGGGCTACGTTGGTGGGACCCGAACGACTGCCCCAATGTCTCCTAGGAGAGCGACCTATTTGTTCCCATAGTAGCAGTCCATCTGTCTCCATTGTGTCGTATTTTTCCTGTAGGTCTTCCATTCGAGACGTATCTTTTGTTTTTCTCACTGTTCCAGGCTCGTCAGCTCGTCCCTTCAAGTGGGGATTTCTCATCTCTGGTGGTCTGGATGTGGTTCTGGTTTCTACCTATAGTTTTATGTATTGCAAAGGCTCCGCAGAGAGCCTTGCTCACAGGGCACGTTGTAGCCCTGTTTTAGGTATTCCAATCAGTTAAAGGCAGAAGACGGACTTACAAGCCTTCTAGTGTGATGTTTCTGACTATTCCTTTCTCTCCCCCTCCAGTGTCTACTCTATATTATAATGCAGGGGAAACCATGATTCAAAAAAACAGTCAAGCATCTTAACACGATTCCCCGCCCATTCCAACCATGGGTCAATCCCTGTATCTCAGAGCCCTGCAGCTCCAAGGCTGTGCACACATCATCCTTTATCTCTGTCCCACTTGGTCCACCTAAACACGCCCTATTGTTCTCCCATCTGCCCCTTTTCTCCACTTCCCTCTCCCTCCCTGTATATTGCCCCCCTCCCCATCACCCAAGCTTTCCTGAGCCCAATCAGAAGGCAATTTTTAAAAACTTTTTATTGTGAATTGAGTGAACATTTAGAGAACAGATTATGTTTTACATTCAGCAAATTATTTACTTTGCTTTATTACAATGATTGCAGTATTTATTTCTAGTTCCTTTAACTCTTATTTTCTAAACCTTTTATTATGAATTGAGTGAAAGTTTACAAAGATGATCTTTAGTTTTATATTAAACAAATCATATACTTTGCTTCATTACAGTGATTGCACTTCCCTCCATGTACGAAGGGTTAACAGCATTTATCTCTATTGACTTTAACTCTTGCACTTCTCCCTCTGTCGCCCATGTTAACACGTTTCTGCCCTCTTGTTATATATTGCCTGCCCTGTCACCCATGTTAACACGTTTCTACCCTCTAGCCCATGAATAATTTTTCCTCCCTTCTTCCCCGTAACCACCACAGATTGTTTCTTTTATTAAGAAAACCTTTTCTTAGCTTTTTGCAACATTAGTCACATATAATATTTGTTTTTTTGTGATTGACTAATTTTACTCAGTGTAATGTCCTCCAGGTTCATTCATGTTATGAAGTGTAGTGAATTATCTAATGTCTTTTCTAGCCATAGTCTGCAACTCGCACCAAACAGCATTTCTACTTTGCTGGAGCTGAGTAAAGAGAAAGTGGGAGAAGGTACTGCTAGGATGACATGATTCTGCTGTGGATGTTAGCAGAGCTCATTGTAATTGTAAAACTTGAAAACTTTAGTGTGATATAAAATGAGCCATTTTAGAAGCAAGAAGAGAGATATTATTACCATCGAAGACAAGCCAGAAGTGGAGTGCATCCTTTGGACCCTGAATCCCTGCTCGTTGAATCTCCTCTTGATGCAGGGACAGAAAGCTGTGACACTGGATGAGTGGCAGAGGAGCCACAGCAGCAGAGCCAGAGCACAAGACAGAGCAATGGACTTCCCACCCTATCGAGCAAATAAAACTGAGGCTTGGGCAGGCTTGCTTTTTGGAGTGGGGTGCCTCTAGGCACTTAAACTAGGTTTGCTGACCAGGGCCTTCAGGCTGGGCTGATGGTGCAGTGGTGTGTCCTGTGGACAGTGATGAGCAGCACTCAAATAGTTTTGTAACATTGTCCTGCAGAGAGAGGCCTGCTGTGGACAGTGAAGGAGAGGCTGTCCTGACTAGAACACCTGGCCCCTGAGCATTTTGGACCCTGCACTGTAACTTGTTAACTTTGCTAATAAACCCCATACCTTCTGTGTGACCATTGCAATGAGTTCTCGAAACCCATTGATTAAGGAGGGCTGTGGGCAAAATGGTACGGTTCATTTTTGCAATGTTAATGTTGGATGAATAATGAATATTGTAGATAATATTACATTTTTTTCCTTAGCATTATCACCTAAATATGCAAATGATTTACTGACCTGCATTATGCTAAATGTAATCTATATAGATCGGTATTGGAATTTATATTGAATAGTCATTATATTTTAAATTCTGATTTACAGTTTGCCTAAAATTAAAAAAATAATACAAAGTACAAATTAAAATGGGAATCAGAATATAAATTAATTTTAAAAGAAAACAGAAAATTATGTATAAGGGTCTTAGAAATTTATTATAATAGAAGAAAACTTAGCACTAAGCTCTCTATTAACTTAGATGAAAATCTTTCGTCTTGTGGTAGGAGAAAACCCATGAAAATAATAAGCAATCTAAGTGCATTAGGAGCGCATGTCTTTTGATTAGAGCTCATTTCCTCAGTGACCCATATGAAGCAGGAGTACTTAACAGTGGCACCTGGGATCCAACTCTGTTAGTAAAGATAATCAAATGAGTCCCTGTTACCTGGAGGTGCTCCAGACTGTATCCCTGGAATTCTCATTTCCCAGCTCTTAATAAGTTTGTCACAACAAGCATTGCAAAAATACAGATTAAGCAAAATTAGATGCTCTTAAAACTGAGCTTTTAAGACACAATTTTATAATCTTACTCAAGCATAGATGAACCATGGAATCACAGTATTTACCGTGTGATAAAATAAACATTCTTTGAAATACAGTGTAGAAACATTGCTCTAGGGAAAGCCATTTAGATGGTTAGTCAAGTAATAATACTAAAAATATTTACTACTGTAAGACCTGCGAAAACTGGATACTGTGTAAGATGGAAAATTGTAAGAGACTATAAATTACTCAGCTATTTTCCACCAGTAGCGCATGATACAAAAGTGGTAAACTGGACCCTGTCAAAGATAGAAAAACTTAGGAAACCCAGAAAAGCAAGGCAGTCCATTCGAGTTCCAGCTGTTATCAGTTTCACTGTATATTCTAGGGTTTGCAGATGTAGAAATAAAAGATAACAGCCCCTGCTTTCTACAAGCTTTCAGTTTAGGTAAAACCAAAACCCATTGTCTTCGAGTCTATTTCAGAGCAGTGCAATTGCAATGTACCGTTGTAAATGCTATAATAGAAGCAAAGGTCTTGGAACTGGTAAATGTTTAAAGTACGTTTTGGAGAATGAGTTTGGAGTTAATCTGGTAAAGTAGTAAAGGGGAATGTTTCAAAGACAAGCACAGAAGAGTGAGAAGGAACTGCTTTCTAGTATCTTTCCGTATATGCTTTCATTGGTAGCATCTTTTTAAAGGTTCGAAATTCGTTTTAGAAATTTGTAATTGTTTATAAATTATGAATTGTTTTTGCTGTTTTACAGGATGACATCACACCACTTTTACTCGCTATAAGTGAAAACAAGCAGCAAATGGTGGAATTTTTAGTAGAAAAAGAAGCAAATATACATGTAGTTGATAAGGCAAAAAGGTATAGTAGTTATTTTTGTCCCCCTTTTTAAATCTTTGTGTTGCTTTGGAAGGTAACAGTCATCAAGTCAGAAAGATTAAATTATAAGAAGAGGATTAGTTTATGTTGTTTGTATATATTGAAGATATCAACACAAATCAGCAGTTAGGTAGAAAAGCATCATTTGTGAAGACTGGATATAGTAGAATTCATATTTCTTTATGATACTGACTGCTTTTTTGGGTCATATGATCATATACTAACTAAAAGGGTCTCATATTTTATACAAAACAGACTAACTTTTAGTTTACTCTATGAAGCAGCATTGAACTTCTTAACCCTTCTGTCGTAGTTTTTTAACCTCTACTTCTTAGATACTTTTCTTTAAAATGCTACATTAAACATAAGTAGGAGTTTGGGTATCATTTTGTCTTTTGGATGACTCTGCTTTAAATTGTTTACTTTGACTAATGTTGATATTTATTCCTGTGTGACTATTCCTATAGTATTACCAGATACCATGGGCTTGTCAGAGGAGCCATGGTGGTACATTTGGTTAAACATTAGTCTGCTAACTGAAAGGTCGGGAGTAAGAAACCACCAGCTACATACAGGAAAACAATGAAGCAGTCTACTTCTGTAAAGATTGACAGCTTCAGAAACCCTAGGGAGCAAGTTCTGCTCTGGCCTGGAGGGTCATTGTGAATTGGAATTGAGTCAGTGGCAGTGGGTTATGGACTTGTCAGTTTTTATCCCCTTCCTTTTTTAGTGTGTTTTGATGTTGCTGTTGTTTTTTAAAATTGGTATGAACAAAGGGAAGCAAGATAGCCTATAATGAAGACAGGTTGTAGGCGGACAATGAAAAGAGATGGGCTGTAGACTCACACAAATCTGGTTTAATTTTCCTGGCTTTCCCATTTATGTTAGGTATGTGACCTAGGAAACATTATTTAGTATCGCCAAGTATGTTGCCTGCTGTGAAAAGGAGGATAAAAATATATCCTTCAAAAGTGATTGTGTGTTGTCATAGCTCCTCTACCGTTAGACCAGAAGAACTAAGTGATATAACCTGGTTCCCACTGCTGTTCTTTATGAAGAGGACCACAATAGAAGGACCCTGAAATAATGGCAGAAATTTGTAGAGCAGAACTCAAATGCCTAAAAAGCCCAGACTTACTGGACCAGTTGTGACTAGAGGACTCCATGAGATTTTTGCCTTGTGATACTCTAAACCTTGATCCAGAACTGTCCACTAAGGTTACCTTTTAGCAAAAAACCAGATTGGCACACAAAATAAGGATATAATCAGTTTGTATGCGGGCCAATAACTACTCTAAAATAATGATGAGATGTTAAGAGGGTCAAGTAAACTAGACTACTGGAAATAGAACGAGAATGTAATTAAAAGAATATTGACACATTGTGAAAAATGTAACTAATGTCACAATGATTTACATAGAAATTGTCAAATGGAAACCTTATTTGCTATGTAAACTTTCATCAACAATAGTATATTTTTTTCAAAGTGGGTGTAAGGATATAGGTATACCATTTAATTCCACATTAGTAACAGTAACTACTTTGACTATTGTTATTACCATTGTTATTAATATTATTATTTTATCTGACCTCTAGCTGACTTTAAATTACAAATTTTTATCAGAGTAGAGAAGAAATGGAGAATTCTTCAGTAAAATCTTCATCTACTTCAGATAAGTGACCTCAGCATAGAATCTTAGCCACTAAAGGATTTTAAATTAGTAACTTCTATGTAATTGGACTCCTGGTATGATGTTATAGGATAAGTATTGCCAACCATGAGGTTGGCAGTTCAAATCCACCAGCTGCTCCTTGGAAATCTTATACAGGAACATTATGAGTCAAAGCCCACCCAACGGTACTTTACTTCAATTTTTTTTTTACTGTCTAATATACTAGTGGGACAAGAGGCTTTCTTTAAGCCCCTTCCTTTTAGTCCTGGAGGTAAATTATGAAGATAACACAGGAGGGAGCACTCAAGGCACCCAAGATGCTTGTAGTTAGTGTACTTGTAAATAATCAATTCTGAACAGATAGACAAAAAATTAGCTTGGTCAAGTATATAAAATTAGCAGCGTAAATAAAGTTCCTAAGGATGAACTTATCTCTCTGTTATTTTAGAACAGCCCTCATGCTTGCTGTAAATTATGACTCAACAAATATAGTCAGGCTTCTTCTTCAGCAAGGCATTGATGTCTTTTCTCAAGATATCTATGGATGGACTGCAGAAGAACATGCTATTATTAGTGGTTTTAATATGTAAGTTTTTATAGTATAATGTTAGCTATTACTAAGCAGTGAGATTTCAAATTATAACCGTTACT
>NW_006408690.1:3780435-3784411 GCF_000296735.1 Chrysochloris asiatica
AGAAGAAAGAAAAATCTGTAGCTTAATATAAGTATTTATTTAATGTCCTAACTCTCTTTCAGTCACCTCTGCCCTCCTCTCCCTACTGCAAGGTGCTGTCGAGTCAATTCTGACCCGTAGTGACCCTGCACAGGGTCTCCGAGGACCAGCTGGTGAGCCTGAACCACCGACCCTGCAGTTCAAAAGGCTCTGCAGTGTGGCACCTCAACCCACAGTCCTATGCTGGGACTCCTCTCAAACCAGTGATAAAGAAAAAAAAAAGTTGGCAAAATAGGATGCACATCCGTGTCTCCCGTATAGGGTGTCCGCGGGATGCCTGGTTAGCTTGAACCACCGACCTTGCAGTTCAAAAGGCTTTGTAGTGGCGCCTTAACCCACAGCTCTACACCGGGATGCCTCTCAAACCAGTGAGAAAAAGCCGACCAAATAGTACTCACATCCGCATCTCCTGAATAGGTTTCCGCGGAGCAGCTGATTTGCTTGAACCACCGACCTTGCAGTTCAAAAGGCTTTACAGTGGCGCTTTAACCCACAGCGCTATGCCAGGACGCCTCTCAAATCAGCGGAAAAAAAAAAAAGCCGACCAAATAGATCGCACATCTGCGTCTTCCGTGTAGGATTTCTGAGGAGCGGCTGGTGAACTTGAACCACCTACTTTACAGTTCAAAAGGCTGTACAGTGGCTCCTTAACCCACTGCGCTATGCCAGGACGCCTCTCAAACCAGTGGAGTGGCTGGTGAGCTTGAGCCACCGATCTTGCTGTTCAAAAGAATTTGCGGTGCGGTGCCTTAACCCACAGCACTACGCCAGGACCCCTCTCAACCCAGTGCAAAAAGGCCGACCAAATCCGCGTCTCAGCTTGGGCTGAGTGTGTGAATTCCTGGCAGAGGAAATCGCCAGCGGTTAGGGTGGGTCGTGGCCACTCGGCTAAGCCCCTACCTCTATTCACCCGAATGTAGGTGGGCAAACCGTGAGCGCACCTATTACCCGACACCAAAGAAAAAAATAAAATTGGAACCACACAAAATCGGCAGAGTATACTGTGAACCTTTTTTTTTTCCCCCAAGGTTCCTGCAGCATAATTCCGTTGTGTCTCTGCGGCTCCTATTTCGTCCGGCCGCTTGGACTCACCCCGGATGTGGGCTTAGGCCTCCGTGCCTGGCTGGCAGATTCAAAAGTACGCGATTTCCCGTCTCAGCTCCAAATTCCACAGGCTATAAGCCTTCAAACCTTTAAACTATTTCTATCTCTGTGGGTCCGAGTTTTGGAGCTCTGTCTTGCCTCTTTTTTGCCTGCAATTCTGAGTTATTGCTGATGGCGACCTTCACTACACCTTCACCCTAGCCGCCATCAAGCCCCACCCTTTCCTGGTTTTCCTTATTAATTGCCTCGTTTTCTCATCCACATGAAGTGGATGAGAAGTACCGAGGCTTGGATCAGGTGCACCTTAGTCCTCAGCGTGACCTCTTTGCTTTTTAACACTTCAAAGCGGTCTTTCGTAGTAGATTTGCCCAGTGCACTATATTATTTTATTAAATGACTGCTGCTTCAGTGGGTGTTGATTGTGGATCAAAGTAAAATGAAATCCTTGACAACTTTAATCTTTTCTCCATTTATCTTTATGTTGCTTATTGGTCCAGTTGTGACAATTTTAGCTTTCTTTGTATTGAATGCTGTAGTCTTTGATCTGTATCAGTAAGTCATTTAAGTACTCTTTCCTTTCAGCAAGCAAGCACTTACCTTTTTTTTTTTTTTAATACATTATTGTGGTATAATATATTTAAAAACCAAAACCATACTCACTACCATCAAGTTGGTTCTGACTCATAGTGACCCTATGTATGGTTTCTGAGGCTGTAAATCTTTATGGGAGCAATAAGTCTCCTCTTTCTCCTGTGGGAGTGGTTGGTGGATTCGAACTGCTGACTTGATTAACAGTCCCACGAGTAACCCACTGTGCCAGGTAAAATTCATATAACATAAAATTTGCCCTTTTTACCATTTTTAAGTGTACAGTTCCATGACATTAATTATATTCATGATACATAGCCATCACTGCTATCTATTTCTAAAGCTTTGGATCACCCCAAACAGAAACTCAGGACTCAAGCAGTAACTCTCCTCAGCCCATGGTAGCCACTAATTTACTTTGGTCTGTGTACATTTGCTTATTCTAGGCATTTCATATAAGTGGGATCATATAATATTTGTCCTTTGTATGCAGCTTATTTCATTTATCATGATGTTTTCAAGGTTCATCTATGTCATAGCATGTATCAGAACTTCACTTCTTTGTACAGCCGAATCATATTTCATTGTATGGGTAATAGCACATTTTGTTTATCCATTCATCTGCTAGTCACACTTGGGTTATCTCAGCATTTGTGAGTTATGCTGCAAGATTCATTGGTGTGCCAGGATCTGTTTGAATTTCTGCTTTCAGTTCTGTTGGATATGTACCCAGGAGTGGAATTGCTAGCGTATATGTTAGTTCTGTGTTTAACCTTTTGAGGAAACAAAACTATTTTCCATAGTGGTTTCACCATTTTATATTGTTACCTACTTTTTAAATACTAGGTGACTTTGGTTCAGAGAAATTGATAAGTTGGCCCAAATCACATTGCTAACATGTAGCTGAGCAATGGATCATTAATCTGCCTGGATCCCATATCAGTTCTCGTGTCAGTCAGCATTGATTGATTGGAACCTGTGTATATCACTGGGATCAAGATCCAAGATCCAAATTAAATAAATTCAGAAAGTAAAAGTTAGTTTTGTGTTAATTCCAATTTAGCATTTTCCTGAGAAAACCCATTAGCTCACAAGAGACTGTGGTAATTTGTCAATTGGAGTGGTAACCAGTACTTTGTTTTTGCCATGAAAAATTTTAGGGCAGGTATCAGTTAACTATAGCCACAGGATCATACATAGCCTTTCATGAACAGAGCCTTTTTTGGTCAAAACTTCAGACAACTCTTCTTAAATATAATTGTTTCTACTCTCCTAGAGATTAACAGTTTTTTAAAGTGATACATATGTGTGTGTGTATGTGTATGTATATATAAATCAGTGTGGTGGCTCCACATGGTAAGCACTGGAATGCAAACCACAAGGTCAGTGGTTTGAGCCCACCAGCCACTTGCAGGAGAAAGACTTTTTGCTCTCACAAAGATTTAAAGCCTTGGAAACCCTATGGAGGGTTGCTGTGATTGGAACTGACTTGATGGCAGTTAATAACAACAACAAAATATATATATGGAGTACTGGTGTGGTACTGTTTGAACCCCAAGGTCAACAGTTCAAACATACCAGCTGCTTCTTAGAATCTCTACCACACAGGGTTGCTGTGAGTCAGAACTGACTTGATAGCATTCAACCACAACTCTCTTTCTCCTTCTACCCCTTCTTACTATATATATATATATTTTTTTGTTGTTGTTGTTGTTGTTGTTGTTGTTGCTAAGTGCCATCGAGTTTGTTCTTATATAGTATTTCCGAAGAGTGGCTGGTGAGCTTGAACCGCTGACCTTGCAGTCCAAACCGACTTTCCAGTCCAGTGCATTAACCCACAGTGCTACACTGGGAGTGTGGTGGCTCCGTATGCTAAGCACTGAACTGGAAACCACAAGGTCAGCAGCTGCTCTGTAGGAGAAAGATGAGTGTTTCTGTTCCCACAAAGATTTAAAAGCCTCAGAAACCCTATACAGGGTCACTGTGTGTTACAATTGACTCTATGGCACATAACAACAACAATATCAACAAAATATATGGGAACCATGTAGGTTAATCATATTTGCATTCATTTAGAGGATAACTGTAATTAATTTCTCTACTGAGGGTCTTACTGACTTCCCAATCTGGTTTTACCTCAGCTAGTACCCTTTCCTAGTTTTCTGAAGTTTTTACTTTTTGCTAGAGTATTTTTATTCTTCCATGACTTTTCTATAATGTTTCCTTGATTTTTTTTTTTTTTTTT
>NW_006408690.1:3785437-3796005 GCF_000296735.1 Chrysochloris asiatica
GTATTTAAAAATAATACGCTAAACTGTTATAAATTTTTTTCTTTTATTATTAAGAAAATGATCTAATGGATATCATCATGTCAGTATTGTTAAGTGTCACTGACTCGGTTCTGACTCATAGCGACCCTGCATAGGGTTTCCAAAGAGCGGTTGGTGAGCTTGAACTGCTGACCTTGTGGTTCAAACTGATTTTGCAGTCTAGCACATTAACCCACAGTGCCACATAAGGATATCATCATAGTTATATTACAAATTAGAGGCAAGGGGAGTTACATTTTCGGAATGCCTGTGATGTCTCAGGAGTCCTGATATGGTGCTGTGGGTTAATGTGCTGGACTACAAAGTTGGTTTGAACTGCAAGGTCAGCGGTTCAAGCTCACCAGCTGCTCCTCGGAAACCCTTTACCGGGTCGTTATGAGTCAGAACTGAGTCAACAGCACTTAACAACAACAACAACATGATGTCTCAATCCTAACCTCATAAGAAGATGTAGGTTTATAAGTGGCAGAACTGGGATTTGGATTCACATCTGAATGACTCCCAAACCTGTACCCCTTATGTTAAATCATACTGTTGTTGCTGTTAAGTGCCATTAAGTCTGTTCCTACTCATAGTGACACAGTATAGGGTTTCCGAGGACCAGCTGGTGAGTTTGAACTGCTGACCTTGTAGTTCAAACTGCCCTTGTAGTCTTGCACTTATAGCGCCACACCAGAAGTCCTAGATCATATACTAATGGTGAATATCACAGATATTTTATCAACATTAATAGCTGTTACTAAAAAAAAAAAAATATTTTTTTTTTCTAGAAAGTTCCAAAGCCAAATTTAAAAATGTTAATGACGGCTTCTCAGCAATCCAGGAAAAATCGTAAGCTATTTGAAGAATTCCCATTTTTGGCTTTTTCACTAATTGAAAATTATAGCTATTTTCATATACTCTTTTCTTTGCTTTTACTTTATTAGAAAATGCTAGCATTGTGAGTCCAGAAAATAGAACCTTATTTGAGGATAATAATTATGATACTCAAGATGGAGACGTGGTTGAAAGTCTTTCTAAGCCATCATTCAGAATCCAGGACTTTTCTCATCCTGCTTATCCATCACCTGCCCCTCCTTTAAAACCTTCCTTGAATTTTTCAGCATTCCCTGATGTCACAAAGGTAAGTGTTGTTTTGCTTTACCTTTTTTCCTATGCTTTTCTACATGCTGTTTCCCCATCCTCATAATTGTATATCATCTTAAAGATGATGAAGACTTTAGATAGAAACGGAAGGCTTGAAGATCCAAATAGAAAACTGTTGTAATAACTAGTAGAGTTCTATTTACAGAATTGAGATTTATATAAAAGTTGGTGGGCCTAAACAATTCTTAGGTATGCCATTATGGAAGGAAAGAATTAGAAAGCAGCTCCCAAACCCCTCAAAACCAGCTAGATGAACATGTAGCTGAGGAGGAGGTGATGAGGTAAAGGGGAAAACTGATTTAAGAAGAGCAAGATGAATATAAAAGCTGAATGAGAGAACCAAGCTGAGAGAAATTAAAACCACAAATGAAAAAAAAAATTGAATGAAAACAGCAGTTCTTTGTATTGTAAAGTATGATAGAAATTCTTTCAAATGAAAATTAAGTTAAGAAAATCAGGTAATGAAAAAATACTCTTCTGAAAGTCTTAACAGTTGATTTTTGTCAAGCGCTGTAAGGAAATTTAATTCTTTTAAGTTTGGTAATTATTATTTTCAATTTAGTAAAACTTGTATTCATAGTTAATGCAAAATGAAATCTATTTTAGGACTTAAAAGATTTATTATGAATTGTGTATTCTTGGCCTTTCTGTTTTTTATTTTTTCTAACTTAACTGTCTTATTGATTGCTATATTCTGGTAGGTGTTTTAGAGTATTTTGAGAAAAAAGAGAAATAAGCAAATAAATGTTTTATTCAGTGGGCTTATTTCCTTCAAAAATAAAATTTAATTTTAATCATATACATTTGTATCAATTACATGAGAATTGGTGTTTTTGAATTAAATTTTTTCATTAAACTTAAAATGTATTTTATCACAATTTCTAAGAAATGGATATTTGTATAAATTCATAAAATAATTTTATATCCTTGAACAAGATGTTGAAAAATCTAATTAAAAAATTACTTCCCATTTTTTCCCCCTGCTCTTGTTTTAATATTAAAAATTTCAGAGTTCTGTTTAGCTTTGGAGGAGTCCTTGGTTCCAGCTCACCAGCCACTCATAGGAAACCCTATACAGGGTCACTATGGGTCAGAACTGGTTCGATGGTACTTAAACAACAACATTTAGCTTTGGGAGGCCTGGTGTGGCACTGTGGGATAAGCACTGGACTGCTAACTGCAATGTTGGTGGCTCCAACCCACCAGGCACTCCTTGGAAACCCTATATAGGGTCGCTATGAGTCGGAATTGACTTGACAGCCCTTAACAGCAGTAGCCTCTATTAAGGAGGCCTAGTGGCGCAGTGGGCTAGCATTGGGTTGCTAAATGAAAGGTCAGAGGTTTGAACCCATCAGTCACTTCATGAGAGAAGGATGTCTACTTCTGTGAACATTGAAAGCCTCAAAGACCTTCTGGAACATTTCTACTCTGCCCTACAGGTTTGCTATGAGTTACAATGGATGGCAATGAGTTTTGGTGCCCCTAATGCGATGTGGGAAGGAGCTCTGGTAGCATAGTGGTTACAAATCGGGCTGCGAACCGCAAGGTCAGCAGTTTGAAACTACCAGCTGCTCCGCGGGAGAAAGATGAGACTTTTTGCTCCTGTAAAGTTTTACAGTCTCGGAAACCCTGTACAGGGTCTCTGTGTCAGAACCGACTTGACGGCACTCAACAACAACAATGGGATCTGGGAGTCCTGTTGTTGCGCTGTAGGATAAGCACTGGACTGCTAACTGCAAGGTTGGTGGTTCACACCACTAGCTGCTCCTCAGAAGCCCCTTACAGGGTTGCTATGAGTCAGAACCACCTTGATGATGCTTTAACAACAACAATAGTGGGATATGAGTTGTAATGGACTCCATGGCAGTGGGTTTGGCTTTGGTTTTGGGGCTAGGATTTAGGACAAAAACTTTATTATTTATGTTTCACTGTTTGTTCTTGCTGACTGATTGAATGATAGAGTAGGTGCATGAATATGTTTTCTAATGTTGGCTTTTGTTTGTTTTCAATTATAGGAAGGAGCAACAAAGCCAGCAATTGCAAAAAGAGATAACGACATTGATGTTATTCAAAGTGCTCAAATAGAGCAAACAAATAATGACAATTTGACTTATGTTGATGGAACACACAAAAATAATAGAATCCGTAAGTTAGTGAATATCTGAAAATTTTTCTGTGCTTAAAGTGCTTCTAAAAAGAATTTAAGTGAAAATATATCCATCCAAATATATTTCATTTAAATAATTTTCTTTAACTTTTTTTATGTGTATCTTGGCTATTACCAATAATTTTTTCTAAAAACTGCTTCAGCTCAAATGATTTTTTGTCACTTTTACTTTATTGAAAAATTCATGAATGGAGATAGACTTGTAATAAATGGTATTATTAATGCATCTATAACTACATTTTATAGATATGATGTCAGCATTAGGATTAGGAGAAGAGGAAGATACAGAATCACCTTGGGATTCAGAGGTACTGTCTATTATTTTATTAAAAACGTGTAAGACTAGATGCTTTGACTTTGCTTTCTCAGATCTGCATATGCCCTTAAGGAGTTATTTCCTTATTTTGTCAACTTGTGACTTACTGTTGTTGTTGGAGGGTTTCGACTAATAGTGACCCTGTATAGAATTTCTGAGGCACAGCTGGTAAGTTTGAACTGCCGACCTTGCGATTCACACCAACCTTGCAGTCCAGTGCTTTATCCCACAGCACCACTCCAGGACTGCTAAGTACAATACTGTTGCCAAGTACAGTTCTAATTTTCAGGATTCACTTAACGAAGCCAGACTATTGTGCAAAAAACTGTGGTTTGGAAGCTATCTTGAACCACTGTGGGCTCTGGAAGTAAGTTTATCTAAAGATCAGAGAATTATTTCACATCAGTCTATGACCACATGCATTGTTTTATGGGTAAAAGAGTGAGTGAGATTCAGAGAGAAACAGTTTGTACTATAGTTTTTTTTTTTTCAATTACTTAGAACTTGCAAAGGTAATATCTGGGGCTTGAAAGTATTCAAGTAGATGTGCTAGGAATATTTTAGGGAAAGGAAAAGCCTAAGAATATTAATATGTTTGATTACAGTTAAAAAAAAATTGGTTAGTTGTGTTTTAATAACTTTTGGATAGTTGTTTAGAATGCATTGAGAGCCTATTGAGCATGCTTGTAATAATGTAAGTATAAAGTAATGATGACCTATATACTAAGGTAACTACTATGGAAGGAGATATCTCTTAGATATTAGATGCTGCATAGTGAGTGGTACAAGCATTATATTTGAAGTCCAAAGACATGTTACCATCTTGGTTTATCACTTACTAGCTATGGGATTTTAGAAAAAAATATAATTTAACCTGTTCAAATGTCAGTTAACTGATTTATAAACTTGGTACTAATTGTGGTAACAAATGTGAAGATATTTTGTGAACCATGCGGCTACTTCATACTCTTAAGCACTAGATGATTCATAGTTTGAGTCCACTAGCTGCTCTGTGGGAGAAAGATGAGACTTTGTGGTTCCGCAAAGATTTAAAGCCTTAGAAACCCTACACAGGGTCGCTATGAGTTGGAACTGACTCGATGGTACTTAACAACAACAACAACAACATTTAAATATAACCTGAAGAAAAGAATTTCTTATTCATCATCATTATATTCAACTATTTTTTTCTTTCAGTAATAATTTTATAGAAAAATTTTGTCATAAAGCACTAGCCTAGTTAAAAAAAAACAGGTTTGTACAAGCTCTTTTTACCCAAATCAGGGAATGTGCAAAATGTTCTGTTTGTGTTCGGCATATCATAACGTGAAGTTCCCTACCCTGCCAGGCATTGTATTAAAAAAAAATTCTGTCATCTAGAACTATTTAAAGTGTTTAGTGCTAAGTGTACTTAATTAATAATTTTGTTCAAATGCCTATTCTTCAAAATGTCCTTTTATTTTTAGTGGGAATGCAGAATATAATTAACTGATCTAAAGTTAGTTCCTTATTTAAATAGGTACATAAATTAGTATTTTATGTATGAATACACAGAGAGGTGAAGGGGAAAATTGAGCCTTTCATGATCAATTTATAGAGTCAGTTAGCTAAAGAAGATAAAAGGCTTGGTCTGGAAAGCCAAGATGATGAGGTGGTGTTCAGTGCATGCCTCTCTTATTTTTAAGTCTAATTGATTTTAAAATGGGAACTCTCTGAAATTGGCTAAGTCTTTGTGCAACTCATTATTGATATTAATTTAACAGAGTGATATTAATTTCACAGAGTGTGTCTGAGAGTCTTCCACAGAAGTATGCTGGTCCTTTATCTGGAGCTGCAAATGAAAAAGGAGAAAATATAATAAATGGGCAAGTAGAAGGTAAAACTGCATTTTATAAAACATCATTTGATAGAATGTGCATGTAAACCTAAGTACTGATACATGCTAATATCCATAAGAAAATGTACAGTAAGAAGGAAGAAGCAAAATTGGAAATAAGTTGTAGATGATAGAGAAGGTGTCAGTAGCAGATTAAAATAAGAAAGCCACTAAGGAGCAAAATTACTCATTTCAAAACACATTATAATTAAAGAAAAGCTAGTAATTAAAGAAGATAAAGGAGTGAAAGAGGGAATGAAGAATAGGAGAGATATGTATTGAAAAGTGAGGAGATTATGTCAAAAAATGATGTATTTGTCTTTTCTAAATTGATTAAAATAAATTCTACAGCTAAAAAAAGAAGAAGAATGGGAGAGATAGAGAGTACAGGGAGTAAATGAAGTAAAAAGAAGCTAGGGGTATTTAGTGAAAGGTGGTAAGATTAAAATGATTCTTTAGAAAAAGGAGGAAGAGAATATTTGAAATGTGGACAGAATGTAAAGTGAGATTCCAATTCTAAAACTTGTCAGAGAAGTAGAGAAATAACTACCCACACTGTCTTTCTCACTATGGGAAGACATTAAGAACTGAGGCTTGATCATGCAGAACTGTTTTTATCTACCTTGGAATAAGTGTAGGAGGATGTGGTCAGCTGTAAGTGTATATTACAGTGTTGCTGCTTCATAGACCAATAGAAGAACATTGAAAGAAAAAGACCAAAGCTTCACAAATAGTAATGAATCACCTGGGACCTTGTTAAATGTTCAGATTTTGATTCAGTAAGACTGGGATTCTTTGTTATTTCTAACAAGCTCTCAGATGGTGCCGATCCTGCTAGTCCTCAGACCACACTGAGTTTGCAAGGATGTAGGCATCCCTTTAAGATTTCTGGAAGAAGAGTCATAGGAAAGGCATTTTATTTCTGAGCATGTTTATAGGTGGTGGGGAAAGAGCAAATGAGATGCAAGGTGACTGCTGCTAGACAAAGATGAAAGAAGAAGCGGTAGGGATAATTCATACAAAGAATGCAGAGACATGACCTGTGAAGAGCAAGAATGGTGACTGAGGGAGGAAGGAAAGAAAGAAATCAGCTGAAACTTGAGATGAGATGGTTGCTGCTCCAGAGAGTGCTGTGAGCCAGGTGGAGTGCTACAATTGGATCACACCTCAGCCACTCATTTCAACACATGTGGTGCATTGATGTGAGTTATTCAAATGAGATTCATTTGAATATTGAAGCTCTTCTTATTGGTTTGTTCAGACAGCTTTTTCATAAAAATCTTTTCAGAAACCAGCATGAAATACCAAACCAAACCAAAATAATTTTGGAAGCAAAAGAAATTATAGAGTTCATTCCTAAATACTAAAATTGTTATTTTCCATAAATATTGTACTGTTTTTTGAAAATGAAAGGTTATTCATACTGAATAATAGTGTAAATATTTTTTTTCCCTTTTTGATAACCTAATTTCAATATTGAAAGTTTATTATACATTATTTCTTAGATGTGTTTTATATACCTTCTTGCATGAGTGGATCAAGAAACTTTAAGATGGCTAAACTAGAGGATACAAGAAATGTAGGCATACCAGTAGCCCACATGGGTATGGAAAAAAAAAAAAGAATATTTCTATTAACTACTATTCTACAAGTGTATATCTGAACCGATCAATTCAGAACATTTTTTTACTTGAATAAGAAATGAATTATGCATTTAGCTAAACTGCCATCAGGACTGTATTCTTCCTAAATTACAGGACAAATTGAAGAACATGATAAATACTTGTAGGATAATGGTATAAATGATTATGATTTATTTCATTAAAGATATGTTCTTGCATTGTACCATCAGCTTTGGCATTTATCCTCTCAGGGTCATGATTTGCTCTTCTGATTAAAGATCACTTTTCTTCCCATCAATCAGCATGTTCACATTGGTATATGTATATTTTTTATTTCAGTTATAGTTATTGGAAACATAACCTCACTTTTGAAATCTTTACTGCATGTTTTATCAAGCCTATATTCCTATTGTTTCTTCAGTATTTTAAAATGGATTCACATTTCTTTCATGCTGCTGTTATAACAACAATAAAAAACAGTAACATAAAACCATATGAATTAACATTTCTGAAGCCAAGCATGAGGATTCAGCTTGATACTAATTGTGCATGAATGTGTGTGGTTGGCTTGTTATGTTTATATGCAATTGATTGTATGTCCCTTTGTTTTGCAGATTCTTCTGAGAAATATTCTCAGTTGAAGGTAATAACTGTTGCATAATTTTTATCTTTAGTTATTAACTACAGATTATATGAAATGTACCTTATTTATTAATCGTCCTGTTTCAAAGCCCATTCAGTCTACCACTGAAATGAAAGATCCTTCTCCTGAGAGAACAGTAGGAATCAAGAATATACAAACATGTAAATCAGGTAAAGTTTGCATGATAAATTAACTCTGGAAATAGTACGTTACACTATTGGAAATGTTCAGTCTTCATGTTTCTAATGTATTTCGTTTTTTGAAATTTTAGTTGAAGCCTTTGACAAATAGTGCAAATGCTGTTTTTGTTCACCATGTTTGAAACAAAGATAATTATAAAAATTTAAAAACGACAAGTTTTAACACAGATATTTCTTTTTGTGTGCTTTGTATCCCTAAATCAACCTTTGTTAATTCCTATGATTCTTAGGATTCACATAGGTTAATAATGGAATTCTTTTAGATTTTTTCTTGTATTTACAAATGCTTATTAGAATTCTGATCCTTTCCTAGCACAAACCTTACTTGCTCATGTGTCAGTTGTATTTAAACTTGAATCATTTCTTCTGCATATGTTTATACTGATGATCTCTAGCCAACCAGATATTCTCATTAGCAGACTCTGTGTATAGGGTGTGTGTGTGTGTGTGTGTGAGGTGTGTATATGTTTAGTGTCTGTTACCTTTATTGAAAATGGGGAAAGACATGAATCATTCCTTAATAAATATTTAATAAGTACAATTTTGAAAACAGTGATTCTAAAACTTTTCAGCTTTAGGATCCCTTTACACTATTAAATATTACTGAGGATTATAGAGAGCTTTTGTTTAAGTAAGTTGTATATGCTGATATTTAGCATATTAGAAATTAAAACTGAAAAATCAGACATACAAGCATGCATGATCACACATTCCACTAGTTATTAGAGTATGATGTTATTACATTTCATGTCATCTCTGGAAAACTCCAAGGTACACTTAGAAGAGAATTAGAGTTAAAATGACAAATAATATCGTAGTATTGTTATGAAAACATTTTCACTTCTTGTTCCCTAAATAGATCTTGGAACTTAGAGATCCTCAGATCATACTTTAGAACCACTTTTTTTGTGCTCTGTGTGGCACATACAGTTTTTGCTTGACTACTAACTAATGGTTTGGTAGTTTGAATCCACCCCAGGGGCATAGAGGCAAGGCCTAGTGGTCTACTTTGCAAAGATTACCTTGGAGCACAGTTTTACTCTGACACATGTGGGCTCTCCATGAGTTGGAATCAACTGGAAGGCAACAAACAGGCTTTGTTTTTAAAACCATATATAAGGTTCATGGATATAAAGTGATAAAGGTGCCCTTGAAAATGGCATTTAAAATTTCCCCCCCTTTTTTTTTTTCACTTGTCTTACAAGTTTGAATATGATAATATATTTTTCTTTTCCAAAAAGCAAACAGTATGTTTGTTCATTTCCTGTGTCATGGCAACTCAGTAGTAGTCTTTGGAGCTCGTGTCTACCTGGACTTACCCCATCTTTACATAGAGACATTTAGGTCACTTAAAGCTCTCCATTCTCACATAAAGCTATGGTGCTTATCCAAGTCTCCAGTATGATACTCTGAAGCTATTTGTATATTGAAGAAAGATCATTTCGTTTTAATGAAAGTAGGTTTTTCACATTCCTTAAAAAATTTTTTTAACTCATGTGTGTAGAACATGTACAATATGCTCTACCACAGTTATAGTTGTGTTTGCAGGAAAGGCATACAAATATCCTCTTTCAAACTCTAAGGTTATTTTTGCATATATAAATATATACCACGCTTCCTCCCTTACCCATTCAGTCTATGTCTCCATCCACGTATGTGTGCACAGAACACTGTTGTTCCAAGGTTGTGTATACATCACTGTTTACCTCTAGCTCCTTTAACTTATGCATATCTCCCTGTGTCTTCACCTATCATCATTATTCTTCTTAGGCATAAATTTTTTTTTTTTTTTTACAATTTAATTAAAATATATTCAGTAATACTACAAGGAAGAAGGTAGTCAAAAGTTGCGTCTCAGAGAATCCACTCAGTACATTAAATAATAAAAAATAATTAGCATAATGCTAGTTTATGTGGATTTTACAACTGTCTGAAAAATAGCTATTCGCTTGACACAAGGCAGTTAGACATTATTTTCATTTATAGTTTTAATCAGCTAAGCAAATCCTTTCCTGTTTGCCTTACACAGTACAAAACAACTTCACTTCAGCATATGACAATTACTATAAACTTCTAATTTTGTTGTTGTTGTTAGGTACCATCGAGTCAGTACCAACTCACACAGTGACCCTATGCACAACAGAACAAAACACTGCCTGGTCCTAAGCCAAACTCACAATTGTTGCTACACTTGAGCTCACAGCTGCATCCACTGTGCCAGTCCATCTCATTGGGGGTCTTCCTCTGTTTAACTGACCTCCACTTTACCAAGCACAATGTCCTTCTCCAGGATTGGTCCCTTCTGATACTATGTCCAAAGTATGAGAGACAAAATCTGGCCATCCTGGCTTCTAAGGAACATTCAGACTGTACTTCTTTTAAACACAGACTTGTTCATTCTTTTGGCAGTCAATGGTACTTTTTTTTTTTTAATTTTTTAAACGTTTTTATTGTGAATTGAGTGAAATTTTAC
Organism: Chrysochloris asiatica; assembly: GCF_000296735.1. Classification (NCBI taxonomy): domain Eukaryota; kingdom Metazoa; phylum Chordata; class Mammalia; order Afrosoricida; family Chrysochloridae; genus Chrysochloris; species Chrysochloris asiatica. Next base: position 3,795,920 of record NW_006408690.1, read on the forward strand.
AGGGCAGATATCAGTATTACGTTCAACAAATCATGTATTTTGCTTCATTGCAATGATTATAATCCCCTCCATGTACCATCAGTTAA
>NW_006408690.1:3799172-3808423 GCF_000296735.1 Chrysochloris asiatica
TTAGTCCTCACACTGACATCTTTGCTCTTGAACACTTTAAAGAGGTCTTGTGCAGCAGATTTGCCTAATGCAATATGTCATTTGATTTCTTAACTGCTGCTTCCATGAGTGTTGATGGTTGATCCAAGCAAACAAAGCCTTTGACAACTTCAATCTTTTCTCCATTTATCTTAATGTTATTTATTGGTACAGTGGTGAGGACTTTTGTTTTCTTTACACTGAGCTTACATACTGAAGTTGTGGATCTTCATCAGCAAATAGTTTGTCTTTGCTTTTAGCAAACAAGGCTGTATCATTTGCATATCTCAGGTTGTGAATGAGTCTTCCTCCAACCTTGATGCCAAGCTTTTCTTTATATAATCCAGATTCTAGAATTAGTTACTCAACATACAGACTGAATAAGTATGGTGAAAGAATATGACCCTGCTGCACACCTTTCTTAATTTTAAACCATTCACTGCTCCCTTGTTCTGTTCAAACAACTACATCTTTGTCTATGTACAGCTTCCTCATGAGCACAATTAAGTGTTCGGGATACTCATTCTCCACAATGTTTTTCATAGCTTGTCATGATCCACACAATACAAAGTATTTGCTTAGTCAATAATGCACAGATAAACATCTTCCTGGTATTCTCTGCTTTCAGCCAAGATCCCTCTGATACCAACAATAACATCCCTCATTCCATGTCCTTGTTCTCTGGCAGCTCCTTGTCACAGCCATGTCTGAGTTATCTTCAGCAAAAGTTTACTTGCATGTGAAAACTCTTCATTAGTTATGTACAAATTTAATAAATTTCTACCATACTTAATAATGAATGCTGACTGAGCTAACCCCGTCATCATCGGTTAACTACCAGCTACATACCATGTGACAAGTGAGCCCGAGCAGACAGTGGTCGCAGACGACACCACAACTCCCCTTGCACACCATGTACGCCAAGGGATCCGAGCTGAACACCAGCTCTCCTGGACGCAGCGCTGTCAAGGCGCGCAGCCCGTTTCCCTGGTTGGCAGTGCTGAACTTTTCCATCTTCTTGGGCTCCATCCTCTTGCAGTTCCCGCACGTTGCACCCGGCAGTCGCATAAATTTTTTAATGACAGAAAGTTTATATCTCTGAGGAATCTTAAGTTCTCATGGAATACTAAATAAATAATAAAGATTACTGAGTGAATCCAAGTAAGTAATACTAACATATAAAAGCAGTAGAAAAAAATAAAATACAGTAGTTGGTTAAGCTTATCTAAGTAGTTAAACCTATTTAAGTGTAGGTTAAATATGTTGCTGTTAGTTGTTGTTAAGTCGGTTTTGACTTTACGGCAACCACATAGGACCGCCATGGCAAGTATAGGGCATGTAGAATACAATAAGCCATAAAGTAGTAATGTTTGTAGGGGAGAGAAGGACATGGGATTGCGTTTCTGGGGAGAGAATTTTTGCAAGCTAGTCAAATTTATATTATTATTTACATTCTAATAAATGAACACTTTATTTTCAGATTTTTCAGACTGGGATTCTACTAGTGTCACTCACAAGCTTTCTGGGGATTTGAAAGTTGATAAATGTCCATTTATATCACCTTCAATGACCAAAAGTCAGTCAGCAGCCACAGAAGTTGGACAGATGACCTTAGTAGATAAAGAAAAGAGTAATATTGGAGCTGTGTTTCTACTAGGGGATTATCCTCTCCATAACCTGTGTGAATCACAGCTACCAGAGAGCAAAGAAGGTAATAAAGAAGTATATTCTATCATAGAGACTTCTGCATGGCTTCAGTCTAGTTCTGACTTCCAAAAATCATTCTGTGCAAAATTCACATTGTGTTTACTCCCATTATGCAACCTCCAACCTAACAAACATCAAGAGTCCTGGAGTGGCGCTGCAGGATAATGTGCTTGACCACAAGGTCAGTTTGAACTGCAAGGCCAGTGGTTCAAACCCTCCAGCCAGTCCTCAGAAATCCTATACAGGGTTGCTATGGGTCAGAACTAACTCTTTGGCACTTAACAATAACAATAGCAACAAAACAAACTTTTAGAAAAGCATTTACATTTTCCCCCTAACCAAAGCAGCAAGTAAATAGCAAAGGGAATTTGGAGAAGGAGTAATTACCCCAGGACTGGGCAGGGTTTCGTTCTGCTGTACATAAGGTCACTATGAGTCGGTACCAACTCGATGGCACCTAACAACAACAACAACAACAATGTAGCATATATGGAGTCCTGGTGTGGCTCTGTCGGATAAGCACTGGACTGCTAACCACAAGGTTGTTGGTTCAAAGCCACCAGTTGCTTCTCAGAAATCCTCTACAGGGTTGCTATGAGTAGGTACTGATTGAACAGCACGTAACAACACTGAGCCTTAGTTTAAATTATGAGCTGGGCTGCTAACTGCAAGGTCAGCAGTTTGATTCTACCAGCTGTTCCATGGGAGAAAGAGGAGGCTTTCTGCTCTCCAAAAGATTTGTTGTTAATTGCTGTAAAGTGCTGTTGAGTTGATTCCTCCCCACAGTGACCCTATGTAGAACAAAGCAGCGTACTGCCCAGTCTTGCACCATACTCACAGATGCTGCTAGGTTTGAACCTATTGCTGCTGCTTCTGTGTCAATCTGTTTTGTTGGAGGGCTCCCTCTTTTTCACTGACTCTCCACTTTAAGACGCATGATGTCCTTCTCCAGGGACAGGTCCCTCCTGATAATATGTCTGAAGTATGAGAGACAAAGTCTGACCATTTTGGCTTCTAAGGAGCATCCTGATAGTACCTCTTCCAACACAGATTTGTTTGTTGTTCTGGCAGTGAAGATTTACAGCCTCGGAAACTATACAGGGTTGCTGTGAATTGGAATTGACTCCATGGCACATAACCACTACCACCACCATGATTAGGTAGGAGTCCTGGTGTGGTACTGTAGGATAAGCATTGGACCTCAAGGTCCATTTAAATGCAAGGTTGGTGATTCAAATTTCTCCTCAGAAACCCTATACAGAATCACTATGACTCATAACTGATTCGATAGCAAGCACTTAACAACAGTTAACTACAATGATTAGGTCTGAGTAGTCATGCAATATTGATTTTACTCCTATAGTTTTATCTTCTTTCCTTAACTGTAGAATTGACATAATATATTATAGAAGATTCTCAGTTTTTTCTCCTGGAATAGTGATTATTTTCTAAACACTACAAATCTACTTACTTAACTATGGTGGTAGTGGTGGTGGTGGCGGAGGTTTTTCCACTGAGTCAGTTCTGACTCATAGCGACCCTGGATAGGGTCTCCGAGAAGCAGATGGTGGGTTTCAACTGCTGACCTTGTGGTTTGCAGCTCGGTGTTGATACTACAGTGCCACATTAGATATATGCGTATCCTACTTAATGTTTCTTTCCGTGAATAACTACTGCCTTATATGCTCTCCCTCTTCCTTGTCCTTTTATCTGGCTAACTTCACAGTCTCAGCTCAGACATTATCTTGAGAAAAGCCAGTTCTGACAACCTTTTCCGTATTCTCCATCAGCTGGTTCCTCATTTGTCCTTAGACTCTGGTGCCTAGCACTTAGCAGGAACTCAGTAAATAATTACAGGGTCGCTATGGGTCGGAACCTATTCGATGGCACTTAACAACAACAAACCAAATAAAGATTATTTATACAAAGATGATTTAAAAGACTGTCCCCTACAATATAGGAGCAAAAGAGACAGACATGTGAAGAAATAATTGTAGTTCAGAGAGGTAAAAGTTTAGTAGAAAAACCTACAAATTATTACTGGAGCATCGAGGAAAGGAACACTTAATTTACTTGGGGAAAGATAGCCATAATCAAGGAAGACTTTGCACAGCTAACTGAGTATTACAAGATGAACAGAAACTTACCAGACTAGTAGAAGTCTTTCATATAAAAAGAACAGGATGTGCATAAAAAGTAACATAATTTTGGAAACAGAGTAATGTAGTTGAGGCTTAATTTGTTTAAAAAGTTCTGTTATGAGGAAACAATAGTGTATAGTGTAGCTTTGTATGTTCCTACTGTATTTTAACATTTTGTTTTTGATTGTTTCGTCCAGTTTTGTTGGATGGATGTATTTGTGAATGAATCATTGAATCATTTACCTCTCTTGAGCCCCAACTGGTTTGTTCAAGTTTATTAAAAATAAAATTATTTCTTAAAGAAGTAGATATTCGATTTAAGGTTAAGCTTCATTTAAATTCTTGTTTGGTAAAACATTAGTTTCTATTTATTTTTATAAAGACCAAACTTTTATCTAACCATTCTAAGTATGTATTTTAACTAAATATATAGATTTGTCAGCAGATCTAGACTTAAAAATGACTTCTGAGGAAGAACAAGAAAGATTTGCAGAAAGTGAAAACAGCCAGTCACAGGTATGTAAAATTTTAATTTAAATTTCTGATTTAATTTGTTTTCTGTGCTTTAATTTCTAGCATAGTACAAACGAAATTACCTTTTAGACCAGCCTTTTGGAGTTTGTAGATAATAAGATTTTATATTTAATTTGTACATTTTGACTAGTTATAAAACTTAAAATATTCTTAGAATATATAGGGGGACTTCAAGTTTTCCCTTGAACTTTTTGAAGCCTCCCTTGTGTAGTAACTTATATCTTTACTTTTAAATTTAATCTTAGAAATGAGGCTTTTTATTTTTTTTTAATAGTGTTTGCTGCTTTTATTTTTATAACCTCCGTACAGGCTTTAGGACTCTTGGTGTGGCTTTGTAGGACCAACACTGGACTGCGAACCATAAGGTCGGCAGTTCAAACCCACCAGCTGCTCCTCAGAAACCCTATACGGGTCGCTATGAGTCGGAACCGACTCGACGACACTACCAAGAACAACAACAAGAATGCCCAGGTTAAAGATTTATTCTGCCAGTGGTCTCTCTGGAATAGACTTAAAACTCTTTCGTATAAGGCAGAAAAGAGAGTCTCTTTTTCCAGAATAGGTGGTACTAGGGTACACTTGGTATTAGAGTTCAAAAAGTGACTTTCTAACTTATTTACCTCAGTGCTTTTCTTAGATTTCATTTTATTATATGAAATCAGTAAATATTATTAAAAATGTTTTTAACTCTTCTCATTAGTGGGCATTAGAATACCTTTGAACTGGACTTAAGCAAATACTCTGTCTGTATATATACATAAAACTGTCATAGCATATAAGTTGAATCAAAATTTAGGAGTTTGCTTTTCTTTCTAATTTTTGTTAATTGACTATGACTCCTAATAATTTAAAATTTGCCTCCTCTCCAGGTACTAGTCAGTTAAATAAAACAAACCATCACATGCACTATTTAAGATCTAATGAGGTCAAACCTTAAAGTGAGGAAGCATTTGAAATATTGAGAATCACTTCCAGATTCATTTTTTAGTAAATTTAATATATAATATTATCTAGCCAAAACAAAAGTGACAAAATGAGGTATTCTGGTTCATGTTTTTCTTATATTTTAGTTTAAGGCAAGTTATTTTTCACTTTTCTCAGTTACAAGTCAGTGATTTTTTAGAATAGATAAACTTATATTTAACAGTTAAATTTTAATTTTTTTCTAATTTTTCTTTGTCCATACTTGATTGCTTAAGGATAGAGTTATTTTAAAAACATGCACCCTGGCAGAAAAGACACCGAAAAATCAAACCAAGAACATTGATCTTCCACTTCCACTTTTATATCTGCAAAAAATGCCTCCAGAACCAGAAATGAATGAGTGTGATAGAGAGAATATGTATTCAGGACTTCCTTGTGTGAAAAAGTATGAGGAAATGTGGATCAAACAAGGCAAAGTAGAGTTGAAAAATAATTTGAAACTCATCACAAATGAGTTAAAGCAGAAGTTTGGTGAAATTTGCTCTAAATACAAAATAACTGCTTATCCTGAGGAAGAGCCACTACATGACAACTCTAAAGAAGGAGCAAACTTAAAGAAAATGCCTTCTAATTTAACAAATAATATACTTGATTGTGAGGAAAAAGATCCATTTGGAGTGTCTATCTCTGTAGTATTCCAAGCATTTCCTGAACAAAGAGAACCTAGTCTGGAAACTGTCTTTCCATCTCATTTGCACTCTGAGTCCCAGGAGTATGCTTGCCAGTCATCTTCTAAGCTTTATTTAAATGATAATAAGTTAGACTTTGAAAATGACAATATAGCAGACACTGAACATGTTTTTAACAAAAACAAGGGAAGTCTTTATAATGATGCAGAAAGTCAAAATGTAAGGAACCCAGAAGTAGTTACAGTTGAAGAAAAAGAAGACCAAGAGTTTGATGTGCAAACAACAAAAAATATGAACCAAAATACTACTAAATGGAAATTAGACGTCAAGCATATGCCTCAGTCTAGTGATCCAAAATCCCTTTTTGATTTGTGGCTTACCCGTTCCAATGAAATGAAGCATATGATTAAAATGAAAAGACAAAATTTTTCTGCTGTCACAAACACTTATGAGAACACAAAACCCATGCAAGACTTATTCCAGAAGTCATTACATGATAATTGTAGTGCTAATAATTACAAAAGTGTGGAACCTGAATTAGAAAATGTGAGTTCTACTGCACCGTATGACGATAAAGCATCAAAAATGTATCTAAATGAAGAATTACAGCAAGATATGCAAAGGTTTAAGAATGAGATAGGCCTGTTACAAGTAGGATTCCTGGCTTTGGAAAAAGAGAAAGTTCAACTTCAAAAAGAGGTAGAAGTTCATTTGCTGCTACTCTTTGTTTTATTTCATTATCAATATTCTGATCCATTCTGATTTTCCATTTATGCAAAAATTATGTAGAAAATGGCGTTGTGTAAATATGTAGTTGTGATAGGGTATTTCTGCTGCCTACATAAAGAGGAGTTAGTAAAGCATTCCCATAGTTTGTGTTTCTGAATCATCCTAAATCTTCCAAGTGGCTTATGAACTGGCAGATTAATTGAGGCCATATACCATGTCACCTTCTGAACCAAGATAAGAATAAAGGAAACTGCTGAGAAGCGTAGGAAGATTTGCTTTGTTTCCTATTGGCATAAGCCCTGGCGTGGCACTGCAGGATTAACACTGGACTGCTAACCACAAGGTTTATGGTTCAAACCTGTAAGTTGCTTCTAAGATTGCTATGAGTCAGAACTAACTGGGCAACACTTAGCAACATCAGCAAAGGAAAACACATTTTCCTAAACACTAAAATGATAAGGAAGCAATAACTGAGGGAAAGATAGATAAAAACACATCATAACTTGAGAGGCATAACAAATATTTCCAGCTAAACAGTCTAATCTATTCAGTTTTTTATGTACAAGTTTATCTGCTTTACTGATGCCCTTGGAATTTCTAATTCCCAAATGATTACTTTGACATGTTTTTGATAACATACGTATTCTTCCATATGTATTTTTTTTATTACTATTCTCAAATGTTTCTATTAAGTCACACCTTTACATTATGTTGTTGTTGTTAAGTGCCGTGGAGTTGATTCCAACTCTTAGTGACCCTGTATAGGGTTTCCGAGGAGCGGCTGGTGGTTTTGAATCACCGACTTTGCAGTTAGCAGGCCAGTGCTTATCCTATAGAGTCACACCAGATGTTGTATGTATAAAGTATGATACATTTTTTTATGATACATTTTTGACATGTATGATTTTATAGGTAGTATAAACCCTGAGCAAAAAAGCTTGATACTTAACTCCAAAGTCGAAAACTGCGTTTTTAGGATGCATTGACTTTCAAAACTAGAAAAAAAACTAGAGCCGTTCTCCTTTAAAATAAAACAAGTTGAGGCCCCTACTAAGACATTAAGTTGCTTTGCCAAAGTCACATTTTAAATTCACCAATATCATTAACTTGATGAATGCTCTGATAATGTATCTGATTAATATAGCTAGCTATTTCAGCAGTCTAGAACTGTATAATCTATTACAGTGACATACAATGCCAGATAGTGCCTCTTTAGGAGCTTTGGCTGAATCATTTAACCTTTCTGGGTCTTAACCCATTTATCAGCAGATACAAGTCTCGATGTGGCACTGTAGAATAAGCACTGAACTGCTAACTGCAAGCTCAGCAGTGTAAACCCACCAAGCTGCGCTTTGGAAACCCTGTGCAGGGTCGCTGTGAATCAGAACTGACTTGATGGCATTTAACAACAAAGACAGCAGTGAAACTATAGTGGATAATTACTTTTATACACTCCAGCTGCAAAGGTTTATATGGTTGGTGAATGGGAAACATAGGAAACATTACTCATTTTCCAGATTTCCTTACAGTTCAGCTCCTTATGTTGTAGCTGTGGTAAACATTGGTTTCTGTGTTTCAGTGGGCACCTTCATGTTGTTGGTATTCCCAGGATCCAAATGAAAAACAACAAAAATTATAAAAGGCATTGTGGGAAAGGATAGTTTAGTGCAGAGAGAGAAAACTTCATTTCTGTTGTTGAAGCCCATGATATCACACCGTCTAGACTCGGCTTCTTAATGTAAAATCCAAATGGTCAAGGCAGAAGAAGACACATTTTGTATCTTTGTCTATTTCTCTCTCTGCCAGTCAAATGAGGATGTTGTTATTGTTAAGTGCCGTCGAGTCGGTTCCGACACATAGAAACCCTGTATAGGGTTTCCAAGGAGCAGCTGGTGAGCTTGAACCACCGACCTTGCAATTCAAACAGCTTTGCAGTCTGGCGCATAACTCACAGCACCACAAGGACCCTAGAAATGTTAAATAGTAAATAGTGGATATCAGAGCACAGAATTAAGAAGGGTATTTTTGAAATTTTGGAAATTTCTCCTTTTTATATTCAAACAGAAATGATGAGGACTTTGCAAAAATTTCAATGGCCTGTAATGATAAAGTCAGCACAAAAATACTTTTGTTGATTAAAATCATGATAATTAAACTGAGTCAAATAGATAAAATTAACAAAGCATAAAAGTTCTTTTTAATAGAGTGAAGTAACGACAATTATCCTAAGTATCAAAGTTTCATTAAAGGTTGAAGAAGAAAGGAAGAAGTCCAAAAGCATTGAATTAAAAGTATCAGAAAACATAAATGATTCTGATACTGACAGTGGTGAAGATGGATTAATTCAGCCAGGAAAAAGTGGAAAAACTGATAATCAGCAATTTCCTATTAAGGAGAGTGAAGATTTTGATAGGTAAGCATATAGAAATACTTAACAGTAGGTATTGATAGTTTCCTATAAAACAAATTCTAATTTGGGCTAATGTTTATTATAAATTAACATAATGTT
>NW_006408690.1:3809964-3811517 GCF_000296735.1 Chrysochloris asiatica
TTATCAAGTCTGTTCTGATTCATAATGACACTGTATAGGATTTTGGAGGAGCAGCTGGTAAATTTGAACCACCGACCTTATGGTTCAAATCGACCTTGCAGTCTGGTGCTTATCCGACAGTGTCACACCAAGACTCCCCAATACTATATATATCATATATTAAATATTTTATACTCCAAACCAAACCCATTGCTATCCTGTCAATTCCGACTCACAGCAACTTTGTAAGACACGCTAGGATAAGCACTGGACTGCAAGATCAGTTTGAAGTGCAAGGTCAGCGGTTCAAACTCAGCAGCTGCTCCTTGGAAACCTTATACAGAGTCACTATGAGTTGGAACTGACTCAATAGCACTTAACAAAACAACAAAATACAGTATTGGAAACCTGGTGTGGCACTGTAGGATAAGTACTGGACTGCTAACCACAAGGTTGATAGTTCAAACACACCAGCTGCTTCTCAGAAACCCTATACTGGGTCAATAAAAGTCAGAACCAACTTGACAGCACTTAACAACAACAACATATAAATAGTATCATATCATCAAATTAATCTAAATATTACTGAAGGATTATATGTGACAATTTGTTCCATAGTCTATTTAAACATTTTGGTATAGGAGCTGTCATACTTTTCTGTAAAAACCAGGTAGTCTTTTCTGTAGTAGTGTGAAATCAGCCATAAGCAATAAATAATAGGTGTGGCAGTGTTCCAATAAAACCTTATTTTCAAAAACACATGATAAACTATTCATCCCTGTGCCCAAACAAGTTGCTGTTAAGGTAGTGAATCTTCTTTTTAAAGATACCCTGCATGCAATCCACTATCTCTTCTTTTAAAGGATCATGTTTTCCAGTATGCGCCACACCATTTATCTCAGCAAAGACTTCATGTTACATAATTTACAAAATACTGTTTTCTTTATTCTTCCCTCTTATTCCTATTACAGAATTCAATATTTAAATATTCAACAATTATTTTGCATATTTGACTAGCGTAAAATATTTTTGTTGTTAAGTGCTATAGAGACGGTTCCAACTCACAGCGATCCTGTATACAGTTTCCTAGGAGAAGCTAGTGGTTTTGAACTACTGACTTTGTGGCTAATGGTCCAGTGCTTATCCTACAGTGCCACACAAGGACCCCATAAAACATTCTAGAGTTAGGTAATTTTCATCAAACAAGAAATATTGCCTGGGAAACTTTTAGTCTTTCTATGGTCTTTAAAGTTTGTGGGGATACTACATTATCATTGCATTTTTCCACAAACTTTTTGAAGCCCCCTTGTGTATCTAAACAACATGATAATCTTCTCTTTGGATTGGTCCCTCCTGGTAATATGTCTGAAGTATTAGAGACAAAGTCTTACCATATTGATTTCTAAGGAGCATTCTGGTTGTATTTCTTCCAACACAGATTTGTTTGTCTTCTATCAGTCCGTGGGACTTTTAATATTCTTCTCTAACGCCATAACTCAGATTGGTAGAATTCTTCAGTTTCATCATCACTGACTTTAGTGGTTGGTACATAAATTTGAATAATAGTGGCATCA
>NW_006408690.1:3812622-3813422 GCF_000296735.1 Chrysochloris asiatica
CAGTTTGAACTGCAAGGTCAGCAGTTCAAGCTCACCAACTGCTCCCCAGAAATCCTATATAGGGTCGCTGTGGGGTGGAAATGACTCAACAGCACTTAACAACAACAACCTGACTTTTGGAATATATATTTATTTGTATATAATTGCTAATGCATAACTTTTTTTTGTACTAATGAATGAAGGTAGGGAAGAGTTGTAATTTTATAGTAATTGTTTTGTTATTCTATGTCAGTCAAATTATTAGAAACCATTGGCGTTTTTTTGTGTATTCTTTTTTTTAAAGTAGTGGTCCTGCCTTGCCTATGAAGGAAGTAAAGGAAAATGAAAGTAAAAACTGGATCTCAAAAGAATCTGCAATTACATCAATAGTGGCGAAAGCTAATTTGCTAACTGGTGTTCTACAAGCGAGTGATGATAGCAGTTTGAGTGAAATAAATCAGGATGAAGAAAGGTAAACTATGTAAATTCTTTATTTCCCTGTGAAAGAATGTTAGAAATGATTAATTTTTCTGGAAACACAGTGTGCAAGCCAAGGCAAGAAAATACCAGACTATTTCAAATGCTTTTGAAAGCTTCCTAAAGATGAGGAAAAATGGCTTTGGTAAAGAACACGTTCAGTATATGTTGGATATGGAAGCCAATTGTAGTAGTTGATTGTAGACATTTTTGTGAGGACAGCATAGAGAATTGGGTGATAACTGAAGAAGAGAGCAAGGTTTAAAAGAGTTTGTTTATTTTTATTTTAAGATGGGAGACTTTAGAATATGTTTATATATTGATGAATGAGATCCAATAGAAAA
>NW_006408690.1:3814408-3815321 GCF_000296735.1 Chrysochloris asiatica
AGGGTTGCTATGGATAGGAATTGATTCAGTGGTACTTAACAACAACATAGTTGTGTGCATTTTAAAAAATGCTTATAATTTTATAACCCTGTGCTATACTTTTTTTGGGGGGTTGTTTTTCACATATATAGTTTTTTGGTAAAATGTTACTTACTCAATATGTTTCAAAGTGGAATATTCTTATATAATTGCATATGCAAATGATGAATTATACTATCATGTATTGTTGTTGTTATGTGTTGTGGAGTTGGTTTCGACTCATAGTGACCCTGTACAGGGTTTCTGAGGCTGTACTTTTGTGTGTGTGTGTGTGAAAACATTTTTATTTAGTTGAATGGTCCATGTGGCATGTATCAAGAGATTTTAAATGAAAGGTTTCAAACTCTGGGGGTTCACATCAGCAAAAATCAACTGAACTTCCTTCAGATGATTTGTCTCCACCTATGAGGCTGTACATTTTTATGGGAGCAGAAAGCCTCATCTTTCTCCCACGGGACAGCTGGTAGTTTCAAACTGCTGACCCTGAGGTTAGCAGCCCGATTCGTAACCACTACACTACCAGAGCTCATGTATAGATTTGTAAAAATTATGTGATGTTAAACATTTAAGCACTTAGGCCATAATGGATAGAATTTTATCATTCTCTGATGATTCTTTGATACTGCATTGCCTGATAGTATCATCAGGAATGACTGATTTTGTAAAGTGCTCTAAAGTTGCAACTTCATAGTTTTTTAGATTCTGGGAGTAGGGTAAATATTTTGTTGTCTGTACAGTAGAAAAATAAAATATTGACCATCTATTATAAATGATTACTTTTGTATGACAAAGTTCCAATGTACAAAAACCATGTTTCCCTGTCCCTGTCCTTGACACACATTATATGCTTGGTAAGTACAAGAGGACTTCAAAA
>NW_006408690.1:3817006-3818570 GCF_000296735.1 Chrysochloris asiatica
TTTTTGACAAAATATATATATTGGGCAAAAATGTATTCTTTTATTAAGAAATAAAACAAGTTTGATTTTGATCATATAAGAAGATGGATATCTTTTTGACAAAAATTAATTATTTTAAGTTTGATTTTGTTCATATAGAAGGATGGATATTTACTGTCTGTTAACTTCAGTATATGCTATATAAATATTTTGGGGATATAATATTATTTATTTCATAGGTCCAAAAGCAAATTAATTCTATGGATGACCTTGATGATCTATCTCAGTCATCTGAAACAGCTTCTGAGGATTGTGCATTGCTATGCTCTAATTATAAGAATTCTATGCTTTTAATTGAACAACTTGGAGTGGATTGTAAAGGTAGGGCCATTTTATAAATATAAACCCTTTTTATGTTTGCTATAGTAATGTATGTACACCTTTTTTTTAGCATTGTGCCATTGAGCAATGATATGTTATAGTGCTTTTCATCTCAGAAATGTATTTTATTATTAAAATAGAATGGAAGCTACTCTACACTGAAGAACTATGATAATTATAATTGACACACCCAGTCTTTTTATTGCCTTTGCTTCTCTTCTCTGCCTGGAATGCTGCAATAACTTCATTCCTATTTCCCCCATGTCCCCAAATCATGGTCTATAGTGCAACCATTGTTATTATAGATTTTTTTTTAAATATAAGTTTTTATTGTGAGGTTTACATGAAAGAATATCAGTTTTACATTCATCCTATTTGTATTTCGTTTCATTGCAATGATTACAGTCCCCTCCATGCATCATCAAATAACCAAACCACCACATAGCACCGCCCCCCGCCCTGGCCATCAGCACACAGCCTTTCTCCGTCCCTGAGTTCAGTGTCCCCAGACACTCCATCTGTCCACGTCATCATCTCTGTCTCCATCCCTGGCGTCTCTACCTCTCTGGGTAGGGTCCCGCATTCCACTCTTTTCATTTGATGGTCCCAAGGACCTCTGCTCCTAGGCTGCAAAATCAATCACTCCCCTCCTTTTGTCAAAAAACATCTACCTCTACATTTCCTACCCTCACAGTCAGTTCTGATGGTAATTATTCACTGTTGTACCACAAGAGTCTTATCCCCATTTCCTTTTGTCAGCCTACTCCCAAGAGATTGGAAATCATTCAGTGGTGATTCTACCTTCTCCCGCCCCGTCTGTCACTAGGCTCCCTCTTCAAAGCTTGTAAACCAGTCACTTCTTACATTTATGTAAAGTACCGTCAAGTCGGTTCTGACCCATAATGACCCTGTATAGGGTTTCCAAGGAGCAGCTGGTGAGTTTGAACCACTGGTGTTGCAGTTCAAATGGCTTTGCAGTCTGGTGCATTAACCCACAGCGCCACACCAGCCCCCGCATTTTGGGTAGCCAATGTCTAAGTTGCCCATCCATGTCAGCCCTGTGTACCAAGGGGGTGGGAGTGATCCTCGCTGTAAAGATTTGTTCCCTCTTTTGAGCTACTACATCCAAAATATAAGTAAAGTTCATCAAATTGTAGCAAGTTACTCTTCCCCCATCCCCCTTCTTTCTTCTTCTAGTTGAGTT